>NW_021605583.1:553262-584022 GCF_004785775.1 Grammomys surdaster | reverse complement strand
ACACACACACACACACACACACACACACACACACACACACACACACAGCAGTGAGGAAGGCCACAGGCAGCACCTCAGCCACAGGAAGAAGAGAAGACAGTTGTCATTCACTGTTCAGCCTTGTATTCCCACATGAGCGCTATGCTTACAGCTTTGTGCTTTACAAAATCAATAATTTCAGTCATTAGGAACAAAATCACTTAGCCACTTAAAGGATGTGATCCTTCTTTCTAAGGAAAGGAAATGAACAATAACAATGTCTTCCAAACCCAATTACTTCAAAGATCTTCATAAAGAGCCCCAAACTAGGTCAACAGACCAATTATTATCCTAATAATTAAAAGCAAGTAGAAAATCTAGAATTGTGGATTATTAACCCTTAATTTTTTTCATCTAACAAAGTGCTAAGATTACAGTGCACCACCATATTAGGCTACTTTTAAAGTAAATGCTTAAAATACTACTAATTTAGTGAAAATCTACTCTTTCATAAGATGGGTAGCATGTTTTTAAGATTTATTTTATGTATATAAGTGCTCTATCTGCATGTACACCTACCTGTGTGCCAGAAGACGGCATCAGATCCTATCATAGATGGTTGTAAGCCACCATGTGGTTGCTGGGAATTGAACTCAGAACCTCTGGAAGACCAGGTAGTACTCTTAACCACTGAACCATCCCTTCAGCCCCAGTGTATGGTAGCATGTTAAGTGGTTAAATAAAAACTTCTGTAGGCACATGCCTGGGTCCAGTCTCATTTGCTTCTTATTAGCTGTAGGACTTTGTAGAAGTGACTTAATTTCTGTGTGACTTGGCTTTGTTGTATAGACAGTAGTGGTCATCTAATAGGCTTCTGTGAAGGGAAAGTGAATTTATACCTACAAAACACCAGAGACAGTGGCTAGCACCAAGTGTATACCATCCAAATACTGCTATTTGATGCCTAAAATGCTATCAAAATAAACACTGATGGACAAGACACCCAAACATTACAAACAATATAAATATGCACAAAATGGTGTCTAGAACAAGGGCTGAAATTATAAATGTGTAACTTTTCGAGAAAGTAGCTACCGCAGAATTTTGTGCCACTGACCCTCCTTCCAGCCCCAGCTGTACCTCTGCGTTCCCATTTCTAGCCAGAATGTCTTCCAGCTGTCTGGGTCAGCTCCCAGCTCTGTCCTTTTACAGAGAAGTCATAGAATGCACAATCCTGAGTTCTGGGACTGACCCACCTGAGTATCCATCCCATGTGCAGTCACCAAAGGCAGACGCTGTTGTAGATGCCAGGAAGTGCATCCTGATAGGAGCCTGATATAGCTGTCTCCTGAGAGGCTCTGCCAGAGCCTGACACATACAGAGGCAGATGCTCACAGCTAACCATTGGAGGAAGATTAAATTGTTCTATATATTTAAGAGCTCGGGTAGGAACAGGGTGCCAAGGGGAGAAAGCAAAAGAAGACTTTGGGCTGGGTATTTTGGAAACTGAGGCACAGAGTTCAGGATCAGTGAAGGGGAAGATCCAAGACTTCCTAGAGACCGCTCGGGGTTACAGAGCACATCTCCCTTGATGCCCTTTGAGAGGTACAAATGAAAATGAAAATTATTTGACTTCTGACCACTGGACTGTTTTCAGTAAATCTAGCACATATGCACCATCTCACACTGCTTTTGTGTACACTGCATCCATACAAATAGGTATATATATGTACTCTCGAAAGAAGTGGGAAATAAATTAATGTATGCAAAATCTCCATATTTGTCTTTGTTTATACGCATGGCTCATGTAAAAATAACTGTGGGCAGAAGCTGGAGCCCAACATACTAAAAAGGCCTTTTGAAAAAAATAAAATATGCATGTAATACATATTTAAACAGCTTGGAAAGTTTTTAGTCATTTTAACTGGTGTCCTTGGAAAGCGTGTATGTACGTGTGTGTGTGTGTGTGTGTGTGTGTGTGTCCATCCACATACATATGTGGAAGCTCACTCATGTTTTAAGCAAAAGAGACCCAAGTTCAACCTTGGCTCTTCACTTACGGGATGACCTTCAGCAACATTCTGAACTTGGCAAGGTGAGGCAGTACACTGTAATTCCCAAAGTTGGGAGGGAGAGGCAGGAGGCTCAGGACCTCAGAGCTACAGGACATCCTGTCTCGAAACACGAGGTTCTTACACTGCTTGAGCCTCAGATTTGTCATTGAACTGGAGATGAGTACTACCCTAAAGAGACGACGTGATTAACTGAAGTGTAGCAAATGTACCACGGAGGGCACAATACTCATTCGCACGCCATGGTGCCAAACCCTGAACTGTGCGACTGTGGGATCAGCACAGTCTCAAGTGGGAACGGAATCGCATAACCTACAGTTTGGTTTCCTTTTCTTTACATTGTGTTTATTCTGTATGTGCGCTGTAATGGGGAGTCCTAGGCAGGTGTATGGACATCAAAGGACAACTTGCAGGAGTCCATTCTTTCCTACAACCACTTGGGTCCCACCGTGTGGGTCCTGGGTATCAAACTCAGGTTGTCATGCTTGGTGACAGGTGCCTTTACCCTGAGTCATCTCAAAAGCCCCCTTTCCTTTCTCTTTCTATTTCTCACGTGTGTTTGATGTGGTGTGTGTGTGTGTGTGTGTGTGTGTGTGTGTGCAAGCATGTCTGCATGTTGTGGGCATGTGTGAGTAGGTGCCTGTGGAGGCCCAAGGCTGATATCAGGAATCATCCTGACTACTCTTACTGAGGTATTAGCCACTGAGGCAAGGTCTCACAGTCAAACCAAAGCTCACCGATATTTCTAGTCCCAGCTTGCTCAGGGGATAGAGCCCATTCCAGATGGGCCACCCTGCCCACCTAGCACATGGGATCTGGAATCTGAAATCCAGCTTTCAAGCTTGTCTGGTAAACACTCTAATGAGCCGCTCTACCCTAAACTTCTCCTTCAAGAATGGAACCTTGGGCTGGAGGAATGACTCAGTGGTTACTTGCACTGACTGCTCTTCCAGAGGACAGGGAGTGGCTCTCAGCACCCAAATGGTGGCTCATAAACATCTATAACTCCACTCTAGGTAACCTGACACCATCTTCTGGCCTCCACAAGTAACCAGAAATACATATAAATATATACAGGCTGATACTCATACACATACAAACAAAGAAGCCTGGAGTTCCTGCCTTCTCACTAGTATTAGAAAAACCACCAAGATTACCGTCCTTGGTGTCCGTAAGCAAAGACTGTAGGCTCTTTGCTGACAAAGCACAGTGACTTAAGCTCAGCATTCCATAATCCTCCCTGCTCTAAGTCAGACATAGAGATCATCCTAGGCTCAACCTGAAGCAAACCTACAAGGACAGCTGGAGGAGAGTTTGCCATCACCGCTGCTGAAGCCCTTCCCCGGGACCCCTCTGTAAGAGGAGCCGGGGCTGCTAAGGCTGGTGTGGACGTGAGTGAGGAGGGCAATGCAGGAGCAAAGACTGAAAACTCCACACTGGTAGTTAAAGAAAGAGGTTTGACTCAGAACGGGAATGGAAAATTTCTAGGAAGGTAAAGTGAGTGGGGCAAACAGGTTTGAAGGGAATCTTTCTTGGGGACTGTTCTCTGAAGTACAGAAAAAGTATCAAAGGGTGTTAATGGTTCTCAAACATCTACCAAGCCAAGGTCAGCCAGTTCTCAGAGATAGCAGGTGTGTTCATTGTTGGGTAGATGAATGTAGGCAGGCCTTGTGTCTGTGGGTTCTACGACCGACCGTGGATTCCACCACTGACTAATCAAAAATACCTTGGGGGAGGGGCTGCATCAGCGTTGAGCACAGACAGGCTCACTAAACAAAACTGTGTAACAGCTGCTCACCAAGACTTCTGTATTAGGTATTACAAGCCTACAGATGACATAAAGTCTGTGTGAGAATATTTATAGGTTCTATGAAATGCCGGGCTATAGCTGAGCCATATAGACTTTGGGAGGCAGAGTGGAGTATTGCATTTGTAAATACAATATAATTTGTATTATATTCTGAAATACAATAGGAGGGTGCTTCCAGGGGGCAATATGGGGGAGAGAGCAAGCTGAGGATCTCTCAAGTGGATGTGCGCACACCGGACCAGGAAGCTGGATCCCCTGGAGCTGGAGTTACAGGCAGTTGTAAGCCTGTACATGGGAGCTGGAGATCATGCTCCAGTCCTGGGAAAGAGAAGGACATTCCCCTAACCACATCTCTCCAGCCCCCGAGTCATCTTTCAGGAAGGTCCTCTTTGGAAAGGAGTGTGAAGGAGAGGCAATGTCAGAACCTAACCAAGAAAGAATGGAATGGCAGTGTGTTTTGTTGTTTTGTCTTGTTTTTGAAACAAGAGTCTCACTATGTGACCCTGACTTCTCTGAAACTTGCTGTGTAAACACCTTGGACTCTCAGAGAACTGCCTGCCATTCATTCCTTCTGAGTGCTAAGATTAAAGGCAAGCATCACCAGGCCTGCTGTGGTGGCAGTTTTGACTAGGGTAATGGCATCGGAAAACTAGCACTAGACAATCAACACTGCACATTTGAGAGGTAGAGCTCCTAGGCCTCTGACAGGTTGTGTATAGAAGTGAGAAGGTAGCATCTGTGGGGGTCAAGGACACGCCCAGCTTCTGACATGAAGAGAAAAATGGGCGGTAGTGGCCTTGGAAGACTGGCAGACAAGGAGAAATTAGAGCCTGTGCTGAGAAAGGCCAAGCCTGACACATCTGTGAGTTATCCTTCTGGAGTTCTGTGATCAGATAAAAACAATGAGGGGTTGGGGGAGAGAGAGAACACTGTCCCACTTCTTCTAGTTGTTCTTACAATACTCTTATTTATCAAAATACCTTAAGAAATAAAGAGTTTGCAATGTTGGTTCATGCTCAACATCATACTGTGCCGGGAACTTCCAGGGAGAGATCAATGGACTGAGCGAAGATGAATTTGGACATAAGAAATGAGAACTTGTATCTCTATGATCAAGCCTGGGATGTCACCTCTTAACACATGTGTACATAAAACATATAAGAGAGGAGAAACCTGGCCCTTCACTCCTCTGACAGTGTTCCTGTGCACAGGCCCCTGGCCTACACCCCTCTGTGTGCTGACTGTTATCTCTGCAGCTACATGGAGACTTTAACTCTGGAACATTTTCCAAAAATGTACTCCAGCAGAATCGTGCTATAAAGTGAAACTAATAGTGGTTCTTCCGTGTGGAAGGGAAGCTAGAAATATCTACTGTAACAGCAGCAAACTGAGCATAATGTTTCCATCTTTAAGGCACTTTCAGTTCTAGGAAGAATTTAAAATCTAGGAGTTTGAAAATCCAAGCAACTGCATACTAGTGGCTACCAGTATACCACTGATCAACACCCACTGGTTTGTTTGTTTGGCTGCTTGAGACAGGGTTTCACTAAAGATCTGCCTGGCTCTGCTTCCCAAGTGCTGGGATTAGAGGCATGTGCCACCATGCATAGCTCTTCCTGGCCATTTTTAGAACTCAATGGTGGTTCCTACAAAATAATACAACTGATGGCTAAGCTTGTTCATTATGCTCACAAGATATGTTAACAAGGGCTGGAGAGATGGCTCAGTGGTTAAGAGCACTGACTGCTCTTCCAGAGGTCCTGAGTTCAATTCCCAACAACCACATAGTGGCTCATCTACAATGGAGTCTGATGCCCTCTTCTGGTGTGTCTGAAGGGAGCAATGGTGAATACATAAAATAAATAAGTCTTTTTAAGAAAGAAAGAAAGAAAGAAAGAAAGAAAGAAAGAAAGAAAGAAAGAAAGAAAGAAAGAAAGAGAAAAAAAGCCCAAGATATGTTAACAAGCCAGGCAGGATGGCTCATACCTATAGCCGCAGTGCTAAAGGAGGAACACCATGAGTTTGAGATCAGTCTGGGCTACACGGTAAGACCCTGTCTCAGAAAGAGGAGTGGGATGGGGAAAAGCATAAATAAATAGCTCAGTCTATAAGGCACCTGCCACACAAGCAGGAAGACCGAACCCAGAACCCACATTTAAAAAAATAAAGGTCAGGTGTGGGGGCACACATCTGTAATCCCAGCACTAGGGAGGAAGAGGCAGGCAGATCCCTGGGGCTCACAGGCCTAGCCTACTTGACAAGCTCCAGTGAGTGAAAGACCTTGAGGTTGTCTTCTGGCTTCCACAGGTGCACTCACACACGTGTGTGTGTGTGTGTGTGTGTGTGTGTGTGTGTACACCCTCAAACAAAAATCCAACCCATGATATAGTAATTATTTTTTCTCAATTTCTTCCCTAGAGTATTTAGCATTTTAGTTTTGTTTTGTTTTGATTTGATTTGATTTGTCATCCTCTCCACCCCCACCAAGGTTCCTCTGTGTAGTCCTCACTATCCTTGAGACAACGCTGGCCTCAAATTCACAGATAGATAAATGCCTGCCTTGGCCTCCCAAGTTCTGGGATTAAAGGTGTGTGCCACCGTGCTCAGCCTTAGGGTTCCCAAGAACTGTGCATTCAAGAACTTTCTAGTTCAAACCCCCACAATTCCCTCTGTAAACAGCCACTACCAATGAGACGCCTACAAAGGGAAGCAAGCTTTCCTCTTCCCCTTCCAGCCTCACTCCTAGTTACCTCTGTGTGATAGTTTATCCACTGGCGATGCACGCACGATCCCTTCCTCTTGAGTATAGGCTAGACTTAGTGATCTGCTTCTAAAGGATAGGATAGCGAAGCAGTTATGAGATATACACAATGGTGACTCTGGCTTTTTGACAGAGCCTCCCTCGTTCACTCTGAGGAACCAGGCATCAGGATAGGAAATAGCTTCAAAGAGGGAGAGCCTGAGGTCTAAGCTCAGCCAAGATGAGGAGCTGGGTTCAGCCATCTACTGGCTGAGTGAGTGAGCAGGGAAATAGATCCTTTCTGGTCAGGCCTTGGATGGAACCCTGAACCAGAAGTCACAAGCTAACCATCCCTGACTTGCTGGCCCACCGAAACTGAGATAACAGCACTGTGTGCGTTGACTCATGGGTAAGATATGTCATTTGTTATGCAACAGTAGATAACTAACTTGCTGGCCCAACGGGATGGTTACAAGGATAAAATAATACAAAGCACCTAGACCAGGTACAGTCACATGCCTGTCCTCCCAACACTTGATGAAGGTTACATCCAGCATTCAAGGTCATTCTTGACTACACAGGGAAGTCCTGTCATTTCTAAAATTTCATTTTTGAAACAAGGTCTTAAAACCAGGAAAAAATCATCTGGGAAAATACCTGGCACCACAGAAGGCACTTCACAGTGCCAGCTCAGTTCTCCTCCCCATGTGTATCCCCTGCCACCACCACAGTACCGACACCCACAGCCTCATGGCTAGATTCCTGCTGTCACTTTGCATAGCTTTCTTTCCTTCCCTGTCATCTGGTTATTTTTTTAAATATAATAATGAAATAAAATTTTCAATAACTTCCTATTCCTGAAAGGAAACAGACTAAGTTTCCACTCAAAGGCCTGAGGGCTGCTCTATCCTGTATTGTTAGTTTACTGCCCATGACGCTCTTACATGGCACTGGGCTGCTCTATCCTGTATTGTTAGCTTACTGCCCATGACGCTCTTACATGGCACTGGGCTGCCCTATCCTGTATTGTTAGCTTACTGCCTATGACGCTCTTACATGGCACCTCTCTATTAAAGTTAATCTCACAGATATGTGTCTCACATCCTCACCCTAGAGACTCTGCTGACCACCACTTATGCTTTTGCTGGTTATTATCTCTCTTCTCCTGAATTCTAAACATCATCTCGGATCACCCACAGTAAGTACCATGGAGGACTTTGCTCTTCCCTAAGCTTTCCCAGACCTTATCACCCACCCTACAGTAACCGCTTCTCTAAATTAGTAACATTTACTCATATGACACTTAAAACCATCTGATACAGGGACCAGGGGATAAAGGCGCTTCTTGGCAAACATGGTGGCCTGAGTTCTGATCCCCAGAACCTACACAGTGGAATTAAAAATCTGATTCCTGAGCATAGGCCCTACCTCCACATGCACTTCCTGGCATGTATGCCCCCAAATTAAATAAATGATTATATCTGTGTTAAAATTTCTTAATCCTTATAATAAAAGCAGCAGAGGGGCTGGAGAGATGGCTCAGTGGTTAAGAACACTGGGTGTTCTTCCAGGAGACCTGGGTTTGATTCCCAGCACCTTCACGGTGGTTCACAACCATCTGAAACTCCAGTTCCAGGGGATCTGACAATAAATGCCCCTGCTAAACACCACAGACTAAGAAATAAAAAGCCTGATCCTGGAGTAGATTACTTCCTTGATAGTTGTTGGCCAGTGACCCCCATAGCTCCAACCCGTACCCCTAAACATTACAGGATACTGTCACTGCTCTTGGCTACCTCCAAAATTTGATGGTAAAACCCTATTTCTGAAGACACAACATAAACCATGATGAAATCCAACTGGTTCCGACCTGGAAGCTTCATCCTACTATCTACTAGAAGGTGCTGCACACACTACCAGAGGGAAGACGTAATCATTCATCATACCCAGCTGTGACCCCTGCAAGCTACAAAAATGACTGTCCTGGAAAGACGTGTATTGGTGCAATAGAGCCACAAACATCCACTGGTGCACTGAGAGTAACTGTGGTGGTTTAACTGAGAATGGCTCCATAGGCCCTACGTCTGCATGCTGAGTCCCCAGATGGTGAACTGTGTGAGATGGATTAGTAGGCGTGGCCTTGGAGGTGTATCCCTAGGGCTTTAAGATTTCAAAAGCCCACACCAAACCCATGGTCACTCTTCTCTCTCTCTCTCTCTCTCTCTCTCTCTCTCTCTCTCTCTCTCTCTCTCTCTCTTCCTTCCTTTCTCCCTCCCTCTCTCCCTCCTTCCCTCCCTCTTTCTCTCTTCCCCCTCTCCTTCTTCCTTTTCCTCTCCCTCTCCCTTTCCTCCTCTCCTTCCCCTCCCCCTCTCCTGCCTGCAGGTCTGGAAGTAGAGCCCTCAGTCACTTGCCTTCCTGCCACTATGTTCCTTGACATGATGATCCTGGACTAACTCTCTGAAATGTAAGCAAGTCCCCAAATAAATGCTTTTTTAAAAGTGTTTCCTTGGTCAAGGTCTCTCTTCATAGCAATAAAACAGCCACCAAGACAATAATCGACAACTTTCCAATTGGACTTAAGTCCTGTTCTACAAGATGAAACCCATCCATGGCACCATTATTAGGCTGTGGTTAGACAAGTCATAGGCCCTAGGAGAGAACCCATTAATTTTATTCTATTACATAGACAGTATTAAACTCCCATATGGACTTACTGTTATATCCATAAATAAATCCATCTCTCAACCTTCATCTGCAAAGCTTCTTTTTATAGGAAATGGTGATTAACACAGACCCACAACTGGCCAAGGTACAGAGAATACAAGACTGCATAATGTTCAGCTCCAGAGGGAATACACACATGTACACACACACACACACACACACACACACACACACACACAGCAGAAAGAGTGTGAGAACTGGAGGTAGTAGATGACCATAAGGAAGCATTGCCTTTTGGACACATGGGGGCACCTACACATATGAGCCCACAGCAACTGCAACAGCATATACAAAACTTGTGCAAGCCCAAGCCAGACCAAATCCCTGCATGGAGAGGGGAATGGGTACACAATCTCACCACTCACTGTAGAACTACTGACAGTTGTCACTTGCTAGGAGGGAGTAGCCCTCTAAGAGAATAGCCCCGAGTAAGTCAACTATGCTCCAGTGGAAAACAATATATCCAAGAATATTTGGGCAATACAAATTGGTCTTAAAGCTGGGGGGGGGGATACAAAGCTAGGGGAGGGGTTTCGGAAGAGTTGGGGGAGAGAGGTTGAAAAGAAGGAAGAGGAAGAGAAAGAAGAAACCTAGAAAGCATCTAGACCAAGGATCCAGTTCACAGGTAGAGAACTAAACCTAGAGATAAGTGTAACTAATGCAGTGGTTCTCAACCTTCCTAGTGCGGCCACAGTTCCTCATGTTGTGGTGACCCAGCCATAAAATTAGTTTCATTGCTACTTCATAACGGTAATTCTGCTACTGTTATGAATCGTAATATAAATATCTGTGTTTTCTGATGGTCTTTGGTAACCCCTGTGAAAGGTCATTCAGCATCTAAATGAGTTGCAACCCACAGGTTGAGAACATTGCTCTAAATAGTAGCTACTTTGGGACCAATGCTTGAGCCCCAAATTGTTCTAATTAATCAAGTCTAAAAATATATGCCAAGTGTGATAACATTTCAACAATTACACTTTGCCATTAATTTGTCTATTTGACAAATAGACATGTTAACATACATGTCTATATATGTTAACAAAAACATATTATACATGTGTGTGTTAACAAAAACATACATATACATTACATACATACATACACTCACTTTATGAAGTAGACAGACAGATTTTGATGGGAGGGGCAAATAGAAAAAGGCTCTTTGGGGCTGAAAGATTGCTAAGTAAAAGTACTTGCTCCAAAGCCTGGCCTGAGTGCAGACGCCCATGGAGGTCAGAAGCAGGCACGGGATTCCATGGAGCTTGTGTTACAAGTTGTTGTGATGTAAAAGCTGGGAGCCAAACACGAGCACCACATGCTCCTAACCTCTGAGCCACCTCTGCAGCCCTTATAGACTAACTTTCTTAATAGACTGAGTGCCTTAATTATTTCTATCTATCCTAAAGATACAAGTATCTTCAGTGAAAATGGACACACAGATCACGTGAGGCAGAGAACGATGTGCACACTGATGGTACACACCAAGACTGACGGAAGCACTGCCTCCACCTGCATTATCCACTATAGCCTTGAAATGAGAGCAGCACTGTGGGACAGCATATCAAATATACCATCAACGTCTGTAAACTGCTTGTTCATGTTGTCTGGAATTCCAGATGCCATGGACATCTGCATGATTCTAACCCAGAAGACTACGTAATAACCACAAAGGTTAAACCTTGTTAAAAACAGTCAACACAAAAGAGCTATCCTACTCGGCAAAGCGTCTCCTACACACGCTCTTTTCCTGACTAATCCTGCTTTGCTCTCATTAAACTTACCCACATAAGTTGAACTGTATTCCTGGCATTCTTCACTATCTTTTCATTATGACTGAATTCTCAAGAATGTATTTGCTTGCTTTGTACAAATGGTTGTTATCTTGCATCTTGTTTATATTCTATACTCCTTAAACACAGGACTTTGTATTTCTCTTCAAATCATAACTAGTACTCATTGGATTCTCAGAATATTGCCACCTGATGATTCCTGAGAGAACTCATGCGCTGATTATGATTCTAGAAACATCTGCAGAAAAATAGATCTGTGGAGAGTAAACAAAGGATTTTTATTACAAATTTTGACAACGCAATGCCCATTTAGTTAAATTTTAGTATGTTTTACTTGTCAAAAATGTTATTTGTGTGCAACATTCTGTATTGATTACTTGAAAGGTAGAATTGCTGCTATTACTTTGAAAAGTACTTTGTGTTTCAAGTCCTACAAATACTATCTAAGGAAGGCATTTTTCTCATTTTATTGGTAAGTTTAAATTTAAAAAATTTAAGCTATTTAAGATCACTTAACAAGTAAATTGCAAAGTTGGGTCATGGCACCAAATACAGACATATATATATATGGAGAGAGAGAGTATACAGTGTCTGTATATGTGTGTATGTATATATATACATACACACATACACAATTAAAAGTAAATATTTAAAAAGAAATATATTATCCAGAGTTTGTGCCCCTCTAGGTTAAGTTTTCTCTTTTTCGCATAATATTTTTATTGACTATTTGGGAATTTTACATCATGAAGCCTGAGAAACACCCATTCCAATCCTCCCAGGTCCATACTCCTCAACCATTGTGACCTCCCTAACCCCCTCCAAAAAAAACAAAAAAAGAAAAAAAGCAATACAAAACCAAAATCACATCCAATTTGTGTTGCCCATATATTCACTAGAGCATGATCAAACTCACAGGTGGATAGAGTCTTAAAGAAAACAGTTCTTCCGTACCTGCATACCGCCTCCCATCCCACCCCCACATCCACTCCCCACCTCCCACCTCTGCCAGATGCCATCAACTGTAGAGAGCTACATTTCACAATTTTTAAGTGTTCTCTTCAGTGGCTTTCTGTTACTTTTTTTTAAGGTGGTGAAGGTAGGGGTTGTCACAGCAGCCTTCCCATCCCATTAAAAGGATATCCTCTTCCCCAGCTGTGAGTCTGCAGTCATCAATACCATGACAAAAACAGTTTCCTTGCCCTTTATAGTCAGTGGGAGTGCAGATCATGGACTTACACATGGTTTCTGGAAATAGCTCAAACCAGAGGCATCCACATGGTCTCTGGAGTCAGACATGCCATGGTCCTCAGCGTGGTCTCTGGTAGCAGTACAGACCACTGACATCAACATGGCCCACTGGTATAGTAGGACCATGGACATAGACAGACCCAGAAATCAGCATGGCCTCAGGTGGAAGCCCAGACAGAGGACATCTATTTGGTCTTTGGTGGTACCTTGGGCCAGGGACATCAACACACTTCCGGGCTGCTGTAAGACCAGACATGCACACGAACCTCAGGCTTCCCTGGGGCTGGGGACCATGGATACCAAAGCACCCCAAGGGGCAACGCAGACCATAGAGGTCTTTTGAGGAGGTCGAGTCCAGAAATGATCTGTTCTTCAGCTTAGTCTTCCTGTCGTTGCTCAGAACCAAGGTGATCATGCAGCTGGACACTCGTTCCGGGACTGAGGGGAAGTGCAAGCTCCAGGCTGCTGCACACTACCCTGTCAGCCCTAATTAGCAAGGCGATGACATGCTCCCCAGCTACCATAGGCTTCTCTCACGCCCATCACCACAGCTGCATCTCTAGTTCCATCTCTCTCTACTGCTCACCAGCAGCTTGGCTCCCCTACCTCTCCCACCTCTTCATGAACTAATCATTCATAGCATTCATCGTGGTGGTGTTAGAAGCTGCAGTATGTTACATAATTATATATAACATTATATGTAATATTATATAATAGAAATATTATATTTATAATTTATGTATTTATATATAAAACATAACATATAAATCTATAATATATAAATAAAATTTTATATTTTTATATTTTTTCTTTTTTTTTTTTGCCCAGGCAGCTTTGCATATAAGTATTCATTTAACGAGTCTGGTTCAAGGTTTCTGAAGCACTATAAACTAGAAATACTAAACCACTGCCGAGACTCATTTCAGATCTCACACTGTTGACAGAGTCATGGTGATCCTGTAGCTCTTGTTCTGCAGGACCAGCTCCTTCCCATGCTTCAGCCGCTTGTAGATAGGGTAGATCTTGGGGTAGGTAGATGTAGATAGGGTAGATACTGGGGTAGGTAGATGGAGATAGGGTAGATATTGGGGTAGGTAGATGGAGATAGGGTAGATATTGCAGTAAGTAGACCAATTCAAAGCCCTGGATCTGGGCCAGATGGTATCTGAGTTGTTCAGCCTGCAGCAGGCTTTGGGGCCTGGCCCAACAAAATTGCATAAATATTTTTACCATGTATATTATACTAAGAAAAAAAATAAATGCTGAAAATGAGGTAGATAACAAAAATGGGTTTATTTTACCTTTACATAATTCCACATTAAAACATTTTGCTCAGATGAAATTATTTTTAAATTTTTAATGTATTTTTTAATTGTAAGAATGTTTTGTCTGCATGTACACCTACATGCCAGAGGAGGGCATCAGATCTCTTTACAGATGGTTCTGAGCCATCTGGAAGCGTAGCCAGTGTTCTTAACCTGAGCCATCTCACCAGTCCAAGATGAATTAAGTTTTAATCTCTGGATAAAAGATCCTCTAAATGGCCTTGAGAGGACTGGACCGCACTTCAGGAGTAGCCTGTATGCTTCACATGTGTGAGGCCCTGGCTTCAAGCCTTCTCTACTTTCTCACCAAAATTCCATTCAGGATACACTGCAGGCTTGATTTTTAAATACATTTAAATACAGACCTTACATTACTTTAATGCTCAGGTACTCCACAACACAACGTGGAAACACAAGTATGTGACGATTGCTGTGTTCTCTAAAAGGACAAAGAGCTTTTCAAGGATGAAGAGAAATGAGCCTGTCTACAATGTTAAACCTAAGATCTATTTTCCTTTATAGACTACAATGTTGTTTTCAGTTTCATACACTTTTACTTTATAAAGAGCTCCCACTGGAAGAAGTTTCTGAAGGTTTTCCCAGATATAGACAGCTACATTTTCTGTCGTGCTGAAGAAAAAGAATGAAAGAAGTTCAATATACAATTACTGAACAACATTTCAGGTCTAATACATAGATAAAACAGCAATTCCAGTAACAAAATCTACCATTACACCAATCTTTTAGAAATTATCACATGACAATCACAGTCCTAATTTGTTTCATTTCTACTCCCCAAAGTCAGACAGCAACACCCACCTTACAACATCTGCGAAGTATGGCACGTCCAGATCCAGGTTCTTGTGATCAAGGGGCTTCATGATGGCCTCCTGCAGATGGAGGGAAAGGAATACCGCTGATCTCAGCTAGGACTCAAACTCCAAAGGGTTCCTTCCCCAAAGTTCCTGACTCTCAGTCTCTCATTAAGCCAAGACTCCACCCTGGGAAGCTCTCCTCCCAGGTTCTACGAAGCAGTCTCTCAAGGTTGTGAAACAAGGTCAGACCTGGTTCCCTGTAATGACTGTGTATCCTTGCCCCTGAGTGCAGAAGGAAGAAACCACAAAAACAGAGAGTTCCGGAGCCTTCTAGAAACACAGCCATCATGAGTCACAGTTCAGTCTGGCACGTCTTGAATTCTGTCTACAATGTTACTACAAACCCCCTTCCACAGCACAGTGTCACCTTGAGACCTGGTCTGAAATGATGGTCATCTTCTACATTTCTGCCCTGAAGAATAATTTATTGATCTTCTTAGAAGAAAAAGATAAACATGAAGATTATCACTTCCTAATGTTTATATATGCTGACATAATGTTACTTCTTGTCATTAGCAAAAATTGTAATTATCTTATTCTAAATTTTTACCATCAGCTCTTGTACAAAAATTTAACCATCTGTAAAACAAACTAATTTTCTACCTGATCTGATTTCAAGAATATACACTAATAACTGATTTTCTTCAGTAAAACTGGAATCATATAAAAAGAGAGTGGGTCCTAAATCAACTCCTAAAGAAGCTAATTTTAAAAAATAAATCAAATAAAGAGATATGAATACCAAGAAACTAAATATCTTTGCTCTATCTTGGATCCTTGTTCTGGCCCCAACTTCCCCATCAAACTTCCTACAGGACTCTGTCTCACGTCACTCTATGGCCAGAAGAAGCCACCTTTACTGGTGGGAGTGAATAGTTTAGGCTCCAAAAGGAGGAAGAAAATCCCCAAAGCTCCCCTAAGTATTCAATCCTTTGAAGGCTGAGGCTTCTCGCCACTGTCTCATAGTGGGCAGTATTGCATGTATATATTCTGTGAATGCAAAGCCTCTGTCTTTAGAAGTTCTCTAAATTACTAAGCACCGCACTATTGATTAATTGATTAATTCCTTTATTTGTTTATTCAATAATTTTGATCACTTACTATTCTCTACCTCCTAAAAAAGGTAATGAATATATTCTATGAGCTATGTGTTATTCATTCATCTTTGTATTTCCAATAATTAGCTTTTTTTAAATGATGCAAAGAAACAAATTTGTTGAATATAGGAATATGAGAAAGTAATTATTAGTAACATTCTTTAAAAAACATCTGTCAACCTTGAGAACAGAAGTAAGCTGAAATGAAGAACTAGACAAGCAAGTTTAAATGGGGGGAATAATGGAAAGAACTAGAAAAAGAAAAATTCCCAACGTTGTGAACAAGAAAGACCACATAGCCTCGGGCAATGGAGTTAACTGTCCATCATCCCTCAATTTTAATCCATGGAATGAAGAAACTAGTATAAGTAATCTCTAACATTTCTTTCAACATGAGAATTTTACAATGATTACAATCATGAAGCTTTTTAATGACCACATTCTGATGTGTTCTCTCTATCCTGAATTGTCTCAGTAACTCAGCATAAAGCCACAGTTGTTAAATAAGTGTAGTGTTGGGGCTGGAGAGATGGTCCGAGATTAAGCGGCTAGGAGCTCTTGATGCACTTTCAGAGGACTCAAGTTGGGTTCCCAGCACCCGCATGGGAGGGCTCATAGCCACCTGCAACCCCAGCTCCCAGTGACCCACGGCCTCCAGCCTCCACGGTCACTCGGCTGGTATATTTATGGGGCCATGACTCCTTCATTCTTCTCTGGATCCCAATCCTTAAGCTTTAATAAACTGACTTACATAATTAAAAATAAAATTTTAAAGGAAAATGTGGTATTTTAAAAAAATTATTAATAGTACAGCATTCAGAAAATGAGCAAATGCTTCAAAGAAAAAGTTTTGTTGTGAAACAGGCAAAATGTAGTAAGTAGAAAAATGAGATTTCCAATGAGACCAGGAAATGAACATGCAATATCTCTTCCCGTTACTGCAACACAACTCCAACTACAAACACTCTGCCACTCCCTGCCAACCCCAACTCATACAGTCATGTCAACTCAACGGTTAGGTGAAAAGGGAGCACTAAAATTATACTAAGAGGATATCACTAATAAAGCACCCAACGTGGCATTACCTCCATGTATTCTTTGAGGTCGGTCAGATTCATAACCATGCCTGTGACAGGATCAATCTAAGGAAGAAATGAGGGTGAATACCACGGTAGGAGGCTCTCCATATGGACACTTTCACAAAGCTGGGGAGTGGCTGACGCCTGCAAAATCCCAGCACTTGGGAAACAGAATCAGGAGGCTTTGGAGTTCAAAGCCTTTCTTGGCTACACAGGAAGTTCAAGTGCAGCGTAGGCCACATGAGACCCTGACTAAATGTAAAACAAACTTCACAGGTTATTAAAGGCTGTACAACATGCAGACTATGCCCACATTCCCTCATCCTGGAGACACTTAATGTTCTCAATACAGAAGTACCATGTCCTACCAGCACCCTTTCCACTGGACGGCTCTTCTCGCCATGCACACGTAACAGCTCAGCACACAGCCATGAAGCAATTGAAACACAAGCTTTCAACACAGATTTCACCACAGTGTCTGGAAGGTGGCCCTGCATTCTGAACAAACACACACAGTTTCCAGCACGTACCTCTCCATGTACTGTCACCACAACTGTGAGAAAGAAAACAAAAATACCAACAAGACATATGACTTTCAACACATTAGCACATAGGCACAAGTCAGCAACATCAACATGGATCTATGGTCCCCAAGGCTATACTTCAAATTTTCTCCAAATATGTCTTCTTTTCATTAAAATCTTTTTATCAATCAATGAAGACTCAGCCCAGACAGAGGAGCTTGGAGGAAGCTTTGGCTGAGCAGAGAAAATTAGCAAATCCAAAAACGTGTGAAAATTTCCAGCTTATAAGGTTGATCTCCCTGGGAGGAGATACTCAGTCTCCTGTAAAAGTGGAAAATGCATAATGCATGTCCAGCTATGAACCAAACTGACCCAATTCCTTAGCAGGCAAAAATACTCATCTTTCTACTGACAAGAATGTGTGTGCTCGCCGGCGGTGGTGGCGCACGCCTTTAATCCCAGCACTTGGGAGGCAGAGGCAGGTGGATTTCTGAGTTCGAGGCCAGCCTAGTCTACAGAGTGAGTTCCAGGACAGCCAGGGCTACACAGAGAAACCCTGTCTCAAAAAAACAAAACAAAACAAAACAAAAGAATGTGTGCGCTCAGCTCATAAAACAGCAGGTGTTCACTTGAAAATTACTCGGCACCTTTCTAAGTTTGTATTTTTCCCCTTGCACACAAACACCACTGGGTATTTCATGGTGAGTAAGTACACTGAAGCTGAGAGGTGAGAGAAAACAGAGTCAGGAGCTAAACCACAGACTCTGATCTCTCCACGCCTTCTGTAACCCCGCCTCACCACACGCTACTGCACTCCAGGGCTTGAGGCCTGTTCTGAGACATTAGCTCAAAGAATCACGTCCCTTTTCTTCCACAAATCACTTTCTTGGGCTACTACCAGGAAAGTTTCATATACAAACTCCTTTTCTGCCATACAATGCATCCCTAAGCAATACACCCACTCATTAGCCATTACTTACTTGAAATAATATATTTTTATTTTACTATGAAGTTTTAATAATTTTACTAACTTAACTAATATGCAAAAATATAAAAAGTGTACATACAAAGGGACACTATTTGATGTTTCAATTCATATATACTGTTCATACCCTGTTTAAATCAGGTTAAACATATCTGTATCCTCAAACATTAACTATAATCAAATTTTAACATTAGTTTCAGCCCAACATAATTAAAAGGAAACAGCTAACAGCAGTTTTATTGTGCATTCGAATGTCAAAGAAAATGCTTTAAATCATTTTGTTGTTGTTGTCTTCTACAGTCTTTAACACAATGGACAATTGTGAGGTAAACCGGAACACTTATCCAAGACAAACAGCTCTTTGTCTTGAATTTCCACTGAAGGGCTCAGAGCCCTGACACTGTCCAGGAGGCTTCTCACTCACAAACCCTGTATTTACCCCTTCATTCTTCCTGACAGGTTGGGAGACAATGTGTCCCTCCCTCACCTTTATAGTTGTGACCATGGCCATTCGGATTGTTGCATTTCCCAAACACCTTCAAGTTCTCTTCATTGGTCAGAGATGGGCTGACAGAAGAAAGATAGAAGTCAGCCTGACAAAGTTAAGACGTCCAAATTCCTCCATTGGTTTTGCTTTGGCTTGTGAAAACTCGACAATTTAATTTCACTTTAGATGATCAACTAGAGAGATAGCTTGGATTTCACTATCCACATTTCCATCAAGAACCACCACTCTCCAGAGTACCACATAAATCATCAAAAACCTTAATTTCAACCCACTTATTACACAGCAAGATTTCTAGAAACCTGCTCATAGTCAGCACTTGCTCTCCTGCCCTCTCTCTGTCAAGGTCTCCTATATCCCTGGCTGGTCTCAAACTCACTAAGTAGCTTAGCACGACTTTCAACTTCTGACCCTCTTGCCTCCAAGTCACAAGTCCTGAGATCTATGTAAGCAAGCACTATGTAATCAAGCACTCTACCTACTGAGCTACATCCTGGCTCCACTTTCCAATTCAACAAACACTGAGTCTTAGCTATGGGACAAGACGAAGACAAGAGACAAAGCAAGGAACAGCGATAAGCACAAAGACATACAGGTCCTCCAGCATCTTGAAAACATCATTCCTCTTGAAAAATACAGACCTCAGGCTCTTCTTTTTACAACCTTGCCCTTCTCTGCCTCAGCAATTGCCTACTGAACAATATGTTCAGGGACACTCAAATCAGGTGAGACTTTAAAATTACTACCAATGGCTTTCATTCCAGACAGAAAACAACTAGCTCAATGAATTTGTGTCAGTCAACCTATCTTGTGCATCCTTACCTTGTGTGTAAGCTTCCTATTATAAAAATCCCTTTAAAGAGGCTAGAAGGATGGCTCAGCAGTTAAGAGTGCTTACTGCTAGGCAGAAGACCAGGGTTCAGTTCCGAGCCCACCCACGTGACAGCTCAGACCCGCCTGTAATTCCAGTTCTGAGGAACATGGCGGCCTCTTTTGGCTTCCACTGACGCTTTCATGCAAGCTGTGCACATAGCACATGCAAGCTGTGCACATAGCACACAAACACAACTTTGTAAGTTTAAATGCTTTAAGACCTTTCTTATCCCCCTTACTTTCTCCTACTGCGCACACTTAGAGCACAGAATTCACGAGACTTTTGCAGAAAATTCTCGCTGTACCAAACTTGGTCACATCTTAAACTCCACACAGGGGGTCGGTGACAAGTGTTTGCTGTTCTCTATAACAACCCTGTCTCCTGGCATGGAGCAAAACTGTGTCAAGTAAGGAGTGGATGGACGCTGTCAGAAATGACTGTTCTCAGACGATGAAATGCAGGTCCAGAGAGCAGACCTTCTACTGAGTAAAGATGCTACCTTTGAAACCAACTCTCAGGTGTGGTCTTAGTGTCTCTGGGATTCAATTCCGGACTGTGTTGTTCCTTTGGAAAGCATCAAGGCTAGCTTTATTGTTTTTGGTAAAAAAGGGATGAAAGCTACCTTGTGTTGCAACCGGTAGCCCATGTTCCTGTCATTGTGGGCAACCTCTGGAGGGACTCTCCTGAGTGGGCTCTCCAGGATCAGAGCTATGGCGCCCTCTCCCGGGTGAGTCCCCGTAGTGCAACTCCTCGCCTTCACCGTTTCCTCTTCCGCCCGCCCCAGCTCGGCTCTAACCCACCCGCGTGGCCACGCCCCTAGGGACATAGCGGGACAAGCGCCACACGTGCGGTGACACACGTGGGCACACCCCACCTGTGCAGCCGGTGGCTCGCGCTGAAGGACACGAGGCGCGACAGTCGCGCGCGGCGACGAAGGCCACCTGCCGCGCTCATGGGCGTCAGACCAAAGACCCACAAGCTAGCGGTTCCGGCTTCCGGGACCGAGGCCAGCCCCTGCCCCCGCGGCTGCGCAGTGCCAACGCGGCCCTCCCCGCCGGAAGCACTCCTGGGAGTGGTTTCAGCGCGTGGCCCCCTTCGGCCACCTGGAGGCAACACTAGCGCCCCCTGCTGTTCAGTCCTTGCTAGGCAGTCAGACATGCGTTGGGCCTTTGGGTGGGTGAAGAGCCAGAGGCCTGGATTTTTAAATTGCCCAGGATAGTTTGGGTCTCCCTCTTTCACTCCATTTTTGACAGTCCTGGGTTAGAGTAGACAAATGCAATGTCTGGGTGCCCTTATCAGATGCGCTCCAGCCGAGTACACTGAAAATGTCCTTAACCAAAAGGAAACCCTAGCCAAGAATAGCAATGCCCTGTCATTAGAGTTACTCTGTAGCCTAAGGCTGGGGCATTGATTTTAGGAGTTTCAATCTATTCTAGGCAACATAGTAAAACACTAGCTTAAGTAGAAAATAAAGGAAAAATTTGACACCTCAATATCCAAGTGAGAGAATGTCATGCAAAGAAACTTCCTCAAAGCTGACTCATTGTTCGGAAGAAGGAACAAGCTGTTTCTGGTTTTAGATTCCTGGCTTTCAGGGTTTTGAAATGGAAAGGAATTCCAATGTAATGGAATGTGGGTCTACTGGTTCTGTTTGGATCCTTGGTCACAGAAGGTTAGCTTCTATTAAATGCTGTCAGAGAGTCAGAATAGCATATATCTGTAATCCCAGCACTGAGGCTGGGGCAGGAGGATGGCAAGTTCAGGGCCTATCTCAAAAGAATAAAATCCTATGAGTAATTCAAATGGACACCTTTGACAGGGCAGCCACCACAACCACCACCCATCCATTAATTACATTTAAAAACTAAATTAAAAAAAATGATTACCTAAGTAGATTTGGCTGTCCTGGAACTTGGTCTGTAGACCAGGCTAGCTTGGAACTCAACCTGCCTCTGTCCCTCTGACTCCCAAGCGCTGGGATTAAGGGCCTGCATCACCACCACACAGTTAAGACCTTAATCCCAGATGCTTTAAGTATTAGACACACGTGCCTCAGAACAACAAAATGGACCCTGTTATCTGAAAATTCAGTTTAATGGGGCAATCCAACAACTAATATGCCAAGTGAAAAATTACCAATTCTGTGTCAGAGAGTAAAAGAAAGCTTCTAAGAACAAATTAGTCTGAGATGGATTTTAAAGAGTCCAACAGATGGATAAATAGAAAACCCCGGGAGGAAAGAGTTTAAGCAAAGGAAATGTGGAAATGTAGCTTGCTTAATGCGTAGTGATAGATTCTTGGCTACCAAGGGGGCATGCAAAACAGAGGAGGGTGTACTGGAAATACTGACTGGAGACCAACTAGTGGAAGAATTGTGTCTTTCTACATATAAAGGAAAAGAGGCCCCACCTTTCCCCTTCAATCTAGTTTTTCTCCAAGAGAAAGGAATTTCCAACTGTTAAAATAACATTTTCAGGCATAACTGAGTTCCACTTGCCCAAATAGCAGTGGCCTACTCTCTGGAGCTATGCACACAGGAAAGAAATGGAGGAGGAGGAAGAGGAGGAAGAGGAGGAGGAAGAAGAGGAGGAACAGGAGGAGGAAGAAGAGGAGGAGGAGGAAGAAGAGAGGAGGAGAAAGAAGAGAAAGGAGAGAAGGAAGAAGAGAAAGAAGAGGAGAAGGAAGAAGGGGAGGAGGAGGAAGAGGAGGAGAAGGAAGAAGAGAGGAGGAGAAAGAAGAGAAGGGAGAGAAGGAGGAAGAGAAAGAAGAGGAGAAGGAAGAAGAGGAGGAAGAATAGGAGGAGAAAGAGGAGGAGGAGGAGGAGGAAGAGGAAGAAGCCAGTCCTGGCCATTTTATATTCTGTTCTGTATCTTGCTTTCTTGTTGCAAGCTGAGCCAGGAGCAGCCCCTCTCAGTCTTCTTTTTTCCTCTCGCTTGTACACTGAACATCATGGTTGTGTTGAGATGAAGTAAAGGTTCATGTGCCGGAGAGAGATGCATTCAGATATGTGTGCTTCCCAGAAGTCAGAGACCCCGTCGACCTACATGTCTAGACAGGCTATGTTAAACCTCCAAGTTTTGTCTGAGGAAATGTATGGAATGCTTTTCCCCCCATAGACTTCTGTGAACATCCAGAGAATCCTCTCAAGGTTATTGGCTTCCATGCTCCCACATCTGCAATCTTAGCTCTGTCTGTGCATCCCACTCTGCCTCTCACAAAACCGCACAGGGGACTTAGCCCTGTAACTGTCACGGTGCAAACCTCCACACAAGGGATTTCTGTGTAAGGTACACTTCACTGAAGAGGAAAGGGTTAATGGGGTTTAGAATAATCCCTACCAAAAATTTATAGAGGAAACTGAGATTACAGGACCTTGTGGTCCAGGACTGTGTGGTAAATTAACCCATGTCCCAAATTACATCTTAGAGGACTTCTTCCAGAAACATGGATAGCAGGACCTTGGGAAGTTTAGCTGGTCCAAGATTAAAGCTCAGTCAAGGAGTGACGGAAAGGAAAAGGAACAAGGCATTTGAGAGGTAGGGCAGATTGCTATTTACCTGAATGCTGTTAGTAAAAACTACTTAGAAATGTGAAGATTATGTGGTCTCTTCTGCCACCTGCTGCACAAGTAAAGAAAGAACCTCTTGACTTTCAGTGATCTCTGGAAAATTATTTACCTAGAGATTTGAATAAACACCTGCTTTTACCAATGTCCCTCAAGATAACCACTTCTAAAGACTGAGCTGGGGGAGACATGGGGGTGGTAGTGGGCAGTCTGTAAGAGGAACACTGAAGTGAACTTGTATAGCATGTGTCACAGATAGCAGAGGAACACCCAGTTCAGAAGCCACCAAACAAGAGAGCTCTGGCTTCTTGTCCCAAATTCCTTAGGGCCAATGGTAACAGATGGACTGTGTGTGACCTGTTACAGGAGAAAGCAAGGCACTAGTCAAGGTTCTAAGCTAGCGGTTCTCAACATATGGACCATGACCCCTTTGGGGGTCAAACAACCCTTTCACAGGGGTTGTCTAAGACCATCAGAAAACACAGATATTTACATTACAATTCAGAACAGTAGCAAAATTACAGTTATGAAGTACAGTGAAAATAATTGTGTGGCTGTGGGTCACCCCAACATGAGAAACTGTGTTAAGGTCTCCCGGCACTAGGAAGGCTGAGAAGCACTGTTCTAAGTCACTACTGTCCTTGACCATTTGTATGTCTCTTCCCAGGGCCTCCCATCACCTATGTGATAGAGGTAATGGCCTAATTGTAGCCTTTTTGTGTGTATTCCTTTTCAAAACTTGTGTGTAGCAGGGGGTAGCATGAGTGCCACAGCACATGGGTGGGGAGTCACTTATCTCCCTCCCTCTTTACATGGGTTCCAGGGACCAAATTCACGATATCAGTCTTGCACTGCAAGCACCTGTTACCTGCTGAGCCATCTTGCTGACCCTTTTTCTTGTACGCTTTTAGCTAGAGATGAGAATACTCAATAAATGTTAAGACTATCCTCAAAATATTCCCCAGAGATCGAAAGGTGACTCAAAGGGTGAATATGCTCACCGCACAACCCTGACGACAGATGCTACAATCCTAGCACTCCCATGTGGAGATAGGAGCTACAGAATGGAGAACTGCCCAGAAGTTTCCAGGAGGAAGGAAAGAACCTACTGTACAAAGGTGTCTCCTGGCCTCCTCAAGCACCCATGTCTGCACATATACACACACTGTCCATAGACACAGTGCAGAAATAACAAATGATTTTTTTAAAAATTAAATTTTTACTTCTATTTATTTATTCATTTATTTATTTATTTTGGAGACTGGACCTCCCTATGTAAAACAGGTTGGCCTGGCCTTAAATTCATAGAGATCTGCCTACCTCTGCCTCAGGAGTGCTGAATTAAAGGTGTGTACCACCATACCTGGCTATGCAAAAACTTCAAGTACTATACAAACACATGCTTGATGGTTTCAAGAAAGAGGCCTAAGACAATATAAACCCAGGGCTGAAGGGATCACCAAGCAGTTGAGAGTAGGCATACTGCTCTTGCAGAGGACACGAGTTTGATTTCCAACACTTGTGTCTGTCTCCAGGGGTCTCTCTCTCTCACACACACACACACAAACATGCTCGCGCACACACACACACCAACACAGTCACACACAAAATAAATAAATATTTTAAAATATATATAAAGGGGCTGGAGAGAAGTGGAGAGAAGGCTCAGGCTTGTTTCTCTTACAGAGGTCCTGGGTTCACTTACACAGTGACTCACAACCATCTGTAACTCCAGGGCATCTGACTCCATTCTGACCTCCTCAGGCACCAGACATACATGTGATACACATACATATATGCAGGTAAAACATTCACATACATAACACAATTATCTCATCAGTTATGTTTTAATCGAAATGTAAAATCATACACTGGGTTTTTTTTAATTAGTTATTTTACCACTGCTGCAAAACAAAACTCAAATGGACAGAACAACTTAAGGAGGAAAGATTCCTTTGGCCCACAGGCTGAGGGGATTCAGCCCACCATAGTGGAGACATGGTGGAGTACCTTGTCAGTGGTAAGGCTGGAAGCATAGGTGAAGGCTGTTCACGTAGCAGTGGACCAGAAAGCAGAGAGAGAGAGAGCATGAGAGAACCAGAGCCCCCAAAGGCTGGTTCCTGGTGCCTGTGAGGTGTCACCCCTAAAAGTTTCCACAGCCTCCCAAAATGGTGCCACAAGCTGGGTACAAACATTTAAAATATGAGCCCTTGGGGGTCAGGGTCTCTGAGCTCACAGGAGTCAGGTCTCTGAGCCCTTGGGGGTCAGGTCTATGAGGCCACAGGAGTCAGGTCTATGAGTCCTTAGGGGTCAGGGTCAGATCCAAACTACAATCGTTGTTGAGTGAGATTCACTATTTTCTCTTTTCCGTAGAGTGTGCTCATCTAAGCCTTCTCTCAGTCCCTCCTTGGTCTTGTGCCATCAGATGGGCACAAACGTGCCGTGGAACCCATAAGGCATCTGCACAGGTACCTCTGCTCGCCCCAGTTCGGTGAAGTTCTTGGCATCCAAGACAAGGAGAAAGTTGTTTTCACTCTAGAAAAAGAATGCAACACTGAAATTTCCCTCTTCATCGAAATCTCCATCTCCACTGGCTGAAGGAGAAAGCATGTCTTCTTACTTATGTTCATATCTGTTCCTGGCATCTACCACAAAGCCTCACCTAGCCTCCCACTAAACGTTTGCCCAGTTGTTGAACTGGACCAAAACACCATGACTAAAGAAGTTCACACCCTAAAGCAAAGAAATAAAGCGGTGCCAATCCTCCTCATAAGACGGCTTTGAGTCTAATAATATTTTTACTCTGCTCTTTCAAGTATAAAAATACATGGAAGTTCTTTTTCCCAAATTAGAAACTCTTCCATTTTGTGTTACTTGAGAGCTGGACAAAGATCAGCTTTGTAAGTCAGACTGAGATTTGTGCAGACCTAATTACTAGAGTACTAAGTGCATGAAATAAGCCCCTAGCAGACTTTACTAATTGATCACAGCACCTTTTTTTTCTCTCTAAACCATTAAAAAGGTCAGAACCCCACACCCAGGTGCCACTAATAATTGATCAAAGCTTGTCTTGAGGTGAGCACATTTGCTGTAAGATTGCCCAGACAAGTCAGTAAGTAGCATTATTGAGATACTAGCCAGGGCTTAGGATATTGGCCTTTTTTAGGTCAGTTCACTGAAATTAGAAACACAGATAGTGCTATGAACATCAAGCCAGAAGCCAGATGATTTAAACACTGGCTTCACCACTGTGAGATCAGATGCAAATTCTTAAAGTGACAAATTCCACATATATCCCATGGTTTTTAAAAACTATCATAATATATATGAAAGAACACTGTGTATAACTAAGTCCTATGAAGACATCATGTTGCTATGATTTTACAAATAGGACTTTAAAATGTGATAAAGTATGGCTATGATTTTTAAAGTGGGGGATGTTACCCAGTAAAAAGGAGCAGAGGAAGGAGAAGATGCCAGAAGGCATCAGAATAAATGACAGGCTGCATCCCTGCACACCGCACTCCAATAAGTTAGTGTTGCACTTCTGTGACCAATGACGGGTAAACAAACCTGGTTGGGAGTGATCACCACAGAGAGGATAACCCCACCATCTTCCTCATCAGCTCCTGGCACCGGAACAAAAACGGGCTCTGAGGGATAAAAGCCCTCTTCTCTCCAAACCTGCGAGTTCCCCCAACACACAAAGACATCTAATGAAAGGTGAGAGGTAACTGGGAAAGATTCGATAGTGTTTGTCACTAACAGCATAAAGTGGGCCGTAACAGAATGTTCCCACAGCAAACACAAACCCAGGCTTACTGCGTTGAATGCAGGCAGGAGAAACCTCTGCTGCCTGTAGTTCACGTCTAAGCTCATCCCTCCACCAACCTGATATATAGGGGTCACGCAACCTTCACCCCATCATTTCCCCAAAATGATATCAGTTCTACCATTATTTCTCCAAGCTTTGGCTTTCCTTTAGATTTCCCACAGGAAATCAACCCCTTGCTTAGATGATCTGTGCTTCTCAAACTTATGAAAATAGCTAAGCTGTTGTAATATTAAAGAATTCAAAGAACCAGGCTGCAGCAGCGGCTCAGTAGTAAGAACACTGGATGCTCTTCCACAGGACCTGTGTTTGATTCCCAGCACCCATATAGCAGCCCATGACTTCCTGTAACCCCAGCTCCATCGAGTCCAATGCCTTCTTCTGACCCCTGCAGGCTCCTGCACACATATGGTGCATGTAATACACACACACACACACACACACACACACACAAATAAACAAATAGATATTAAATTTTTTGAAAAAAATACATCTGAAGAACTACTTTTAAACTAAACAGAAATTAATTCAAAGGGCAAAAGAGGGTGTAGCCAAATAAGAGAAGAGATTTCCTTACCTTTAATGTCTTTTTCACCACGTCAACCTTAATCAGAGAATCCCCCACCAAATGTCGAAAACCGCAGCCATAGAAGAAACTATACTTTTTGCCATTGAATCGGCCATAGTTGATCTGAGGAAATTCAATCCCCCCTTCCTCTTCCAGGTCTTCGTGGTGTAGATTTTCAGGAGAGCACCAGATCTAAGGGAGACACCCCCCATCCCCCCCGCAAAGGATAAAGAGTGGCTGTTTGATTCTCTTTATTTTCTCTCTTAATTCTCTTTCATTTCTTTAGTGTACACGTGCACTACTCTGTAAGTTGTGACCGGATTTGAGAACTAAAGTTCTACGTCATCGTTCCTATTGTTCCCCTTTCCGTGGTGAGTGTCCATGTAATGATGTTGTCTGGTGCTGTGTCTAAGATCCCCAATGGTAGAGGGCTTCCTCATTCTGCTAAAGCAAGGCACAGGTGCACAGTGACATTCCCAAGCGGAGAGCAGTGTCCCCAGACGGTGGGGATGGTCGGTCAACTTGAAAAACTCACACATTCCACCATCACTGGCAAGCTGCATAGATCTGGCTCAAGACACAGAAAGCACAATCAACCACAGTGTCCAGCCCACCCAGTTTCTGTGGCTCTTGTGCAAACAAGTTTGTAGGACCTCACCCAAGCTCAGCCAAATGTTATGAAACCTGCAGGGCACCAAACATTTGGAGGGCGGCCAAAGAATAAAGTGACGTCACTAAAATCCACCCTCAGTCTAATGTCCGCCGGAAGCTTACCCCTCCATCACCCTGTTTCACGGCACTGGCTGAAGAATAGGACAGTGGGCTGAGGTTCTCTCCCTCAGGGGCATCCGCACTGACATCTAAGGGCAAGACAAATCTTCGAGGGAAAGACTTTGCCTTCGACTTATAGACCTGTTCAGAACAGAGAAATAAACAGATGGAGAGAGGCCATCCCTAGGATAATAAATAGTAACTTAATTAAATTCAGTCATTACCAGGATTGTGCGAACAATAATTCCAAATCATCCATTCAATAAATATCTATTGAAAACCTACTGTAGGCTAAGTATTGTTTAGAAACTATACATGAAAATTAGATTCTAGCAGTGGGATCATAACTACAAAATTAAGTATTTATTAATTAGCATCAAATAAGCAAATGATTAAATAGCCAAAGGTCCCAAGGACTAGACAGTAGCAGAAAAGGTTCCTGTTTTCATGTTTGCTAGTTCAGAAAAGAGCCAGCTTAGCAGACTGAGATTGCTCAAACCCCACACATTCTCGAGCAAGGCCAGTTTTCAAGACTAACCCTTAGCTGGCTCTTAGAGACAGGCTTCTTAGGCTGTCTTATCTGATAAGAATGGGGAGACTTTGAATGACACAATGTGTCAATAACGATATGAGTTTAAAAGAACACCTGCGAGCTAAGGGTGTAAATGGTATGGTGCTTGCCTAGCAAGTACAAGGTCCAGGGCTTCAGTGAAAAAGGAAAAAAAAATTAATATCCAGCGGTCTGGAACTTCAGGGCCTGCAGTTGGCTGTGTTGGCCTGAAGGATTATATGTCTGATCCCAGTAAGACCCTCAACAGCCAGGTCTTGAATTTGCCAGGAATATAACAGGTCATGCATGGTGTCATGACTAGTTCCTCACATGTGTGGAGGATTGGCTTTTTAAAAATTAGCTTTTCTCAACTCTGTTTTCTTTTGTAAGACCTTAGCTAAACAGCAACAACAACCCAATGTTTATAAAAGGTTGGGTCAGGTGATATGAATCAACTGTTCTTCTGAGAAGAACTAAAATAAAATAAATAAATAAATAAGAATAAATCCAAATACAATGCCTACAATAGGCGTCTGCCTGCAGTCGAAGAAGAGCTAGAGAGATCATGAAAGACAATGAGGTGGAGGTTTAGGAAGAAAGAAAAGCCGAAGATAACCAGGTGTGACAGGCAACTCTTCCCCTGAGGGCCCAAGGAGAAGCTCCAAACCATTAGTCATTTGAGAAACATAAATCAAAACCACAACCCCCACTCCACACCCATTGGGGTGGCTATATTTTTAATAATAAAGAAGGAAACAGTCTTGGGGCCAGCACAGCGGTTCGGTGGGTAGGGGCACTTGCCATGCAAGAATGCGGGCCTGAGCTTCTGCTGGGACATGAGAGGCAGAAACAGGCAAACTCCCAGGAATTGTGATCTTCCTGCCTCAGCCCCTAAAGTAGCTGAAATTACAGGCCTGCACCACCAGGACCAGCTTAAACTTGTTTTTTCTTTTAAGACAGGGTCACACTATGTATCTTCAGCTGGCCTGGAACTCACTATGCAAACAGACTGGCCATGAACCTAGAGAGACCCTACTGCCTCCACCTGCCAAGTGCTGGGATTAAAGGCAACTGCCATCATACCTAGTTTAAACACCTTTTAAAAGAAGGAATCATTGTACTTCATTACACTCATAAAACAGGGGCTAAAGGCCATGTGATACCCTCAATAGTATGAAAAAAATAAGAAGTGTTATTTCCATGACCAATATTCTTAGTAATATAGAAATAAAAAGAGAACTTTCCTAATCTAACAAAATATACATTTAAAAACAATCTAGGGCTGAATGTATTGGCACACGGCCATAGTAATCCCAAAACTTGGAAGACAGAGACAATACGACCAGGGTTGAAGGCCAGTCTTGGCTATACAATGAGCCTAAGGCTAACCTGTACTTCATAAGACCTGTCTAAAGGAGACATCTATTGATAATTTATGTTTACATTCAATCTGTGCACAAACGTTTGTAATAACTTTTGTTATAGTAAACTAGTATAACCACAAATACTAATAACGATGATGATGATGATGATGATGATGATGATGATGATGATGATAAAAACTATCAAGATCCAAAAAGACATGGAGAAACCATAAATGCATACTACTAGGAAGGAAGGAAGGAAGGAAGGAAGGAAGGAAGGAAGGAAGAGAAGAAGGAAGGAAGGGAGGGAGGGAAGAAGGAAGTGGGAAGGAGGGAAGGAGGGAGGAAGGAGGGGAGGAAGAGAGGAAGGGAGGAAGTGGGAAGGAGGGAAGGAGGGAGGAAGGAGGGGAGGAAGAGAGGAAGGGAGGAAGTGGGAAGGAGGGAAGGAGGGAGGAAGGAGGGGAAGAAGGGAGGAAGGGA
>NW_021605583.1:528982-553252 GCF_004785775.1 Grammomys surdaster | reverse complement strand
GAGGGAAGGAGGGAGGAAGGAGGGGAAGAAGGGAGGAAGGGAGGAAGTAGGAAGGAGGGAAGAAGGAGGGGAGGAAGGGAGGAAGTGGGAAGGAAGGAAGGAGGGAAGGAAGAGAAGGAAGAGAAGGAGAGAGGAAGGGATAAAGGAAGAAGGGAGGAAGGAAGGAAAGAAAGACGGAAAAGGAAAGAGAGGGAAGAAGGGACTGTGGGAAAGAGGGAGGAAGGGAGGGAGTCAGTCAGTCTAAGATGGGTATGATGGTACACAGCTATAATCCTATCACTCAGGAGATTGAGGAAGTGGGCTGGAGAGATGGCTCAGCAGTTAGGAGCACTGACTGCTCTTCCAGAGGTCCTGAGTTCAATTCCCAGCAACCACATGGTGGCTCACAACCATCTGTAATGGGATCTGATGATCTGATGCCCTCTTCTGGTGTGTCTGAAGACAGCTATAATGTACTTAATAAATAAAAAATAAGAGAGAGAGAGAGAGAGAGAGAGAGAGAGAGAGAGAGAGAGAGAGATCAAGGAAGGAAGATGCTGCAGGTTCAAGGCCAGTCTGGACTACAGAGTGTGTGAAACAGAACTAGACAGTCATTGGATTGATTAGTTAACACAAAGCAAGCCCTAAGAACTGTGCACTCTGGTAATAATGGATCAATACTAGCTCATCAACTGTGGCAAATGTTTTACAATGTAAGAAGTCAATATCGAGCTGGCGAGAATGTGGTTCAAAGGGTAAAAGAGTTTACTGCACAAGCCCGACAGCCTGAGTTCAATTCCCGGCTCACGCCACTCTCGAGAGCACACACACACACACACCATATGCATATACATGCATACAATAACAATAGATAAGACAGAAATTGAAATATTGATGTTGGGGGAAAGGAGCGCATGGGGAAATGCGAGATGCTTTCTGCTTGTTTTGTTGTTGCTGTTGAAACCTAAGTTTATACTGCTCTATAACTGCCCATAATCAACATACAGCAAGCAACATCCTTAAAAATCAAACGTTAACACCTGGCATGGGGGCATACAGCTTTAATCCCAGAACTCAGAAGGTAGAGAAGTGCAAGATGTTTACCTGATCGAGCCCTTCTCCAGCTTTCCTGAGATTCTTTAGTTGGTAAATGTCTAGGCTTCCCCCATCATCCTCACAACACAGATCAATCACAATACAGCCCTGGTCCTCGAAGGCATTGATTTGATGAAAGGTAAGAAAAGGCTTGCTGTAGTACACTCCTGGAAGAGGCTGCAGGACACACAGACATCGCAGAGACACACTCAGTTCTCGTTCCTTTCCCTTCCCCTCCCCCCCTTTCTGTCCTCTTTCAGAAATAAAGCTGCAAAACTCAAGTTAGGAGGATATGCACCCCACTCACAAGCCATATCAGAATACACATCCCTGCCTGCAGGCCATGGTCAGGGATACATATCCCACTTACATGTCATGGTCAGTAGGCATAAAGGAAGAAAAATCAGACTATAAAAGCAAGTATACTTTGATTAAGCATTGCTTGCTTAAGTCATCTCTCTTCATGTTACTCAGTGAACTGAGGCTGTTTGACACAAACCAATCTATTGTTGTGACTAATTTAAAAGCCCTTCTAAAATGCAATCTAGTGTTTTACAGGATAGATAGATCCTAGACTCTAATTACAAGATTTATAGAAAACACTGTTGCTTGTGATGCTTATTATAAATTAAGTGACTAATTGAAAAGTACATTCAATATTCAGATAATTTTGTAATGAAATCGGGGCAAGTTTAATTTAGAAGGCTAGCCCTTAGAGATAAACATAGACAAAAACAATGGCACTAAATAATGAAGAATAAGAGATTCAGCCGACATGCGTGGACTTCCGTGGGGGTATGGTACTGGCACACCAAGAAGTCCCAGATGCAGCTATTTTAAGCCTTAAAGTGTCGTTGCAGAATTGGCGGAAGGGCTCTGTGTAAACCGCACCCCTGTGTACCATTACAGCATGGGAAACCCCGTGATGAGAGAGCTTCCTGTGTCCTTCTGATTCAATCCACTGAAATACATCTCCCTAGTTTCCCAACACACAATGTCCACCGTGCTAATTAATAAGTAGCCAGTCTAACCAGCAGAAGAAAACAACACCCCGTGAAAATTCAGCTCCGGGGGCGACGTTTTCAATACAAATATGCTCAGATACTCAGCCTGTCCAGTGCGTTTCTCCACCACGTGAAACCGCGTGTTATACTGGGGCTCCCAGCTCATGCCATCAGCAAAAGCCTTTCCCCGGATTTTAGAGGTGATTATTTTCCACAGCTTCATCTTTAGAGGCTGTTCCACAAAGATTATATAGTTTTCTGTCATTCCTAAAAGGTTCCGGGAGACAATAAATTGTTGCTTGGCAAACTAGAGAGAGCTGAAGCATAGCAGGAAGGGGAACCGTCTGAATGGCTGCGCGTGTGACTGCTGTGTGACTGCCAGACATGAGCAGACACTAGCCAGCAAGACCTCGCTCTCTCCCAGCTTGACTGGACATATTTCCTGTTTCTTCATAGAAAAGAAATCCGCTAAGAACACTTGGGTTAATGTTCTTAGTTGGGTTTTTTCCCCATTTTAAATTATTTGGGTTTAAGAATAAGAGAAAGCGGCACAATATTAAAGTGTTATTTATGCTCAGTGTATTTATTCCTTAATCCTTTTCCAGTACACACTGGGAGTAAGGACTCAGGAATATTTGGCTATCTCAATTTATAATACATAAAATAAATGTTCTGAATAAAGGCTAAAACATCTCAAAAGTTAACAAAACATTAAAGGCTGAAACAATCGTGCAGAATATAAGGTTCGCACACACACATGCACTCGCGCGTGAAGTCATGTGTGACTATTACTTTAGGGCTTTCACATTGACTAAAACACTTCTAGTAACTACTTATATTAAGTAGCCGTATCCCTTCATGCAATCTGCAGGCTAGCACAAGGACTACAGGACTAGATAGAATATCTTAACTGTTATTAATGCAATCCGGGTCTCGTTACCATAACACTCTTATAAATGATCAAGGTGATACTTGTCAAAACTAATCTTTCTAACACAGCCACGTTAAGGCAAAGCCCAGAGCAACTTCCCTCATCTACGGACTCACCAAAGCTATGGTAGTAAGAAGGCTTCATCTTCTCGGTGGAAGCAATAGAGCACAGCACCTGCGCCCCATGAATCGTCTCCCCAGGCTCTTTCTTTTTTGGAGGAACACGAATAATATTATAGCAAGAACCTGGACAAGAGAAAATTCTTCCTTTACGATTTCTATTTGCATTCTAGAATGAAGGATGACCCTTTCCCTTGCCAGGGTTTGGTATTTAGTGGGCGTGCCGTAGTTATTGATGGGTTAACTAAGAGCACATGTTTATGTAGCTAGTCCGTGAAAGAATATTTAAGTGGTGCTGAACTATCTTCCGGGTATTATAATTTGCAGTGTAAGACATGATGAACTTGCATAATGTGGAATTTCACAATTGCCACTGTTCTAGAAGAACAAAATAATCAGCATTTTTTCTTGGTTCATTTATTTTTCGGCCATTTACTGGTCACCAATCAAACACTGTTGTGAGTATTCTAAACACTGTAGCCCAAACTCATGTTTATAGCAGTACACAGAACAGATAAAATCTATTCCTCTCTAAAATTCAAATTCTAATAAAACATATGAGCAAAATATGCATCTGATGCCGATATGAACTGTAATGTAAAACAAGCTAGCTGGGGGCTGGGGTGGTTGTGTACGGGTGGGCATTCCTGTTTACCATTCATTACTAAGCATGTGGTGGCAGTCAAGTAGACCTTAATTAAGAAGGAGAAAGAGACTTGAGAGTATCTGGAAGAAAGGCCATGCGGTGATGGCATGAGGTGGCCGTGGAGGGGTGATGTGAGGTGCTGGATTTTGAAGGTATTTTGAGGGCATTGCTGAGATGAATCTTTTGATTAACTGGATGGAGATATGAGAGAGAAACATGAAGAATGATTCAAAATTGCCATTAGCAATTGGAAGGATGGAGTTGCCATCAACTGAAATGGGGAGAACTCATTTTGAGAAAGCTTAGCAGAAAAGACCAAAGGCTTGGTTTTGTAATGCCTGTTGACATCCTGGTAAAAACCCTGAATGAGCAATAAGTACAAATTACTGCAGGTGTTCAGGGTGGAGATACAGGCAGGTTTTGAGAAACCACTATGTATATAGGAAACATTATGTTTTGTAAAATGACAGAGTGAGAGAGAGAGAGGGAAGGAGGGAGAGAGACAACAATGATAGATTAATATGAAGAACATATTTGAAGTATTAAAAAATAACTATGTTGATACAATGTTCGAAGAATTTTTGCTAATTTGTAAAGAGGATCTTAAAATATCTGAAAAGGCTAAAACTTTGTTATGATTTGCACATTTATTTCTTAGTCCTCTCTCTACAGTTTTTAAAGTTCTTAAAAGTAGAAGTGTATTACAGGTATTTTAAAATTACAATCAGGATTATTATACTTCCCAAACGTGTCCCATGCGTCCTACACCTACATACACACGGAGTTCCAGTTCAAAACCTTCTCGTGGAACCAGGTAATCAAATGAGAGAAGAGAAGCATGTCAAGCATTGGTTAGAATCCCAGTGTTGGCAATTGGATTGTGCAATTCACTGAATGTAAACATCTAGCCACTGAACTATTCTAACTACAAGGCCCTGAAGGCATCTCGAAGGCACTATGGTAGAGAATCACCTAACACACTGAGGGATGCAAAGACAGCCCCGCCTTGCTCTGTACTTGCATATGATCTGCAGATCCTCCAGAAGCTGAGGCAGAGTAGCAAGCCTGACAGTCATGATCAGTGCCTGGGTTTCTCAGTGAGATCCAGAGGCTCCATGTACCAAGATCCCCTGCGGTTCACAGTAAAGACTCTCGGCCTCTTTTCAGTTCTGCTAATACAGATGGATAGAGCCCAGTGATCTACCCTGACAGCAAGCATTCTAGGTTGAGATTGATGATCTAGTGACTATTTTAAAAACATATAACTAAAAATGATGTTTTCCATATTATAAATAAGTTTCAAAATAAACTGGTTAATAGAGTTAACAAGAAGTGATTTTTTTTTAATGATCAAAAACTGATGGACAGAACAAAACAAACACAAACTCTACTGAGCCACTCTACCCGTTGAACTCTTTTCCCCAGGAGGATGTCTGCTGTTTGCTGTAACAATTTTCAAGGATCAACCCTCCTCTGAAAGTAAAAAAACAAAAACAAAAACCAAGCTGGGTGAAGGATATCAGGGACATCCTATCTGTACCTAAGTTAATAAAGGCTAAAACTGCTGCATTCATTTTCATACACATTCATATATGTGGATATAAACATACAGAAGAACAAACCGCAAAGCCAACTAACTATTCACCAGAGCTATAACACAACCATAGCACAGGTTTCATTGACTGGAGACAACAGTCTGACTACTAGTCAAGAGAGACACTCATAAATATCTAATACCCCCAGCCAACACACTCTTGTTCAGAAACACATGTTCTCAGATACAGAAACCCAAATCCGCCTTCCCTAAGAGAGTGGGTGTATAAGTGTCGAAGTCCTGCGCAAGTGGAGGAAGCAGTGGTGACTAGGTGGAGACGGGATATTAAATATATCAACATCGCCTTCTGGACTTGGTGATGTAAAACTAATAAAATGGTCTAATAGAATGACTCACGGCAAGCCTTGACGTGTATAGTCAGGCCTGGTTTCGGGTCTAGCTTCAGAGACATGGAAACTGGCTCAAGCAAATGACTTAAACATCCTGGGAGTTCACAGGCCTCATCTGTAAAGCATGGGTGATAACATGGCCTTTGAGAGTGGGTGTGTACGGATGACAGAAGAAAACACAGAGAAGTCTGCTTATCCCTAGCCCATCTTAGGTACTGAATAAACATTAGTTGCAATTATTAGCTACCAGAATGTTCTGGAGCAGACGGGCAGCAGTTTTGGGAGTGTGTTGATGATCAGCAAAGTGGTATGGTATCGAGTTGTGAATGCCATCCAGCTGTGCTCTCGGCTTCATCTGTAGTTAGTTACTCCTGTGTGATAGACAGTGGGCCCTCCCAATATATGTCTTTCCTGTAGCGTTTTACGTTTCTTGCTTCTATAATATAGTGTGTCTTTAAAGTTCATATTCAAGAGATATGTGCTAAAAATGCCTACAATTTATACCCCAGATCATAATGGTACATAAAGATGTAAGTTAACACTGAAAATGTCATAGGAAATCAGTTGCTAAGCATAGGTACAAAAGGACAACAGAACAGAGACTCAACGATAAACCGTGAGTTTTATCTTCAGTAATGCCTCTTTGGAGGCTGCTTTCTGATGCCTTCATGTGTAGGAGGAGCTAAGGTGGGAGGAGTAAGGAGAGGAAGAGGAGGAGTTGGGAGAGGAAGAAGAAAAGGAAGAGGAGTTAGGGAGGGCAGAGATGTAGGAGGATGGAAGCCCACGCAGGTATGAGGAGCAGTTCGGGTAACTACTTTTATTTAGGTTAGCTGATTGGGAAACAACTCTCTGTATGGGCATATTATTATTGAGCTTTACCAAACATATAAAGCCTTTGATTAATCTATAAGAATTAGAGTCTCATTCTCTTACTGGGCCCGCAGGGATGGCGGGATGGCCTGGGCAATGCCTAGCCTTTCGGAGACAGCGTGGAAGATTGGCAGAGCCATCTCCCACGCTGGTGTCTCCTGGGTGGCAGGGCTGGTGTTTCTGGCAGGCCGGTTCTAGCTGCTGCACACACATGGCCTCTGGCCACAGAACATGGCGGCTGAGCTAGACAAAGCCACCACAGCTTAGGTAGTCGGCTTGAGCCAAAGGCCGATTTAAATAATTACTACAACATTCATGCGTATATTTTAAATATAATGGAGCTTTGGGAAACAGTTTACTCCTAGTTATATCTAAAAACATCTCCACCTTCTCCTCACCTCTCGGCCCATAGGTGTTTCCCATGTTGTACGCTGTCCCATCCGGGTCATAGTGAGGGTGTGCAGTTGCTCCGTTCACAGCAACGAATTTGCTCCAGTCCACCTGCAGGTTTCAGAGCACGCAGAACTCTAAATGATGCACAATAGATCTTTAATAGCATAAATTAGCATAGATCACAGAAGCACGTCATCTACATTGTGAGTGTGATCTGAGAAACCTCTGAGAAATCTAAATCATCTTTCCTACTTAGGAAAAAGAAACAGATGAAAAATCAAAACAATAAAAACCAGCGGCGCCACAGTTGCCACCAAAAAAATAGTATGGGTTTATCTAATATCACAGGAAAGTTCAAAATAAGCATAACAATTATAATCAAGAATAAAATGAACATTTTACACTGAGGTAGGCACACCTGAAATCCCAGCACTTGGGAGACTGAGGCAGGAGGATCACAAGTTCAAAGCCGGACTAAAGTACATGGTGAACTCCAAGCCAAGCTTAACTACAGAGAAAGACACTGTATCAAAAACAAAATTGTCCTTAAATGCTATTAATTAATGTTTCAAGGCAACATGGGTCTATACAACCTCTTGTGTGACAGGCATTGTGTCTAGGAGGAGTGTAAGCCTGTCAGGGCTATTTCCCTTACACCTGGACCTTATGATGTTAAAACTAAGGTAGAAATTGGGCTTATCTTTAAGAAAAACAAACCCCACAACCCATCCCAATGCTGGCAGAGGGTGATGGTAACCTAAATTAACAGATGCCTTTGTTTGGTGGGGATGAAACTCTGACTTCTTTAACTGTCTAGATTCTACAAGGTACTCTGAATAGAAAGAAAATTAGGATCTATTTTATTCACTTTGGGCCTACACATTACCTTTCCTGTTCTTTCCAGCGTTTCAATGTCCACCTTATTCATAAAATTGGTCTCCGTGCTCATGTAGTAATCACCCTTGTACTGCACAAAGTTGACGCTGGTGTTGTCAGTCATGGCTGAAACCAGGTAGTAGATATTGAACACATACTCCAGGGAGAAAATGCCAGTGATTTCTCTCCCTCCCCCCTCTCCTGCCCCCTCATACATGTGCGCATGCACACACAATCACACACACAATCACACACACACAATGTGTATTTTCAAGGGCTGGAGAAATGTCTTCAAATTTAAGAGCACATATTGCTCTTCCAGAAGACCTGAATCCCGTTCCTAGCACCCACATAGAACAGCTCACAACCATCTGTAACTCCAGTTCTACGGAATTCAACACCTGCTCCTGACCTTCATGGGCACCCATCACAGACACATAAACATAAATAAGAATTAATTTTTGAAAATGTATATATTTCAAGATTTTTACTTGTATAAATACTCATTTAAATAACGATCACTGTCATTTTAAGGGCTGCTTACTAGGTGGCTCAAATCTTGACATGAAACGTTCAAAGATGCTCTTGCATGGGTCCGGAAGGGCCAGCGTGCCAAATTCCGAGATCACAATTCTATCTCCAGCACTGTTGGCCTTGTATGTGTCACTCTGTAGAAACTTGCTCTTGTATGTCACTGTGCCCCTCCCCATTCTGAACTGGTGAAGCAAAGCCATTCCATCAAACCAGTGATTGTATCTGCCAATGGGAGAAGAGAATAGAGGTTCATTTACGAGTAAGGAAAGATGGGTGAAAATGAGTGGAAGAATCTTTCTGCCATCCAAATATAAAGATAATAGAGGCAAATGTCCCCAGAGCCACCCACTCGATCAGAGAACTTGAAATTATGGAATGACCTTTACCCTATGGCCTGGAACTCCTTTCTAAAATCTAGCGGGGGCGGGGGGGCTGTCTCTGACTCTGTTGCCTGTCATTGGATCCCCGTTCCCTACCTGAACTGTCTTGCGGGGGGCCTCAGTGGGAAAGGATGTCCTTAGTTCTGCTAGGACTAGATATCCCAGGGTGGGGTGGTCCCCAAGTAGGACTTCTCTTCTCTGAGGAGAAGGGGGGGTAATTTTTGGGAGGGATTTGTAAGGCAGGGACTGGAAGGAGAGGAGGAGGGCTGTAATTGAGATGTAAGGGGAATTAAAAAAATAAATTAGAAAAAAATTCTCACTTTCCAATGGGCTGCAGTAAAACCCTACAATGGTAAGCCCTAAGATAATTCTGCTCTTTTCCCTGTGGCTAAGAAAACATGAAAAAGCATTTCCCAAATCAGAACAAGTTCCTAAAATGAAACATTCAGCCTTCTATCTTAAATGTATTAAATTTTCTGTTTACTATAGATTTTATCTGTTTTATTCCTTGCATAATCATTCTACCCTTATGATTATACTAGAAATTGCCTGCCGGGCGGTGGTGGCGCACGCCTTTAATCCCAGCACTTGGGAGGCAGAGGCAGGTGGATTTCTGAGTTCGAGAGTTCGAGGCTAGCCTGGTCTACAGAGTGAGTTCCAGGACAGCCGGGGCTACACAGAGAAACTCTGTCTCGAAAAAACCAAAAACAAAAAAAAAAGAAAAGAAAAAGAAAAAAAAGAAATTGCCTAACAAAGTGATGGAGCACGGTTAACATGACCTGAATTCAATGCCCAGAACCCACAGGATGAAGAAGAGAAGAGATTCCTGCATGTTGTCCTCTGACCTCCATACATATGTCATGACAGGTGCAAAATAAAAGTTAAAGCGTGGAACATCAAAAAAACATGTAGGCAAAAATTAAATTAAATTAAATTTTAAAAATTTGTAGCCTTGTTTCAGGAGAAAAAAAAAGTTACCGCAGCCAGTGTATTGATACATACCTGTGATCTCAACCCCCAGGAAGTGGATGCAGGAGGATTGCAAATCTGAGGCCACCCTAAGCTAAGACCCTGACTCAAATGCTTGCTGTCAGCATGGGCAAGGAAGTCTAACATTGTCTGAAAAGACAATGGTTCTTGAAGTCAGGGCTGGTCTCTGTTCATCCAGGCAGCATTACTCACCAGAGCCAAAAGACAGAAACAGTTAGAAGTATCTACTGATGACTAAAACCAAACCAAGGGTTCATGCATGTCACCCCAAAATATGCCACTTCAGCACACTCCTCTGACTTTGAAACACTTGAAGATCAGCAGCCGCAAGGTGAGCATGGTGACCTTCGATTTTCTCTCCAAAAGGAAAAAGTAAAACTCCCTCATGAAGTGGGCTTTTGTGGGGCACGCCTTTGATGCCAGCATTTGGGAGGCAGAGGCAGGTAAATCTCTGTGAGTTCAAGGAAGCTGGTCACTAAAGACAGTTCCAGGACAGCCAGGACTACAAAGAGAAACCCTGTCTCAAAAAGCCAAGAAAAGAAAAAAGAAAATCCCCCTCATTTACAATGGCCTTCCTGTACTAGAAGGAAGACAGTCGTCTCTGTACCTGGAGACAGGGAGTAGAAGCAAAGAGGAAACAGTATAACCTTGCTAAACGAACACTAGCGTGGCATCCCTGTCCCTTAGTGAACTACCCTGGCTCCCACCCTTATCACATTCCCACAAGTTACTGAGTAGTTCTTCTTTTTCTTACACAGATTCCCAAGTACATACAAACATCAGCAAACAAGAGTTGTACGATTTTTTTTCACTACTAATCCTCCCCATTGTTGACTTAATTCTTGGGTCTAGTGAAGACCAAGAGGATGAGAAGAAATTTTGTCTTCTCTACAGTATACACCATGTCGTTATCCACCACTGAAAAGGGAGGGAACCTTGCCATATGTTGCAGCACAGATGAACCTTGAGGATCATTGCGCTAAGTAAATCAAGCTAGTTCTAAAAGAACAGATGTTGTAAGATCTACTTATATAAGGCGTTCAAAGTAGGTGAGAGGTAAAAGCCAGCAAGCCAGGTGATCTGAATTTGATCCCAGACTCCATACCACCAGAGAAACTCTGAAAGTTGTCCTCTGACCTCCATATGCATGTGATGGCACACACACCTAGTATATGTACTTTAAAATTAAAATGAAATATTCAAGCTTATAAAAACAGGAATGAGGTTGGTTAATGGACTTGGAGAATGGGAGAAATGACAAATTGCTGTTTAACTGGTTAGTTCCAATTTTGCAAGATAAGAAAATTCTGAAAATGTTTCACCACGTGACTAAATGTGATACTATTGAACTGTACCGTTTAAATTATTAAGGTGTAGTTTTTACATGTTGCATACTTTATCACTTTTTTTATTAGTGTAGAGAAGTGTCCCTCTTATTCCCGAGATTTCAGGTGCCATATCTATCAGTTGCTGGCTCGGTTTCTGGGTTTCCTCTTCTGTTACCTGTTCCCCTGTCCGTGAACCACTGTCATAATGTGTCAATTGTAGAGGATTTACACTGTTTTTAATGTCTTGTAGAACACTAATAATTTTCATTTTAGTGTGTTCTTGATAATTCTTACATATTTATTTCTCATATGAACTTTAATAATAACTAATCTAATTCCCTGTAAATAGCTTGTTGGAATTTTTACTGATATCAGATTGTATTTATAAGAAACAAGAAATGTGCCTTTAAAATGCCGTCCTTCTGTTCAAGAACAAGAGGTGGTTTTCCCATCTGTCCAAATGTGTCTTTCATCTCTAAGCACAGTGGTACAAGCCTGCCATCACAGCACTTGAGGGGCTGACAGTTAGGACCAGGCTTCACCCTACTCTAAGTTACTCATATAGTCATTCGGTGAATGATGACTTGTGGAAATCCATGTCTTAGCATAGTGGGCTCATGACACTGAGGCAGGAAGTTTGTCTTGACTTCAAGGCTGGTTTAAGCTACATAGCAAGACAACATCTCCAGCAAACAAAAACAAGGACCCTTCCTAAATATAGTCCATCTGCAGCTACTCTGAGTGATGTTTTCTTCACCACACAGTTCTACACCCCGTCACCTTGGATTTTACTATTGTGTTTGGTTTTATTGTTTATTTTGGTGTCTTGGGTTTGCTAACCTGCCATCTGAGGGGGGCTTGCTGCTTTCCTTAGGTTTTGGCCCCTAAATCAATACCTTCACTCTAACTGCATTACTCTTACTTACATTGGACATTGAGTCATTGCATAGCAGTGGAAACCCTGAACATCTATCCTGGGTATAGAAAAAAAAAGACACCTGTAGCAGTTCCCAACTCAGCCTTACTATTTTAGCATAAAGATACAAGCATGAAGAGAGACGACGGGAAAGAGAAGATATTGTATATTCACATGTATATGAAATCATGTTAGGAGACTATCTGTTAAGTCCATTGTTCAGCTGCCAAAACATCAGTTTGCTTGAACTGTCCATCTCTGTCCATTCTAGTAATTCATATTCCCTGGAAAGTTATTCAAGGTTTTCAAATGTATTTGCATTGGGATCTATAAAATCTCTTAGTTTTTTTTTTTTTCAGTTTCAACAGCTACTTCTGTGTTCTCGCTCATGTCTGTGTATCTATGCTTTCCCGCTTATCCCCACTATATTATCTATGGGTTTGTGCACTTGGATTTTCCTCCACTTTCAACCTCTCCCTAGGCCTCCATCCTCCTCCCCACCGGCTGCAATCAGACTTCTAAAGTAACTCCTTAAAACCTCCTGCAGCACCCTGCTGGAGTGCTCCTCCTTGCTTCAGGCATGTACACCATTCAGTGAATACCAGGTTTCACAAGTTAAAATACATGCAGTTATGAAATATATATCTTCAAAATATCCTGAAGATGTCTCTTTCTCTTGGTCCTTGGCCTAGTTCTAAAAAACAGACGGAGAGGCAGGATGGGATGTGACAGATGGGCACAGCCTCTGGTGCCTCTGACCAAGGTAGAATGGTACTTGGTGGGGGAAGGGAAGAAAGCAAGGCATTAACTCTTAGAGTGCAGTGTCCAGTTCTGTAAAATGAACTGAGTGCTGTGGACGGTTGTAATGACGGTGGCACAACAGGCCGAATGGACTCAAAATGCCACTGAACTGTACCCTTCTCAGTAGTTTAGACAGTAGGCTTATGGTAAACATATGTTGTTCAATTTTTAAAAGATAATAAGCCCTGGAAAATCATCATGTCATTAAAAATACTGATCTCCCTATTTTGTAGCAGCATAAAATTATGATAGTGTGAATATATGTGTGTGTGTGTTTGTGTGTGTGTGTGTGTGTGTGTGTGTGTGTGTGTGTGTATGCTCCACCAAACATGTGCAGAGGTCAAAGAACACTTTGCTGGAGTTGGTTCTCTCTGTGTCATGTGTGCTGCATTCAGCTCACCAGGCTTATGAGCAAACATCTTTACTCACTGAGCTGTCTTGCTGCCGTGATAGCATAAATCTTTAAAAAGTAGAACGGAAAAATCTACTGATGATTGCAATTCTTTTCTTATCAAATTTGATTTTGATTTTTTTTATTTTATGTGCATTAGAGTGTCTGCTTTCATGTATGTATGTGCACCACATGCATGCCTGATGCCTGGGGAGGTCAAAAGAGAGTTTCATCCCCTGGAACTGGAGTTATAGATGGTTGTAAGTTACCATGTAGGCGCTGGGACTTGAACTCAGGTCTTCTGCAGTAGCAATAAGTGCTATAAACCACTGAGCCATCTCTTCATGCCCCAAGATGACTGCAGTTTTTAACATAAGTCTATAGAAATAGTGGAGAAGACCAGCAAGGAGTAGCATAAAATTGCTAAAGGCGATTGTGTTGTGTAGTTCATGCCCATCTCCACCCCACCCCAATAACTTTACTATAGTTCACACATTTTTTTCATACAAAAAATGTCTAACATTTAAAAATGTTACAGAGCAGACTGTCTCCTAGCCATCTCTTCCCATCACTTCATATCCCTCTTGGACACACAGAGGAATGATATCCTAAAGACCTTCTGGGTTTTCACCCATTGTATCTACTTACTGAGTTCTAGCTAGGTACAGGCTACTGTTGAAGATACTGGGAACATTTGGATAAATCAGGAAGCTTTTCTGCCCTAGTGAAACTTACATCCTAGTGGAGGAACACAGATAACATAATAAACAAAGAAAAACAAACAAGGCTGGAGAGATGGCTCAGCAGGTGATAGTTCTTGTTGCTATTACAGAGGACATGGGTTCAGTTCCCTGCACCTACATCACAATCATCCATAGCTCCCATTTCTAGGGATCCAGCACCCTCTTACAAACTCTGCAGGCACCAGGCACATCCATGAAACATATACTTAAAAGTGGACAAAACACTCATAGAAATAAAGTAAATGATAAATAGGTAATTTTTTAAAAATAAACAAACCAAGGGGATGGGCACTGGTGATGCAACCAACTTTGGTAGTTTTAGGATGAGAAGCCACAAGAAGTGCAATTTGAGTTGACATCAGGGCAAAAATCAGCCCAATGATTAGGGAAGACAGGTAAGAAAGCATCCAAGATACTGAGCACAAAAAGGAAAAACAGAAAGAGGTCCTTGTGACTGGGAAGGTGCCCTTCCTTCAGGATCTTGCAGTGAAATGGCTCACAGAGATTCTTGCATGGCTCCCTTGGTTCCCTAAACCCAAAGAGAACTTCAAATTCACAACTTGAACTGGGAGTGAGGGAGAAAAAATGGCTTTAGAATACTTTTTTCCTCTTCTAGGCAACAGTTTCCTTATCTGTAACCAAAGGGAAAGAGTGCCAGTACTCATCTTGGAGATGAACAGGAATGAATTCGTGTTCTAGAAACTCAAACTGTTCTCTAAAATCTAGGCTTACCTATCCTTTCCAAACTCAAACTTCCCAGGTCCAACTCGAAGTAGATAGCCATTGAGCCATTCAGGAATGTGTCCTTGGACCTGAGCAGACACAGCACTCAGAGTCTCCTCCACAGTGGTCAGCAGCGGGGCAATGCACGGCAGACTCTGCTTCGAGCCTAACATGGTTTCTCCACGTATTTCTTCAAAACTGTAAAAGAGAAGCAAAACTCACACACATGTACACACACATACACACAACCAAATAAACATGCATGTATGCACACACAAACAAGTACACACATATACATGCACACGTGTGCACAAGTACACACATGCATACATGCACACACATGTTACAGGATCTCCTGTTCACATGCTTATTCCCCCATAGACAGTTGTGTGAACTGGAAGCTTGAGGGAAGTGTGAACCTAAACCACACAGTCTCCAAATTCCTCTCTCCTCTTTCACATTTTCAAGGTACCAACATGGTACCATTCTGAACCATACCAATCCTTAAACACAAGAGTAAAATCCTATCCTATAATTAGGAGCTGGACACCATCCCTCTTACTTCCTACTTAAAAGACTTCCCAAGATGAATACATGAGTACATGAATGAGGAGAGGTGTGGTCAGATATAACTTTAGTTAGAACAAGTTACTTGTAACTTTGGCTACAATCCTTTACTTCATAGAAGTTATCAGAGGTACATGAGTCCAGACTAGAAATAACAGATAAACTTATCCAAAGACAAGATCTATGTTCTTCTGGCAATTTATTTTACAGTATATGATCCAATTTCTTTGAAATACTAAATTTGTAGCACACATGACCTTTTATTTCCCTAAACAATTTAGTCAGGCCCAGCTCTTTCTTGTTTTCCCAGATAACATTCATTTCACCTTGAATGCCCTTCCCAAAGCTTCTCCCTAAGAAAATTATAGCCGAGGATATAGATCAGAGGTAAAGTGCTTCTCCCTGTATTGGATTACAACACTGAAAAATGAAACCACACAAGAAGACTGTTTGGCAGTTGTAGTGGCACATAACTGTAATCCCAGTGCTCAAAAGGGAGGAGCATAAGGGGCCAGCCTGGGCTACCAAGTAAGCTCCTGTCTCAGTAGAGAGAAGAGCAGTGGGGAGTGGGAGGAGTGGAGGTAGCTCAGCCTGTAAGTTGCTTGCTATGCAACCCCCAACACCCACATAAAGAACAACAACAATAACAAAGTCACTGGGCCCAGCACCAAGCCTTGTTATCCTAACACTGAGACAGTAGAAGATTCCACAGTTCGTTGGCCTATTGGTCTAGCCCAGTTAGTGATCAGCTTCAGGGTCAGAGAGAAATATCTCAAAAAATAAAGGTGAAAAACAAATTGCTATCAACCTCTCACCTTTACACACACACACACACACACACACGCACGCACGCACGCACGCACGCACGCACGCAGAAAAAGTAAAGAAAACTCTACCTATTGTTCAAGATCTAACTCAAAAGTTACTTCCTTTAAAAAGCATAGCCAGAGTGCCTAGGTTCAAATCTTAAGTCACTTCCAAAGTAAGGTTTTCAACCTCCCTGTGCTTTTTCTTCTTTTCTAAGACAGAGATAACAATTCTTACCATGCCTAAGGTTTTAAGTGACCACGAAAGATTATGAACACGATACATATCCCCCAAATGTTCAGTATTATTAACTTTAGATGATCAATACAATAAGATGCACCACAGATTTTCTTTCTCTGAATTATTTTAGCTTTTCAAGGAAGAGCTAGACACTGCTGAGAGACTGAAGTCCCCAATCCAACAAGAGGAACTTGCTGCCTAGGGGGTCAGATGAGTCATTGCACCATCCTGTCTCAGTCCTGTCCAAAGATTATTTGCAATGTAAGTACAACCCACTACTCTCTGGTTCAGGAGCTGAAAACCGAATTCCAAGATTCCCACACTCTACATACAGTCTCTGGGGCGAAATGAGCAGGAACTAAAAGGCAGGAATGATAAGTAGTATTAGAGGTCTCAAGAAAATACTTTGAAAAAAAGCAGAGAAATCTAGACTTTCCTTACTCTTCTTTTGTAAACAGTGAGTTTATCTTCTTCTCCTTTTAGACTAAGACTCCCTGATAAAAAGTAGATTAGCTACATTACAGAGTGAAATTGAACAACCCAACTAGATACACACAAATTATAAATACTTTATGTTTTATGTCTTTGCACCATGTGTATGCCTGGTAACCTCAGAGGTCGGAAGTAGGTGTTGGATTCCCTGGGACTACCATTAAGGATAGTTGTAAGCCACCGCGTGCATGCTGGGAATCAGACTCGGATAATTTAGGCAAGCAGCCAGTGTTCTTAACCACTGAGCCATCTCTCTGGCGTCTTCATGTTAGATTATATTTACATATCTGTATGTTCAATGCTCCATGTTACTGGCACTATTGACACTCCTCAAACTTCTTGCAGTACCTGATATGGCTGCCATCATCTCTTTACGCCTGCTTCCATTCTTGGCTTGGGAGACAAGCTATTCTAACACTTGCTGTTTTAACTTTGCTGCCCTCTAACTATGCTGCTTCCCGTCAGCTTCCTTATTTATTAGGTGGTAACTTTAGGCAAACATCTTAACCCAATCAAACCTCAAGTTTTTTCAAAGATAAAATAAGGGTTAAGAGAGGTTAATGACTCCTACTTAATCTCTCATCGTAATGAAATGCCATGATACTTAGCAGATGTTAATCTCCTCTACTGACCCTTTCCCTCCTATCAACACATAAATGTCAAAGTATAACTTTAGACCTTTACCCTTAAATTTCAACATGTGCCCTTAGTAATCTCATCTTGATTCTTTTTGTTTGTTTTTTGTTTTTTATTTTTTTTGAGAACAGGGTTTCTCTTATAGCCCGGGCTGCCCTGCAACTCACTCTGTAGACCAGGCTGGCCTCGAACTCACTCATCTTGATTCTTAAATTCTCCAGTTATGTCTTAGACCTGACTCTCAACTCTTCTCTTCTGAATCAGCTCTTCCACCAGCCAACATCTCTCTTCAGTCTCTCTATGGGCATTGAATTCATCTTGCCCATCCTCCTTACAACAGTTCTTCTGACTATAGTGGCACAGGCCAGTAGGGGAAGTATGAAAAAAGATGACTTCTATGGCTTACATAGAAATTCCCCAGGTTCAAAATTCTCCATGGGTGACTCTATTTTCATCAGTCTCTCTTCTGAGACTACGAATTTTTTCTTATCCTAAGCCCATCTTCCTCAGCACTGGTGCCTCAACTTCTCCTTCCTATGTGTCACTTCCTACTGCCAAACTCGGGCCCTTGACTTTTGGCAGCCTCTCAGTTGGAGGCGTAACGGGAAAGAGAAACTCATTGAGGTGAGTTCCTGGAGCCACTGGACCATCTTAAGGGTTAGAGACCTCAGACAACTGCCTCCAGCTCTAAATAGCTCATCAGGACTAGAGATTCTAATTTACCTGGATGAGCAGGGAAGATGCTTTTCTACCAGTGATATGAAAATTACATTTCCTACATGTAAATCTGGCTGCATCATTCATTCCTCCACAACTCACAAATTACTTGCAAGTGTTGAAACTCCCGACCAGGTGCTTGAAGACCTTGTGTGCTCTCAGCCCACCCTAGCTGCTCACTCCAGCCTAGCTGGATTGCTCCCTAGACTCATGACCATTCTTTCTCTTCACCTAGGATATTGCTCATCTCCTTCAGATGAAATTTGCATATGCAATTTAACCTTCAAGTTCCAGCTTCTGGGTCAACTGCTTCTTAAGCACAGCATTCCCACTTCCTCGCTGCGGCTTCGGAGAGCTTTCTGGTGGCCCTTATCTTGCTGTTTTGTGTGATAAAGGCCAGTGCATTTTACAACTTCTCCTAGCAGTATTTGAATACAAAGTCTCGCTATACCTACCGCTCCTAGCGCGCCTAACACGCTGCCTTACATACTACAGCACTAAGTGGTTACATAACTTTATAACTGATTGCCATTGCAGTGCATATCGGTGCCGTTTCTGGCAGTTCTATATTAACCACTTACTGAAAATAAATTCTTGAAGTACCAACTATAATAGAAAGCTACAGAACAAAACCACAGGGTTTGAGACAGTTTCCCAGAATGCAAATAGGAGAAACGAACGTTTGCATCTGAATACAAAGCAGTGGTTTTCAGTTGGGAAAAGTCAGAATAGAGAAAAACCTTTTGAGGCATCCAGGACAAATCAAGTCTCTGGAGTGAATCCTGCCCCAGTGTGTCACCTTAGCTGACTGAACACTAGCTGTTTCCACAACGATGAGTACACCAATCCTGTGGTTGGTAAACCACCTGCTTTCACTTCTCCCCTGTGGCGTGCTGCCTGCACACAAAGAGGCTTCAGAAGCCTGCTATAATCTTCAGGACCCAGGTACAGCAGTCCAACTGGAGACTGGTAAGAAGTGGACCAGGAAAGGAAAGGGTAGAGGGGAGAGTCCCCTACCTGGGAGATGGTACACTGCCACAGAAAGAACCCCTGCAACGTCAGGAAGGCTGATGAGGAAACGCAGAAAGAGTTGAGGAAATATTGCTTAATTCACTTCAGGGCCAGCAACAGGTCTTGAGATTTCTGAATCTGCAGCCACTGGCCTATTTAGTAAATAATGAGCCAGGGTTGTTGCTGGCTCTGTGATCAAATGAGACTGGAGGGGAGGGAAGGAGAGGGGCGGGGCCTCAAAACACTGGTAAACTTAGTTTCTATGGCAAGTATCCTAACCAACTATAATCTTTGACATTAAAATCAGACCAATAATAGCCTTCCTTCTTAACCATCCCTTTTTGGAATTTGCCCCCACCTGCAGTTAAGTCCATGGAACCAGATTCAGGGGTTCATTACACAATTTCTCTCCTCTGAATGATTCAGACAGAATGAAGTCTCAATTTAGACTGGCAGGCACTAGCTCACCCTTTTCCCTTTTATCTCATCCCTCTTCTTTTATATTCATTAGTTTTTGGGGGGTTTTGGTTTTGGTTTTGGGTTGGGTTGGGTTTTCAAGACAGGGTTTTTTGTGTAGTCCTGGCTGTCCTGGAGCTCACACTGTAGACCAGGCTGGCCTCAAACTCACAGAGATCCACCTGCCTCTGCCTCCCAAGTGCTAGAATTAAAGGTGACATTCATTCGTTTTATGAAAAGCATTCTCTTACAGTAAAGCACAGACAGGAAACCAGGAATACATACCACCATACATCATTTTATTACTTTAACAAACATCTTTGAGAACCTAAATAACAAACACCGCTAGGAAGCAAAAACAACAAAAGACAAAATTCAGCACCTCGTTCCTGTTTTGTTGTCTTTTCTCTTTTAATTCCAACAATCTATGCAGAATAACTGGAACTCTCTGAGAGCTCAAGGACAGCCTGGCCTACACGAGTTCTAGGCCATCCAGGATTACACAGATCCTGCCTCAAACAAATAAGTAACTTGATGGAATGAAAATTTACTTTAAAGTTTACAAGCATCCAGGTAAAAAGATACTGCCTAATTTAAAAATACAAATTCCTTGTGGTGCCCTATCCTTATACTAGAAAATACACATAGAAAAGATCAAATTGTCTGTATGCTAAAAAGTAAAGATAGATTTTTTTGGATCCAACTAATGTAGTTATATATTACATAGATAATTTTGAATAAAATCATAGCTGTACTTTATTTGTATCAAAGGAGGAATCTTTTAGTCTGATAAGAGATCCTCTAGACCAGCATTTCTCAAGCCTGTGGGTCATGACCCCTTTGGGGTCAGACAACCCTTTCACAGGAGTCCTAAGACCATCAGAAAACACTGATATGTATATCATGATTCCTAATAGTAGCAAAATTAGAGTTATGAATCAGCAATAAAAATAACTTTATATTGGGAGTCATAACAACATGAGGAGCTGTACTGAAGGGCTGCAGGATTTAGAAGGTTGAGAACCACTTCTCTAAACCAAATTCAACTTCATATTATCATAGGATTGAAGGGGCCTGCCAAAGCCATGATCTCCTGAGTCCTATATTACAAATTTCCATATCACCCACATCCTACAGCTAAAACTTTTAAATATAATTCATAAACTTTACAAATCAATGTGGTTAATAGGTAAAAAGCCACTTGACAGCCAGGCTTGATGGTATATAACCTTAATGTTGATACAAGAGAGGTTGAGGCAGGTACACCATGAATTCACCTGGGTTCCATATAGCACGACACTTAAAAAATAAAGAAATAGCCAGGTTATAGTAACTTCCAGTTTTTATTTTTATCATAAGAGAATATTTTAAACCAAATTTTTATTAGTCAAATATAATTGTTAAAATTAAAAATAATCAAATGTTAATATTAAATAGCAGTAGCACACTGTTATATTTTATTATATGCTAAGAAACTGGACAAAATACCTTTAATGTTTTGATGTTCTTTTATAATACCAGCCAAGAAAAACATTTTAAAACTATCTCAAAAATCATCTGCTATTTAAACAAATATTGTTAGGCATAATCAAATTAACAGAGTCCTCTTTCATAGTTTAAGAAGGGCTAAACAATTTAGGGGTAAAGGATAAAGAAAAGAACATGTATAGAATTTTTAATTTACATTTTTATATAATGTACCAAATATTTGACCCGCAAGAGAAATATTACACACTTCATATTAATATCTATCTTAAAACCCCTTTTAAATTTAGAAAAAGTTACAGTCTAATACATATTTTCTCTAGCAAAAGAACACAGGAGTCAAAGGAACAACTCTCAGCTGGCCCAGGCACGTCACTTGTGCAGGGTGTTGGTGATCACTGTAAACCTCTGCTTCAGGAACTCTCGTTTTTGTACTAAAAAGTTTTCAATAATATTGGCTTCTTTGAAGAGTCCATCTATCTCATCGATGTAAGATGCATCAACTGCTGCTCTTTCACTAATAGTGAAAAGGTTGTTATTTAAACAAGTTATAAAGTCTAGACACATCATCAATGTCATATTCTTTATACTGCATCTGTTAGCTATTTCATTTTCATGGCTTTGTCCATGAGACAGCTTCATTAATTTACTATCTTCAGGATAAGTTAAAGCACTCTAGAAAATATTCTGGATTATTTAAAACACAGAAAGTGTATCTTAGGTACTATAACTTTAAAAACAAATTACATAAATTATTAAACTATTGTTCAGGTACAGTGACTATCCAGTAGCTTATAAAGCACCTTGTAATACTTCATATTCTCAAACCAATATTTAGATTCAGCCTTTAAATGTATAGTGATAAAATATAAATATGTGAATACTCTAACCCCATTAATTTCACCAAATAATACCATTCTCAAAGAGATATCTGTCTAAAATGTAGAAAACACTATCATCTAGAGACCAAGATATATCCAATCTGGTATTAGCACTAGAAATATGACAAATGATGTTGGGACAGGTTGGTGATTACTCTCTTAAAATAATCAACTCATCTTTTGTAAAGAATTGACACAGAATTGTAAAACTTCATATCTGTAGGTATCAAATACACTTTTAAGCCATAGAATTAAATTTTTCACTACTAAGTTTTCAGGAGAAAAGGATTTCTAAGAAAAAATAAACTTTAATAATACCATAATTACTTGCCTTAAAATCTTTGCATATGTAGACAACATCAGATTAATTTCCTTGCTCATATCTGTTCAAAAAATTGAGTAGGTTGTAAAATCTATCTTCTGCATGATACAGTCAATATACATAAAATAAGCATTGTCTATACATCACCACTCAAATCCTTCTCCAGAGCTTCCTCTTTATAAAAGAGTCCAGAACACTCAGAGAGAGATGAATCTGATTTTCCAAAAGAGGATTCCTGTGGACTATCAGACATTTGAGGCTAAGAAAAGAAAGAAAATAGATCAATGGTAAGATCTTTAAGACACATATATTCCATTTAAAAAACAAACTGAACACTTTTCAGAGGGACTGGGGACATGGTTCTATACAACAGTGTTTGTCTAGCATACTTATGGCTGTAGGTTCAAGCCCCAGTAGTTCAGAATTTAAAATGAAACTCTATGCTTGGGGTTGAGAGCTATTTCAGTGGCAAAGCACTGGACTAGGTTCCAACACTGAAAAAAAGTACCAAGGATAAAAAATACTAGAGATTGAATATCAATCATTTAAATTTTTTATCATCAAAGAAACCTTTAAACACAAGAGACACCTTGCTGAGAATGCTAAATTTTGTTTAGATTTTGGTAATGACTATTAACTCAATGAAAAACAGCCTTGTATCTTTTACCAGTGGATATTTTTTATAAGCATAAAACTTTAAACAGCCAAACAGTTGCAAAATTTTGCAATATAGATTAGCAGATAGCTCAACAGTAAAAGAAAGAATTCACCACTAAAATATGAAGATCTGAGTATGATTCCCAGACCTGCCTATAAGAATTTTACTCATCTTAGCAAATAATTATGCATGTAAAGTCCCATGTACCAAAAAGATATGGACTCACTCTGATTACATTTAAGGCCACATGCTACCAAGAAGAAATCCCCACGTATACTTTCTATAGGTCTGTTCTTAATGAAAAAGCTAAGTGGAGTCAACACAGTTCCTGCTGGTATAATCCTACCTCTGTGACTATGAGAACTGATCAATAGCACTTTCTTGAAGAAAAGAAACTTCAGAAATAGATAAAATACAGTAAGAGGCTCCAAGGGCATAAAACTTACCTCCAATTCTCTTGACCTCTTGCAGTTTCTAGAGTCTGATTTTACAAGGTGGTTTGCCATCATTCTCTAGAGACACAAACTATAACGTTTAGAGAAACTCCAAATTTAAGTATTAAATCCACACCACAGTTCTCTTCATGTGTGTCCTTTTCCCATTTCTGTTATTAATTTCTGCTCTCCTGATGTGCTCCCCTAATCTTAATTTCTACCTTCTCTAATTTATCCTACCTCTCAAAACTCTTCATTCAAAAACCCTCTGGGCCAGTAAACTCAAGTTTTATCACATGGCACCCAAGGTCTTCCATCATCTGAGACCAAAACTAATTGGACAATTTTTAAATACCAGCCTATATAAAATGAGCTCAACAAACCTTATTGGCAAGTCTATCTTGTTTCAGCATTAGGACATTTAAGATTCTTCTATCTTTATATATATTTTTAGTGTTACAATTAGAGGATAAAGCTCCCCTCTTTCTGTCCTTCTTTCTTTCCAAAAGAAGAAATGGGCAGAGATGCCTGACCTCATTTAAACAAATAAAACTGGGCTATCCCAGAAACAAGACCTCTTCATTCTTCTAGTCAGAGACTGTTTCCATTGGTTTACCCTTATTTTAACATGCCATCAAACTGCTTTCCCATAAATTCTGAAGCTATTGTTCTAGGAATCTGAACTGTTAAGGTTCAAACTTGAAAAGACACTGGAACTTAAAAGGATGGTCTCAACATCTTAGAGTTGAAAAACTATTTACATTCTCTTTCTTTCTTTCCTTCTTTCCTCCCCTCTCTCTCCTCTCTCCTCCCCCTCCCCATCCCCCTCTCCCTCCCCCTCCCCTCTCTCTCCTGCCTCTCCCTCTCCCCAACCCTCCCCCTTCCCCTCCCCCTTCCCCTT
>NW_021605583.1:524383-528882 GCF_004785775.1 Grammomys surdaster | reverse complement strand
CCCCCTCCCTCTCCCTCTCTTTCTGGGATGGGGGTTAGACAGGGTTTCTTCTTTGTGTAGCCCTAACTATCCTGGAACTCACTCAGTAGACCAGGCTAGCCTCAAACTCAGAAATTCGCTTGCCTCTGCCTCCTGAGTGCTGAGGTTAAAAGCATTCCCTACATACCCAGCTCTGTTTCCTTTAAACACCGTGAGTTAGATAACTGTAGAGAATCTTATTCATATATAGTATGCATATGATGGAAACAAAAGTAAAGCGCAGATTATAAAAATGCTTCTAAAGACAGCATAGTATTTCTGTGTGCCTACCATTATCTTCACAATATTAAGCTGAAGTGCAAAAAAAAAAAAAAAATGCACGAGTGAATGCACCGACATTCCTAAAGAGTATTTCAGAAGATACCAACCCATGGAAAAAGTCTTCTTCCAGTTTTCCCTTTTCTGCTTCTTCTTTCCTATTTCACACAGAACATATACACATGTCCGATAACACTTCTGTAATTACGTAATTCTGTATTTGTAAAAGTGGTTTCTGTCATGATTTAAGACTCCTGCATAGTCCGAGTCTGGGTAACACTTCTGTAATTACGTAATTCTGTATTTGTAAAAGTGGTTTCTGTCATGATTTAAGACTCCTGCATAGTCCGAGTCTGGGTTAACAGGCTCGTCCTCACTCTGTGAAAACATCAGTGACCTGCGGCCAAGGCCATCAGAAGCGTCACCCTGTGCAACTGCATGTTGTTTAGTTTTTCTTCTACGGTAGACAGTTGGTCCAGCTTCGGATTTTCTGGGACTGAGACTCACCACATAAACCAAGCTAGCCTGGAACGCACTGGATAGCTGAGGCTGGATGCTAACTCACAGCAATCCTCCTGTCCCTGTGCCCCCGAGTGCTGGGACTACCAGCATGTGCTATACTGCCGCTCCAGCGGTCTGCTGTTCTCTCTTGACACCGCTATTGCCTCCTCACGCCATTTCCCCGCCTCTTTCCCTCACCTCCCTCACGTCTGGGACACGATGCCAGGCCTCAGACCTGGAGACCCGCTCCCATCCCCACTCACTGCTTTCTTTCACACTCGCGACTTCCCCGTCTCCCGCTCACCCTCTCGCCCCACTCGATAGCAATCGGAGATTCGGCCACAACCTGCCTCCTCAGAGCCGCAACGCGAGAGTGAGAGCTTCGCCCCCTCTGCGCAGGTGCCGAGTGCGCGACTCCCAGCAGGCACCGCGCGAGCCACGTGATCAGTCTGGAGCCGTTCTTCCGCTTATTTCCCGCCTTTTTCTCCCACCATGGAATCTTCGAGAAACAAGAAAAGTCCCTTCCCACACTATGGAGAAGGAAGAATAAACTTCAAAACTGGTCTCTAGGGAGGAGAGAGGTGTTGCTCTGGGACGCCGCTGGGCTCGGGCCAGGGCCAGGGCTCTCAGCCAATGAGCATTAAATATTTCCCACCAGCTCCTCTCCGGCAAGAGCATTCTGGCCGTAGGGTGTGCTGACACAGGAGACTCAGCCGGTGCCTCCAGCCCACAGTCTCTGTCAGTGTCCCTCTTTGTCCTTGGTGCTACCAAACTCTCTGAATCACACCCTTAAAGAAAATAAGTTTATGAATTAAAACAAAAAAAAAACAAAAACAAAAAAACAAAACTCAGTTAAATTGGCTGACCCAATTATCCTTCAGAAAGTATTTAGTAATTGACATGAATCATACACTCCCGACTTACCTTTACTGGGTCTGTCACGCGCTGACTTTGACCTGCAGTTTCACAGACAACTTCCTAAACTCTCTCGTTTCAGTTAGTTGACCTGGTGCAGAACCAAGTATATTGCCTCGTAAAACAAAGGTCAATGGCACGCCTCCATGAACTCTAGGTGCCTAGTTTTTACATTTTAGAAGGCTGTTATTTAACACGTGGGGTTTTGTTTTGTTCCTTTTGTTTATTTAAAGGTTAGCATCAAGGCTGGGATGTGAACAAGAGATATAGAGCATTGGCCTAACTAGAATGTTCTTGCTTGATATGGTAGGTGGCAGGGTACTTGAAAGTTCATTATCTGTGTTGAAATTTTTACTGTCTGTAGTACTATAATGGGGGAAAGTTACACATCTTTTCGTAAAGTTGATTTTGTTCATTTTACAGGACTTTTCTGGCCTTGGGTTCATTCTCCAGCTCCCATAAACCAGTGCACACATGTAAATCCAGCACTAGGGAGGTGGCGACTAGAGGAGAGGAAGTTTAAGGTCATCATTTGCTACTTTTGAAGATATCCAGGGATACATGAGATCATACCCAAGTTGTTTGTTTGTTTTTTTTTTAATCCCTTAGAAGAATTCGTTAGAGCCGGGCAGTGGTGGCACACGTCTTTAATCCCAGCACTTGGGAGGCAGAGGCAGGCAGATTTCTAAGTTCGAGAGTTCGAGGCTAGCCTGGTCTACAGAGTGAGTTCCAGGACAGCCAGGGCTACACAGAGAAACCCTGTCTCGGGAAAAAGAAGGAGAAGGAGAAAGAGAAAAGAGAAAGGAGAAAGGAGAAAAAAGAGAAAAAGGAGAAAAAGGAGAAAAAGGAGAAAAGAGAAGGATCCATTAGAAAACTATGGTTTCTCTACTTTTTTTTTGGTATAAACATGAAATAAAAATGTAAGGATTTAACATTTTTTAGCTTTATATTTATATTTAACTTTATACTTAGCAAATGTAAAGTTCTCCACTCAGTATTTATTTGGTTTTGTTTTGGTTTCTTGTGTGTTTTGGAGGCAGTCATGCTTTCTAATCCAAGCTAGACCGGAATTTATAATCTTCCTGCTTCAGTCTTAACCATTCTATATTCTTAATCATCAACACTGTTATTTTTTAAAGTCCATTAAATCAAAAAGTCTGGGTGATGTGTATTATATCTAAACAGGTAATTGTCTATTTGGTTCTTAAAATATTTCAAAGAAAAAAGACCTAATGCATAAATTTTTACCATACTGAAAGAAAACGTTATTTTTTTTGTTTTAATGTTACCTTCATTGTATGATAAATGAGCAGTGAGCGGGTATGGAGGGTTATGGTTAACCAGTGCCTTAGATTATTCCAAGGACTGTCAACACGTCTGTAAAATACACAGGGCACAGAAACGTATAGCTTACTCTATATCATAGGGGGGAAAGGTCCCGTAACAGAAATGTACAAATTGTTACTGGACATTTCTAGAGCTGGAAGAAGCTTTCTGGCATTGCTCCTGGTCTGTTTTATATGTGCTGGAGATTGAACCCAAAGCCGTGTTCTTGCTAACTGAATGTTCTACAGCTGGGCTAACACTGCTGATCATTCTGTGTCACTACTTCATTCAGTCTTTCAGATCACTTGGAGAATGAAAACTTGCTATTTCAAACTCAGTCACACTGGTGTTTCTACCACATTCTTTAAAATACTAATTTTTCCTTCTGGTAATTGACCTCACCAAGCCCTTCCAGTCATCTCACTACAAACTTCCTCTGTAATTGTAGCTATGGACATGATATTTTCATGAATTTAGGAAATGAAAATTGTACCCTGCTTTTAAAAAAAATAGACAAAACTTCAAAAACTACCTTCTTACACAGCAGTTTATTTCCTAACTTTAGAAGCTCTCATACAATTTCTGTAGTGGCAAAAACAAACAACAACAACAACAAAAAACCCACTTTGCTAATTCCATTGCTAACAAAGCAACAATTTAGCTGTGTCCAAGTTTTTTGGTTTTTTTAAGTCCCTAAGAAATACTGCTACTATTTCAAGGCTATATTTACACTCTGTTCTTTAGAAATAATACTTTAGAGGACTAAATCAATGAGTTAAAGAAAAGCCTTAAAAATAATCACATTTCATATATTTTAAGTCAGAAGTTTGCCACCATCCTAGAATATTTGGTTTGTGTCTGTGTTAGGAGAGGGGAGCCTCTAGGTGTTCCAATGTTACAATACACATGTGGCAGTAAGGGGGCAGTCTAGGATGTCTTTGCCACTGCATAACCCAGGCTATCCAGCCCTGGAGCTTCTGGAGATCCTTCTGCCCACCCCGCCCCGTCCTTGTTTCCTCTAAGTACACTGGGATTAGATGTTAAAGCTACTGTGTCCAGCTTTTAGTCAAATTATTACTCAAGTTTCTTGTTCAAAAAAGTTCTAATGGTGGGGCTGAGGAGAGAACTCAGCCAGTAAAGTTCTAGCCACACGAGATGAGGACCTGCATACAACTAACTCACATTAAAAAATAACAATAATGCCTGGCATAGGGCCAGTGAGATGGCGCAGCACGTAAAGGTACTTCCTGCCAAGCCTAACAGCCTGAGTTCAGTCCCTGGGGCACACAGGCTGTAAGGAGCGGATCTACTCCTGCAAGTTCTCCTCTGACCTCCATATGTGTACTGTGGCACATAGCAAGCCCTCCAAACACACAAACACACACACACACACACAGAGAGAGAGAGAGAGAGGAGAGAGAGAGAGAGAGAGAGAGAGAGAGAGAGAGAGAGAGAGAGAG
>NW_021605583.1:518958-524373 GCF_004785775.1 Grammomys surdaster | reverse complement strand
GAGAGAGAGAGAGAGAGAGAGAGAGAGAGAGAGAGAGAGAGAGAGAGAGAATAACTCTTAGAAAAAGTTTATTAGCGTGATGGCACACACTTGTCCATCCAGCACTGGGTGGTGGAGATAGTCAGCTCCCTGGATCTCACTAGCTTATCAGCTTAGCTAGCCAAGTCATGTGAACTCCACATCCTAGGGAGAGACTCTGTCTCAAAAACCATTATGGATAGTTCTGAGAACAACACTTGAAGTTGGCCTCTGCCTCTGCTTGAACGTACAACTTCCCTACACCCACACATGCATGCATACATACATACATACATACATACATACATACACACAAACACAGGAAAAAGTATAATGCTATAGATTATAATGCTATAGGTATTTCACAATAGTGGAAAAGTTTTACAAAAATGGGCTGTTTCCAGGCCGTTGAGAAGTAAATCTGAAGAGCTTCTGTCAAGTGTCATGTGACACCATGTTGAGCCTGGGAAAGTAAAATCCTGGTCTTAAAGGTCTTAAAGGGGAAGAAAGAAAATACTATACAAAAATAATTTTATTTCTCCCCAAAATATATTTTAGGTATAATGGTTATAATATAAAAATTACTACAATATGACTGCTATTCAGTGGTCTTAGATAAAAAAAAAAAAAAAAAAAAAAAAAAAACATTTCGTGTGAACTGTGCAAGAGCCTCAAAACCTACAAGCTGATATGAGAAAGGATGCTCTAACCACCCAACCTGGTTCCTTTTTTTACATTGTAGTCACCTGACTTTCTGAAAGAGGCATGGTTCCAGCTTTTACAGAAGAGATGGTTTGCTGAATAGTAACATTTACAGTAAAGGAAATGCCTGTGTTTTCTAACATTTTGCTTCAAAATTCTCGTGCCCTGGCACTATGCAAAGGCGGGCCTGAGGCGTGCCAGAGGCAGTCTCCTCCCTTTGCCTGCCTTCTTCCTCATTCTTGTGCCTTGGTATCACAGACGCAGCCGACCTGGTGGGGGTTCTCTGTAGCTCCATGCTTTCTGTCATCCTGGCTGCCGGCTCCAGCTGCTGACAGGACTGCCATTTTCTGCAACCTCCAGGGTCAGGAAAAGAAAGACGTCTCAAAACTTCCAAATCACTTCCTCTTGGCCCAGGTAAGATATGTCCCTCTTTACTCAGACACACTGGCATGTGTAATCACAGAAGGGGCAGAAGCAGACTGCAGGTTGTTTTTTTTTTTCTATCTTTATGAGATGTGGGAGAGTGTCACCTCAGGACAGAGACTTTCTTTTCTCTCTTGAAAACTATTAGGGACCCTAAAGAGCTTCTGTTTCTCTTGGCTATTTACCATATTACTATAGTGTACTGTGCTAGAAAGGAAAACTGAGAAATTTTAAAAAGTTAACTAGTGAGTGTTTTGTAAATATATCATATATTCTTAAATAACATTTTTAAAGACAGCCATCTATCCTGGATGTTTTACAGCCTTTTGTATATTTGCAAATCTCTTTAATGTTGGACCCAATGGAAGGAAGCAGAGTTCTTCTCGCTTTGTCTTCAGACTGTTGCAACGGTCCACAGAATTCGCCTCTAACACTATCTTGTCCACTTGTAAGAGTAGGAGATCTAAAAGGCAATTGGCATCCAGGACGACTAGAAACAGTTTGGGCTGATCTGTGGACCACTAAGAGCCTCTTCTTTGGAATGTTGAGACCAGCTTTTCTTTCAAGGAAGCCTCAAATCCAAACTAGTTCTCTCAAAGCAAACAAGACCTTGTGCAAGGTTGATAATCAGGAAACTCCACAGCAGAAGACGTGGTCTGGTCTGGACTTGGGTAATATGATAAGATTCCCCAGCAAGACTTTATGTCGAAGGGGAAGGGCTGAATAAATAAATCGTCTTCTATTTTGAAGTCATACAACAAAACCAATTTTAAGACGTCCTTAATCTCTTTACTTTCTGCCTATTTTTAGCTGGCCAAATCCTATGCCAGGCTCCTTCAGAATATCTTCTTCTCTACCTTCAGTGTCTTCCCATTCCTGTTAAATCACAGTCTGAGTCTCCCATAAAACCCTCCATATTCTCCTGTTCACTTCAGGATAGAATGTTCCGCCTGCCACCCCACCCCAACTCTACCTCGTTCCCCTCCCACACGAGGAAGAGGGAATATACAACACCCAGTCTTCTTTCACACACAAATTCCAAGTATGTGAGTTGCACTTGACCTTTTAAAAATAAAGTCTATATTTAACAGTTGATTAAATATACCTGTCATTAATGATCTAATTTCCTGTTGTGTTCTGCCCCTATCCCTTCCACATCCCACAGACATACAGTTGTAAGATAGAACAATTGTCAAGGGTTAGATGACTTACTAAACTATCACCTGGCCAGTGAGATGGCTCAGCAGGAAAAGTGCTATGTCAAAGCCTGCTGATCTGAGATCCATCCATGGATCCCTTCTAAAGATGGAAGGTGTCCCTGATCTCCACACACGAGCCGTCACACACAAGCCATCACACACGAGCCATCATAAACTCAGACACACTCAAAACACAGGTGTTTTGGTTTAATTTAGTTTTGGTTGGTTGGGTTGTTTGTTTGGTTTGTTTCTTTTGAGACCGGGCCTCACTATGTACATAGCTTTGGCTGTCATAGACCTACGTAAACCAGGGTGGCCTCTTACAGAGATCTGCCTGTCTAACAGTGCTTGGATTATAGGCGAGTGCTGCTACAGCTGGCTACAATAAGGGTGTTTTTCTTAAAAAAGAACCGAAATGTTGAGTGTTGGTCTTGCTGAAGCCAGGACGACTTCCCACAGGATTGTGGAGATTTAATCACATACCAGGCCCAGCTGTCCGGCCTACACCTATTCCACAGAACTGGAGCTCCACAGACAAGACAAATGGGATCAGAGTCGTTTGTCCAGTTCAAGGCATTTTACTTTTAATACAATAGTATTTTTTAAACTCCTGGGAATTTGAAAATACTGGTTGAATAATATTCTCTAGCTGAGTGTTGCCTACCAGTGGTCTCAACCTTCTTAAAGCTGGGAGGGGTTCTTTAATACAGTTCCTCACGTTGTGGTGACCCCCTAACCATAAGATCATTTTTGTTGTTACTTCGTAACTTTTCTAGTGTTGTGAATTGTAATGTAAGTATCCATGTTTGCCAATGGTCTTAGGTGACCCCTCTGAAAGGGTGGTTTGACTCTCAAATGAGTTGCGACCCACAGGTTGAGAACCACTGTAAGAGGAAGTGGCTACTAGGACATTGGCCCCATATAAATGGCTCTTTCCTGGCAGCTTTAACTATAGCCTAGAATTGCAGAATGCTAGAGCTGGAAAAAACTTAAAAGTTTGACGTCCAGCTTCCTTGTTTTTCAAATGAGGAAACTGAGACCCCCTGAAATTAAGTAACTTGCCCCAGGCAAAACTGGAACTCATGAGACCTAATTTTCATCATGATATTCTGTCATCTCTCTGTGAGCTAGTTTTCAAAAGCTTATACTACAACTTTTTGATTTTGAAGATCTAATTTTTTTGGTATATATTCCTAGGAGGCTTTTTATGAGAACATTAGGTAAAGGCTGGAGAGATGACAAGGTTAGAAAAGTACTCAAAGTCCTGCATTCAATCTTCAGAACGCAAACTTAAAAAGCAAACAAGCCAAGCTGAGCAGAGTTCACACTCCCAGTCCTAAGATGACAGAAACAGGTGGATCCTCAGAGCTTGCTGACTGTCCAGTCTAGCCAGCAGGCAAGTTCCAGGACACTGAGAGTCTGTCTCAAAAAGTGGGATGTGGCCAGCAAGATGGCTCAGAGGATAGGAGTGTTTGCCACCAAGTCTGGCCCCAGAACTGACTTCTGCAAGTTGTCCTCTGACCTTAGATGTGTGGACAGACACACACGTACACACACACACACTCACACACAAAATATTTTTTCTTTACTTTTTAAAAGGATGATTGATGGTACTTAATGAATAGTACCCACAACTGTCCTCTGACATATGAGTGTGGGCACACTCACAGACACATGTACATACATGTGAATAGATGAACATTTACACACACATACATGTGCAAGAGATTACTAGATGAAATGTTCAAGGCATTCTTACCCACTGGGTACTGTATTTCTTAGATTAGGATTGAGAAAGCAAAGAAACATACATGAGGATGAATCAGAGAAGAAAACCAGAAAGGAGTAAGGAAGAAGAAGATTAGACTTGACATCATGATACACTCAGAGCTCACAGGAGTAGGAACACAGTAAGTGAAAAGTCTACAGAAAATACATAAAACAAAATTAATTAGGAAACTAGAGGAGTATTCGATCCATTTCTTTTCTTTCCTATTTTCGTTTCTCCCCCCCCCCTTTTAGGTTTATTTATTTATTTACTGTATGTGAGTACACTGTTGCTGTCTTCAGACACACCAGAAGAGGGCATCAGACCCCATTACAAGTGGTTGTGAGCCACCATGTGGTTGGTAGGAATTGAACCCAGGGCCTCTGGAAGAGTAGTCAGTCCTCTTAACTGCTGAGCCATTTTTCCAGCAAGGAAAGTATTTAAGAAAGTCTTATATTTTGATTAATGTGTTTTTAGGCTTCCCTTCTTTTCTTTCTTTCACTGAGTTTTAGAGGACAGTTTTAAGGTCTGTCCCCCAAATAGAATGTATTGGTTGCGCTATGACCCAGGTGAACTTTGAAAACTCAAATTTAACCTGTTTTTCTCCTCCCCAAAGAGATCAAGCTTGCATAAAGAAGATCTGTTACCTGGCTCCCCTTCCTTGGTTTTTATCAAAGAAACTACACTGCAATTGTAGGAAATTAGACAAAATCTAAATAATGTAATAGGAAAGTAATTGTTTTAACTTTGTAAGTAAAATAAATAATAGGAATATTTTCAAATTAAATGCTTGGTCAAGAGTGGCATAATTTCAGAGCTGCTAGGCCAAGGGGATTTTAAACTGTTAGCTATTGCCAGATAGAAGATGGTGCCCTAGTGGGGTCATCTGCCTCCATCACTATGGAGTGAGTTAAACCATTGCTTCCGTATCTCAGAAGCTCTCTCACCGAGCCCTAGCGATAACCCCTCTCCACATTTTTTAACTTTTTTTTTTTTTTAATTTGGGGACAGGAACTGAGTTACATAAGCTGACCTTGAACTCACTCTGAGTTACCCAAGCAGGCAGGCGTCTCATCCGTCCTTGTAACTGGTGTTACAGGCCTGTGCCATCAGACTGGATTATAATGCTATTTTATTAAAGCATTATTTTATCACAGCGTGTGTGTGTGTGTGTGTGTGTGTGTGTGTGTGCACGAGCACACATGAGACAGGTGTGTGGGAGTCAGAGCACATCTTTTGTGGAGTTGGTCTCTTGGGAACTGAATTCAGGTCTCCAGATGTGGACTGAATTCAGGTCTCCAGATG
>NW_021605583.1:515570-518948 GCF_004785775.1 Grammomys surdaster | reverse complement strand
AATTCAGGTCTCCAGATGTGGACTGAATTCAGGTCTCCAGATGTGGATGGCAAATGCCCAGAACCTTCTCCCCAGCTACTAATACTACTGACGTCATACTTGCTTTATTTTCTTTTTGCCTTTTTGAGACAGGGTCTCATAAAACCCATACTGGTCTCCAATTCACTGTGTAGCTGGGGATAACCTTGAACTTCCTGCCTCCACCTTGATCCCTTGGCCTTTACCTACCCAAAGTGATTACTGGTCTACAGGAACACACCCAGGTTTAAATATTTTCTTATCTGATAACAATGTTACCACGTTATTAAGGATCTTTTGTTACTATTTGTGATACGAACAATCTCTAGGTATACAAGAGAGACACAAGAATACAGTATTAAGGTGACCAAAGTGCCACCATGATAGAACGTGAGGAGAAGGAACTTCTCAAAGCACGGTTAATAATGCTGAGAAGTGGGCAGAAAGAAGGCAAGCATTCACATTGGTGGCTGTCAACATGTGCACCCCGAGAATGGTGCCCTTATTACACCACTACATCTATTTCCAAAGAACAAAGTAATCTTGGAAGCACGTGGAGTCCTCAGAAACACATTTCTTTCTGAGAGCTGTGACTACACGTATGTCTTGTGTGGTAAATGGTGAAACCTCAGGCCTTGGTCCCCCAGCCTCCCTGCTCCCTAGCCCTCCTCCTGACCACTAGCCCTCCTTCACAGAAGCCTTCATCTACCCTTGACAAGGCTGTCCTCTGCTCATTGTACTGAGTGACATCACTGTGAAACCTTCTCCAACAGCAGCACAAACCAGATCTTACACATCTGCCATGCTTTGTCTTGCCCACGGGCATGAGTCACTGGCCGATGGAGCTAAGTGTTGTTCGTTTTCTAAACCCACAACTGACTCATATTAGAGAGCCATTAAATGATAAACAAGTGCAAGAATTGTGGGAAACCGTGTTTTGTTTCTTTCTCTGTTGTTATTCCAATTTTTAAAGGGCTACACAGAGCCTCGTGCATGCCAGCCAAGCGCTCAAACACTGAGCCACATGCCTAACCGCTGTTTTTCGTGACAAGGTCCCACTGTGTAGCCCAGGGAGCCTCCTCTCTAACTCATGATCCTGTAGCTTTGGCTTCTCAATCTTAGGATGACAGATGTGTGCCACCAGGCCATCTAGGAGTAGTTAATAATTTATTTTATATGTACGGATACTTCGCCTGCATGCTGCCTGTGAAGTCCATGAGAAGGCACCAGGAACCCTGAAACTGGAATTCCAGACGGTTGTGAGCTACCATGTGGATGCTAAAACCAAATCTGGGTCCTCTTGTAAAGCAGCCAGTGCCCTTAACCACTGAGCCATCTCTCCACACATAAGAGCGGTATTTTTAGGGTAACTGATTCCTTTTCTTAGGTCACTCACCTAATAACTAATTAAATACTCAGTACAGTAAATACTGGTCATTTAAAAATCCAATTTTTTGTCCCTTGTGTTTGCTGTATTCCAAGAAAATCACTTTTGAAAAAAATGTGCATCACATATATTCGAGAGCAGCCCCTGCTGTTACTCACTAATGATGAATCTGTAGAGTCCCACCCTTGTACTCCTCCTTCTAACGTCTTACTTCTACTCTCATATTTTTTTAAATCTAGACTTTGCATCTGAGAAAAAATATATTTTTCATTCTGAGTCTGGCTTATTTCACTTAAGACAGTGCCTTCCAGTTTCAGCTATTTTTCCATCTCTAACATAATTCATCCTTTTTATGGCTGAATAATACTCTGTTGTGTAAATATACGACATCATTATCCACTTACCTGTTCATGGGCACCAAGGCTGATTCTATAACGTGGCCCTTGTGAAAAGTTGCATAAGTAACACAGTTATGCAGGTATCCCTACTGTGTATGACTTGATTCCTACTGTGTGTGGCTTGGATTTATTTAGGTATATACCCAGGAGTGATATAGCAGGTTAATATGATAGCTCTATTTTGGGTTTTTTTTTTTTTGAGAAATCTTCATTTTTATTTCCGTAGAGGTTAATCTAAGTTACATTTCTTCCAGGAATGTAGAAGGGTTCCTTTTTCTCTACATTCTCACTAACATTTGTTAGGAATTTCTCTTTTGTCTTATTTTTTGTTTTCTTGATGATTAGTCTTCTGATGGCGGTGAAATGGAAACTCAATGTAACTGTTATGAGATTTATATTTTATTATTTTAAATCATGTGTGTGTGCGTGCATCTGTGTAGGGATATGTACACAAGAGTGTAAGTTCCCATGGAGACCAGAGACATCAGGTCACCCGGAGCTGGAGTTACAGGCAATTGTGAACAAATGTGAGTGCAGAGAACTAAACTCAGATCCTCTGCAAGAGCGGTTATATGCTCTTTATGACTGAGCTATCTCTCCAGCACCTCAATATATTTTTGATTTATATTTCTCTGGTGGCTAAAGTTATGAATTTCTTTCCATATATTTGCTAGCCATCTGTACTTCTTTTGAAAACTGCATATTCAGTTCATTTACCCATTTATTGACTAGAATATAAAATATATTTAATAACTATTCACATTTGGATATAAGTAACTGATTCTATATTAAACTGTTTCATCAACCAAATAACAAATGCTTTAGGTTAGCTTAATTAAAATTGAGTTTTTCAACTGAGGTTTATTTTTCTTCCTCTACTGAAACTACTTAGCCTCAGATCATGCTAAAAAAATTTTTTTAAAGCACAGATTTATAAATATTCCCTAAATAATATTGTTTTGGTCAGTGTTCTATAGCTATAAAGAATACCTAAAGATATATACACACACACACACACACACACACACACACGGTTTATTTGTGTCTTGCAGTTCAAGATCTGAAAAGTCTAAGATTAGTAGCCACCTCTGGTAAGGGCCTTGTACTGCTTCCTGGTGGAAAGGAGAAAGACAACCAGGCACCTAGAAAAGAAACACAAACAGATGAGCTTGCTCTAAGAGCTCTCTCTCATGGGGCTGGAGAGAGCGCGACAGTTAAAAGTGAGTACTGCTCTTACAGAGGACCTGAGTTCAGATCCATGTCTGTAAGTAGAGCTCCAGGGAATTCACACACACACACACACACACACACACACACACACACACAGAGAGAGAGAGAGAGGGAGAGAGACAGAGAGACAGAGAGAGACAGAGACAAAGAGATGGAGACAGATAGAGAAACAGAGACAGAGATAAAGAGAGATGGAGAGAAACAGAGACAGAGAAGTGAAGAAAACTAAAACTAATACAGATAGTCTGTATCCACTTGTAACTGGGGCTCCTGGGATCCAAAGATAGACTCACATGCGTGCATGCACACACACACACACACACACACACACACAGAGAGAGAGAG
>NW_021605583.1:494438-515470 GCF_004785775.1 Grammomys surdaster | reverse complement strand
GAGAGGGAGAGAGGGAGAGAGAGAGAGAGAGAGAGAGAAAGAGAGAGGGAGAGAGGGAGAGAGGGAGAGAGGGAGAGAGAGAGAGAAAGACACCTCCGGCACTGACACATGGAGACCAAGACTCAACACCAGTCTTGGTGACTACAAACCATAAAAACAATTGAGAGTTTTAACTCAGTTACCACCCTGGGTGCTCCACCCATTAAGTGGCTTCACGGCAGGAGATGCCAGCTAATTAATTCTCTGGAACATAGCTGTGGAGTAGGGGAAGTCCTAAGTATTCCCCTGAAGGTACAGTGTTCGAGTCTGCTGGAATAAGACCTGCAATCGACAGATTACCAAGAGCAAAGGCTACAGAAGATTAGCAACACACGGGCACCTGAGCTCTCAGCCATTGAGGAAGCAGAAGTACAGCCTGCAGGTGGTGTTAAAGGGTGGGGAACTACTTTAAGGGAAAGAGTGGACCCAGAGTCAGATAAGGATGTGGTGGTGCCCAAGGCTGCTTTCTTCTAGCCCATTATTGTCACATTAAATTAAACGCAGGAAACTCATTAAATTAGAATAGTTATTCAAAGCTGAGGAGGCAGATGTTATGGCAAATTTATTACGTAGCCTTGGACTCCTGGTCCTTCTGTCTCAACCTCACAAGAGCTGTGAAAAAAACTTTAACAATTTTATGTAGTGTTTTTGTGTTCCTTCTTAATACATTAAGCAACAAGATCTAGCAGGGTAATTTCAACGTAGCAAAGGACTTAAACAGTATCGCAGGACTCTGGTAGAAACTGTAGCCTGGTGATAAGGGAGCACTTCTATTAGTCAGGGTCGTGGGTACCAATGCAAACACTGTGGTTTATTTCCCATGTTACACAAGGAGGGGTGCTGCATTTCAGCTTAGACATGGATGAAAATAAACATGTGTGTCTTCTCCCCAGAGTCACAGATTTCTCATACATAGAGCTCCAAGACAATTCCATGACAGACTTCTGAAAGGCTACATACACGTAAGTGTAGAGTAGGGTGAGGAAAAGGCAAAAAGCAAATACAATAGTTTGAATTGTTCAAATCTATATTACTTGTTTTTGCAGAAACGTCATATTCATGTGTTACTCAAATACAAACATAGACAACCTAGATTTCAGATCAGAAGCTGTTGCTGCCTGGGGCGGGAACCCACCACATGCCAGAGCCTTTCGGCCTTCTCCCACCCTGCCCCAAATGCCAGGTGGAAGTGCCACTCATTATCACCTCCTCTCCTTTACCAGTGAAGTCTGGAACCTTCAGCATCTCATCTACAGGAGGCAACTGGGTTTCAAGTTCAGACAGAACTGATTCCCATTCAAGGGTGTACTTCTAGCACCCTCAGGAAACACGAAACGAATAACTCAATAGTGAGCCATACAGTCACCCTTTAAAATATTGTTTAATGAGACAGCACCCTCTTGACTCCAAATAGCTAATGATTTGTGAAATAATATAACACGAGTGTTCTAGCTGATGCTTCACATTTGTCAAACATCCGCCATAGTCATCAGCATTCTGGATAGTAAGTGATGCTCAAATGTAGAGGTTTAGAAGGTAGCATTAAAGAACTGAAGAGATGGCTCAGCAGTGACGAGCACTGGCCGCTCTTCCAGAAGTCTGGAGTTCAGTATCCAGCACCCACCTGGCAGCTGGATCCAGCGCCATCCTCTGGACTCCATAAGAACTGCATGTGGTGCACAGACATACATATAAGCAAAACTCCAAATACATAAAACAAAATAAAAAATCTCTTTATTAACAAAGAGGGTAAGAGGTTTGTTCACTTGATGTGTACAAAGAGCAGTCTTTGCCTCTTCATAAGTGACTCTTTGCTTTCACTAGGAATGATGGCTGCCATAACAGAAGAAGGCTCTTGCATCAACTTCAAGGAAATGGTGTTTGTTGACAACACGCTTTACTTTATACGTAAGTCTAAACCAGTAAGACAAATGCAGGGCTCAGATATAGGTTTTCAACAAGAAAAGAAATCATAAAGTGAGCTTAGGCTCCTGTTTGTCATCAAATTCTACTGCAGTGTTATTGTCCCCTCTCTAAAAATAACCATAAGATACTTGAGGTCTCAGTGCCTTGTCCCACCTCAGGGGTGGCACGCTGGCAGTAGCTAACCAAGAGGGTGCCTGGGGCCCATCATGAAGATCCCATGAAAATGTGCCATTGAGGAAACCCTGCTTCCCAAAAGAAATGCTATCATGATATTCTAGACCTACAGTTCTGTGTATACCATTCATGTGAATATACTTGACCAGAGAGAGAGGGAGGATGGAAGGAGGGATGGAGATTCTTCTGGTTAAGTTTCCATGGGGAATTTGACTTCACTGAAAGTTCAGCTTTCTTTGGAAGTTTCCTGGAAAAATTTTTAAATGCTTTTCCATTTAAACAATAAATTTTTAAAAAAGTTTGCTGTTTTATTAAAAAATACTTTAGCTATATATTGAGATTTATAAATCCTGGAGTTAAAATTATTATTATTATTATTATTATTATTACATGTATATAGGTGTTTCTTCTGCATGTATGTCTGTGAACCACATGAATGTGGTACCCATGGAGGTCAGAAGAGGACACTGGATCCCATAGAACTGGATGTGTGAGCTGACATGGGGGTGCTGGGAATCAAAACATGAGTCCGCTGAAAGAACAGACTCTTAACTTCTTAACAGTGCTCTTAACTTCTGAGCCATCTCTCCAGCCCTGGATTTCAGTCTTATGCTTAACATATCCAAGCACACATGAACCCTAATAGGCTTAGATTTTTGTTGTTGTTGTTTGTTTTGTTTTTGTTTTTTGTTGTTTTGGGTGTTTGTTTGTTTGTTTGTTTTTCAAAACACAGTTTCTCTGTATAGCCCTGGCTGTCCTGAAACTCACTCTGTAGACCAGGCTGGCCTTAAACTCAGAAATCTGCCTGTCTCTGCCTCCCAAGTGCTGGGATTAAAGGTGTGCCCCACCACTGCCCGGCTAATAGGCTTAGTTTTATGGGCTCTTGAATGCTTATCAAATCTGATATTCCTACTGGAGGCCAACAGAGCCAGCCCATCAGCATGACACAGAGGTTAAGGAGTGAGGAGTGGGGACCGGGTGCCACACCTTCAATCCCAGCACTTCAGAAGGCAGAGGCAGGTGGACTCTGTAAGTCTGGGGCCAGTCTAGTCTACAGAGTGAGTTCCAGATCAGCCAGAACTATAAAGTAAGTCCCTGTCTATAGAGAGAGTTGGGGGAGGAGAGTGGAAGGAAGAGTAGAGTTGTAGAAGGGCAGGAGAGAGGGGACATGTTGAGCCAAACCGTATAATTTAACATATTGTGTTTTTCTGTTCCTTCTTTTAGCTGAAGATAATGGTAAGTATAAATTTTTTCTTTCTTTGCAAATTAGAAGGCACTTGAGACACATCCGTTGTCAGCTGGCAGAAACCTTCCATAGGGTTGTTTCCTAGGTGGTTAATAATTACAGTTATATTAAATTCAAACAGTGAGAGCATAATAAAACTATAATCCCTCAGCTGATGGACTTATAAGTTGTTTCCATCTTACAGCTTGTTTACAGCATTATGTGGGGTTCTTGGAGATTTCAGCTGTTCGGTTTGGTTTGACACTAGTTCAAAAGACTGGCCCAGAACTCATTCTATTACCTGGACTGGCCTCAACCTTGTGATCCTCCTGCCTTAGCAACCTGAGTGCCAGGATCACAGATGTACCGCATTCTTAGACAACAGTGTTAGCGCAATGTGTCTGAACTACCTGTTCAGGATAAAATCTAGGAAGCAGAAATGCCAGACTGACAGCAGAGAAGGAAGAGTTGGCAAATCAAAGATTCAACCCATTGCTCGGAGTACAAGTGGGCTCTGCCTTGGACACTAGGACCCCTGTCCAGTATTTTTATTTAGTAGAGGAAAAGAACTGGTCTAGTGTGGTGTACACACCTTTAAGCCCACTTAGGAGGGAGAGGCAGGCAATCTCCGAGTTTGAAGCCAACTTGGTCTACAGAGCAAGGTCCAGGACAGCCAAGACTACACAGAGATACTCTGTCTCAAAAAACAAAAGAAATGAAGGTGGGGGTCAGGGGAGGGAAGGAGAGGGAGAGAGAGAAGGAGATGGAGAAGGAGATGGAGAAGGAGAGAGTGAACTCCCTGAAGGGGAAAGTAGGGATGATTGTTGTAAAGATCCAGAGAGCAGCAAGACTTGAAGCTACAGCTATGGACTAAGAGACAGCACTCAACTGGAAAACTAAGTACTGCCCAGCGGGGAGCCTGTGGTGGGACAGTTTTCACATTTGCATAAACAGGTTAAGGATTCATGATACTAACAAGACTCCAAAACGAAGCACAAGGCACAGTTAGAAGGAAGGGCAGAAGGAGCTAGGGAAGAGTTCCCGGGGGCAGGAGAGGGGAGGGCACTGTGAGGTCTGAGAACATGGACAGCACAAGTCAAAGTGTAAGAAAACAGAAACAGTAGGAGGCTGATCAAACCGTAAGACAGTTGACATTTGGTAGGAGAGCAGCTCTGAGCACAAACAGGAAACACGGTGTCTCTTGGAAGAGGATAAAATACAGCAGTTAGCGTGCTCGTTGCTGCATCTACAAGTTCGGACTGACTCTGGAGAACAGTAGTACTGGGTCTATTTGTTGATCTGAAAAAAAAAAAAAAACAACCCTAACCATTAATGCTTCGATGTATATTATAGGAGACCTGGAGTCAGACCACTTCGGCAGACTTCACTGTACAACTGCAGTAATGCGGAGCATAAATGACCAGGTTCTCTTCGTTGACAAAAGAAAGCAGCCTGTGTTTGAGGATATGCCTGATATTGATCGGAATGGTACTTTCCCCCTACTTATTTCTAAACACAGCGATGACCACCACTATTCTCTCTCCATTTTACTGCCTATACTTTCAAATATTGCAGTATTTGACCAAATCCTTAAATGGAGAGTCACAGTAGTAAATATAATTTCCCGTTAGAGAACACCCATATTTTTAGGTGGAGGGAGGAGTTGGGTCCAATAAAGACTCTGGCAGAAGACAAGTCACTCTGGTCTACATGTGTATCACCAGTTACCTTATTTCAGTTGTATCCTCTGAGGAAGAGCCTCGTCAAGTTGGATGCTTCATCTCCACTGGTGATAGCTAGCTAAACATACTGCTGACACTATCAAAACTCAAAATGAAAAGCAAAACAGAAGCATTTCAAATAAATGTGCCTTGCACCAGAACCTAAGAATACCTCAGAGAATGACACAATTACTGTGAGTCTCAAGTCATGAGTTCCAAATCACACACAGTTTGGGGCCTGGTTGAATGCATATTTTTGGAAAAAAAAATCCTATCCTAAGATTTTTGCTTCAGCAAATAGATTTTTAATATTCTGTTAAACATTCAACAGTTAAACATAGTCTTTAGACTCAGAATAATGTTCTGTTTGAGGGTTGACTTTGTTTTGGGAAAAGATCTCACTATATATTCCTGGCAAGCTTAGAACTCTATAGACTAGACAGACCTAAAATTCAGAGATCTACCTACCCCTGCCTCCCGAGTGATGGAAATCAAGACGTCTGCACCCACACCCAGCAGGGTTCATAAAATCTTTAACACACTCAAAAAGATATCAAAGTGTCTTTAACAGATTCTGAATATCTTTTTTATACATACATTGGTGTTTTGCCTGCATGTATGTCTGTGTGAGGGTGTCAGATCTTGAAGTTACAGACAGTTGTGAGCTGCCATATGGGTGCTCAAAACTGAATTCAGGTCCTCTAGAAGAGCAGTCAGTGCTCTTAACCACTGAGCCATCTGCCCAGCCCCAACTCAGAATATTTTTAGCACACTCATATTGGCTACTCATGTTTTACAACCCCTTGTAAGTGGGTTTTAAGGGGTGTCATGTCTGTCGACTGTCTGGCCAAAACTGAGTGCAGGGTAGTGATCTGTCTATTAAGGTGGATCTAGCCTTGGCTAAATTTCTACAGATGTCAAGTTTGGGATAAACTATTGCAATTAGTGGTCTAATTTATTAATATTTGTTTCAGCCCATGGATCCCAAACCAGACTGATAATATATATGTATAAAGATAGTGAAGTAAGAGGACTGGCTGTAACTCTGTCTGTGAAGGATGGAAGAATGTCTACCCTCTCCTGTAAAGACAAAGTCATTTCCTTTGAGGTAAGATTCAGCTTCACTTGGGTTTTAGTCATATTAATGGACAAAATGAAAAAATCCAGGCATCTTCAGACCAACCTTTTATCTAGAGCTGGAAGAGCAAAGACATCCACTGAAATCAGTGGTAGTGGGGAATTGTCAAGCCCTATGGCCTAGTGTGATGATACGTGGTTGTCTAATTTGTCTCTAAGCCTGTCAGAGAAAAAGTGACAGCTGCATGTTTTCTTTTCAGAAAGGGTTTCTTGTATCCTAGACTGACTTAAACTTAGTATATAGTTGAGGGTGACCTTGCACTTTTAACCCTTCCATCTCTACTCTAGGATTACAAGTGCCTGTCACTACGCCCAGTCTCATGCTCTGGGTCTTCCATTAATATTGATGTTAGCCACTGTGGCCATAGACGGGGTTTGGCTAAGACCCAACTGCATCTCCTGCTGCATCACTAGGGCTTCATAGCTAAGTATTAGTTCTCAGCTAGACTTTGACCTTAAACTTGGTCCTAGATCAACTTTTGCAGCTTACAGTGTCTCCCTAAGTTGTGGTTTAGCAGGCATGGTTTCAGAAGCGGGTGCTAGTGAGAGAGTATTCTACATGACCGTCAACGTGAGGCCATACTTGTTCATAAAGGACAATGGCCAACAACGATGACTTTCAAGTCTATAACTACTTCAGTTGAAAGCCCCCCTCAGAGTCTTGTATGCATCTTAGGGGGATAGGATGCTTTTTCAGTTCTAGAGATGTCTCTATCAGTCCACAGGGTCATGGTGATATTTACTACCATGGAGTCGAAATTAACTCCAAAATGTGAGTTCTATGATTAACATGGAAGAACCTCGGGCAGTGCCCGCATTTTCTAACACACCCTGAAAAGGTAGACAAGACGTAAGAATAGGACTAGCCAGGCACTCCTAGCTGTTGCAGGTCCATTGTGAGGGACTACAGCTTCCAGACACCTAATCCTGATAGACTCTGGTGTTTGAACAAAAGAGAGAAGAATCAGCACTTGGCCTTTCTGGGCAGGACCCAGACAAAGGGACTACACTCAGGACAAAAAGGAGAGACTACTGTGCATTGTTACGCTTGGCAGAAAGATAGAATCAGGGGTCACAGACTGAGTCAGTATAGCTGGACTATTGGGAAACCCAAGACTCAGTCATAGCATAGCTACTGAGTTTAATCACGCTACGGTTAGTTCTAGGATCCACAGAAAGAAGCTGAGCTTCTTGACCCCTCCTGATCTCGCTAAGAGCTACTGAGCTTAAGGAGGAGGTCATCAGTGTTGTTAGCTACAGACAACTGAGAAAGACAAGAACAGGAATTAGCCCAAAGAGGTGGCTATTTTTGCTAGAACTTTACTTCATCATTAACAGACACAGACTCCACTTGGTGGAGAAGAACAGAAGGAAGCTCTCTAGGCATAAGGGAATCAGGAGGCCTACATATGGAACAGTGTTCCAGGTTGGAAAAGGTCAGAATGGATGAAAAAAGAAGAAGTTAAGGATTAAAGAAAGGTGGTCAGGACTCATATTATTCTATATTCGGAGGTTTTTTTTTTCTTAACTTTTGAAAAAATTAAAACTGCTTTAGGTCTGTTTAGTAATACACCTCTAAATAAACTGTACATATTCGATTTGTTAATGTCCTCTTTTAAAAATACTTCACTTTGAGTGTGTGTGTGTATGTGTGTGTGTGTGTGTGTGTGTTTCTTCAGAGGACAGAAGGAAGAGTCGGATCCCCTGGTGCTGGGGTTCAGGCATTTGTGAGCTGCCTCCATGTGGATACTGGGAGCCAAATTCCAGACCCCTGAGAGCAGAACAGCAAGCACTCTTAACCACTGAGCCATCGCTCCTGCCCGAGTTGTCTATATCCTTAAAAATTATGTGTTTTGTGTTTTCTCCACAGGAAATGAATCCACCTGAAAATATTGATGATATAAAAAGTGATCTCATATTCTTTCAGAAACGTGTTCCAGGACACAACAAAATGGAGTTTGAATCTTCACTGTATGAAGGACACTTTCTAGCTTGCCAAAAGGAAGATGATGCTTTCAAACTCGTTTTGAAAAAGAAGGATGAAAATGGGGATAAATCTGTAATGTTCACTCTTACTAACATACATCAAAGTTAGGTATTAAAGTTTTTGTGTGGGCTGGAGAGATGGCTCAGTGGTTAAGAGCACTGACTGCACTTCCAGAGGTCCTGAGTTCAAATCCCAGCAACCACATGGTGGCTCACAACCATCTGTAATGAGATCTGATGCCCTCTTCTGGTGTGTCTGAAGACAGCTACAATGTATTAATATATAGTAAATAAATAAATTTAAAGTTTTTGTGTTCCAGAAAGATGATTAGTACACATGAGTCTTATGATAACCTACTCTGTATTTCCATAACAAAATACCTGAGGCTGCATGATTTATAGAGTAAACAAGTTTAATTGTCTCATGTGTCTAGCCCAATTCCTACTCCCTGGAGAATTGTCCTGGATGCATCACAACATAGAAGATAGAAGGAAAGAATCAGCCACATGTGAATTAGCACATGGATGAGGCTTACTCCATAGCAACCGATTCTTGAGAGAGGTAGTCAACCTTTTCAATGCTGGGGCCTCATTACCCTAATCATCTCCCACCTCTTAGATATCTCACCACCTCATTACACCCATCCCGGGGACCAAGTTCTCAACACATGTGTCAAAACAAATCTATACTTACAGCATTGAAATCAATATCAATAATGGCCTCAACAAGTCACTAAAGCCTGATAATAATTATCTGATAATTTTTTTAAGATAGCACTCATGGGGTGGAGAGATGGCTCAGTAATTAAGAGCACATGCTACTTTTTCAGAGGACTCAAGTTAAAAAATTAATTCTATGATGGGGGCATGCACATGCCCCAGTGAGCGCATGGAGTCAGCTCTATCCTTCCACTGTTGTGTGGGTTCCAGGTTCCAGGAAGCAAACTAAGATCACCAGGCTTGCATATCAAGCTCCTTTATCTATGGAAGGTGGCCATCTCTCTGGCCACATTCTGTGTTAGCTTGCATAGCAAGCTCCTTTATCTCTGGCCACATTCTGTGTTATTTTAGCCATTATGACTTTGTTCCACTGTGAAAAGTTTAAACACATCAACATTAGTAGACCGTTTATATTGCCCATTACCTCAGCTCCAGCAGCTCTGACACCTTCTGGGCACCCACACTCACATACACACATGTACATATACGTATGTACACACACATACACACACACTTAAAAATGAAATCTAAGCCAGGTGGTGGAGGTGTATATGTGTGATCCCAGTACTCTGGAGGCAGAGGCAGGTGGATCTCTGTGAGTTCCAAGGCTAGCACCACATTGCCTTCTGCTCTTTCTCCTGACTCTTAGACATAGGTAGAGATTAGGTCCTATTTCTCCTTCCAGCCTCATGCTCTCAGAATTAAGACTCAGACTCAAAACCTATTTTCAAATACCTTGGCCACATAGCTAGGCTCTTCTCTGAAAATATTGTAACTTAGTAAATTATTTTAACCTACATTCTGCCATGTGGCTGGTCACCTGTGCTCAGTACCATTCATCCATTTTGTCACATTTTCCCATGCTTGCCTCCCAGATGTCCCACATTCTAGTCTAACCTTTACTATAGGCTATAGGTTGTTTGTTTGTTTTTTTTAATTGACAGGTGAGGCACCCATACAATACACAAGATATTTCCTCAACAGACATATGTTGCTTTTTTTTCTTCTTCCTGTCTTCTCTCAACACATGGACTTTATAATTTAAAGAGAAAATGTTAGCTTAGAAGAGCCTATTTTTTTTTCCCTCGTTAGTTATTCCAAATTTCAAGCCTTTGGTTTTGCTCACAGAGAATTAACCTAGTTCATGGAAAACAGTCACAGTTAGAAATCTTGCTAACTCTACTGACAGTTGTCAGAAATCTCTACAGCCGGCTGGGCTTTGGTATTCACAGCTTCAACCAGGCTCTAAATTTGGCCTTTGATTTTTTTTTTCCCTCCTTCACTGATGATCATCAATACATTGGTTCATGGCTGAGCCTCAAACCGTCCTGGTGGACTGCTTTTGTTTTGGTTTGGTTTTGCTTTTTGTCTGTTTCTAAATTTAGAATATTCCATAGAGCTGTGGTATAAAAACTAGGAAGTGAAAGCAACAGAGAGCATAACCCTGGAAACACAGAGCTGGAGGTGAGATACCGTGAGACCAGACCTGTCTAAAGCAGGCCTGTAATATATATCTCTCTCCTCCTTCTCCTCCTTCTCCTCTTCCTCTTCCCTCTCTTCTTCCTCCTCCTCCTCTTCCCTCTCTTCTTCCTCTTCTTCCTCCTCTTCCTCTCCCTCCTCCCCACCCCCATTTGTTTTCTTCCTTTTCTTTGAAACACTTTCTCTTTTGGGTTCTGTATTAGTCAGGGTTCTCTAGAGGAAGAGATCTGATTCAACATTCACACACACACACACACACACACACACACACGACTTATTAAGAGTGGCTTACAGGCTGTGGTCTAGTTAGTCCAACAATGGCTGTCTACCAACAAAAAGTTCAAGGATCCAGTCAATGTATAAGGCTGGATGTCTCAGCTGCTCGTCAGTATATGCCCAAATCCTGAAGAAAGAGGCTCTAATCCCAGTGAAGAAATGACTTGCCAGCAAGAGTGAGGGCAAGCAGGCAAAAGAAAGCAAGCTTCCTTCTTCCATGTCATCTATATAGGCTGCCAGCAGGAGGTGTGGCCTAGATTAAGAGTGGTTCTTCCCACCTCAAAAGATCGGTATTAAAAATGGTTCTTTCCCACTTCAAATGATTTAATTAAGAAAAAAATTCCTTAGCCAGGCAGTGGTGGTGCACACCTTTAATCCCAGCACTTGGGAGGCAGAGGCAGGCAGATTTCTGAGTTCGAGGCCAGCCTGGTCTACAGAGTGAGTTCCAGGACAGCCAGGACTACACAGAGAAACCCTGTCTCGAAAAAACAAAAATTAAAAAAAAAAGAAAAAAAAAAGAAAAAAGAAAAAAATTCCTTACAGGTGTACTCTTTTTTTTGTTAATTCCAGATGTGGTGAAGTTGACAAACAAGAATGGCCGTAACAGACTCTTACACAGAAGGACAGTCTGCAAAATGGTTTGGAACTAATTCACTTTGCTGTAGCTTTTTTACTTTTTTTTTTTAAATGAGTATTTTCCAGAAAGCTCTCAGATGTCACACTCTGGACCACAATATATTTTTAAGTTTTTATTTTAATGTTTTAATTATGTGCACATGTATTGGGGGGAATGTATATGTGAGTGCAGTGCCCATGGAGGCCAGAGGAGGGCGTCAGATCCTCGGGAGCTGAACTCACAGGCAGCTGTACACCTACTGATACGGGCTTGAAACAGAACTTCAGTTCTCTGCAAGACCACACTTAACTCCTGAGCCATCTCCCAGCTCCACAATATTTTAGTATCAGATGTTCACAATATTTTTTTTTTTTTTTTACTATCAGGGGCTGGAGAGATGGCTCAGCAGATACGAGTGCTTCCTGCTCTTCCAGAGAACCTGAGCTCAGTTCTCAGCACCCACCTTCTTCACTTACAACTGCCTGTTAACTCCAGCTCCAAGAGATCCAAGGCTCTCTTCTGGCCTCTCTGGGCACCTGTATGTACATACACACACACACACACACACACACACACACACACACACACACACAGAAGCTGGGAACTGAGATGTAACTCCTTTGGTGGAGTACCTGAAGGATGCGGACTACTACACTGCCTCTGCAGCACGGGATAAGACTAACTGTTGTGGTACACTCCAGAAACCGCAGAACTCTGCGGGGTAAAAGCAAGACAGTCAAACTTTTAACCTCATCCCTATTATAGCAAGTTTGAAACAAGCCTTAGCTACATGAGACCCTATCTAAATAACAACAATAAATTAAAAATTAAAACATATTCTCCGTGAGTTTGAGGTCAGCCTGGTCTACAGAGCAAGTCCCAAGATAGTCAGGGCAAAAGAAAAGAAAAAAAATTTAAATAAGTATCAGGGCAAAATGTAGGTCTTCTAAAAATGCATACAGTAAGAATGAAAACAGAGGGCAGGGAAAAGGCCACTGCTGGGTGAGTCTCGAAAACAAGAAAGATTCTAAGAAGTGTGAGAAGGGGAACTCTTTCTTTGTAGCCTGTGAACACTGGAAACTGTTCTGTGCAGATCTGAGGGCTAATTGACAGCAGAGGCCTGGTCACAGACTGTGGGGAAGGAACACAACATTTTCTATGTTTTAATTTCTTCTCCATATTTTCACCGTTCTAAAATCTAGACTTGAATTTAGATTTTTCAGAGTGCTCTGCTCTGTCCAGAGTTGTAGCTAAGTTCCATGAGGTAATACCGAGGTATCAGGGATGGTTGGGTAGGGACTCTGTTATGGTAGCATCTGCCCTGATGTCACCATTCTCTTTTGGTCTCTGGCTGGCTGCTACAAAGTTGCTACTTAGCAGACTGTCTCTGCTGCCCATGCAGCTTTTTTAGCAGTTTGGCTGTCTCCCCCTGCATGGTTGTCACTATTGCTTCCAGGATCCATTTTGCCCCCTCCCTGAGCATGCAGGTCACTCAGGCCATAAGTGTTGGTTGGTAGAGGCACCAGCTTCCCTCACAGCTCCACAGGCAGAATTCCACCCTCACCATTAGCCTACCCTTGCCTTCATGACATTCCCTTCCTCACAGTGGTCCTTAGAGGGTAGATGTACAATGGACGTTGGTCCAAATTGAAGTCCGCCAGTATAATCCTAGGACTGAGAGAAGACAAACTCGCTTTCTGGACAGGTGTAGCTGAGGCCAGGAACTGATGTATTCATCTTTTGCTTGATATTAAAGCATCCTTTACTACTAGTAGGAAAAGAGCCAGCCTTAGGAGAAAGCCAATACCCAGCAGGAACAGCAAGGGAACCAGAGTCTGATGACGCTCCTGCCTCTGACCTTTTAACCATGAGGTTATATCAGCACTAACTGGACTTGTTATCCCAGAGCTAACAGACTATTCCAGGCACCTCAGGGATGCATTGTAGCACACTGAATGTCCTGGCCTTCTGGACTCTGCTGGTATGCACTGAGGAAGTTCAGGTCTTAGCTGAGATCTACCCAGTTTCCTTTACATTACCCTCCTGGGGCTCCACACAGGAGACAGCATACAGTTCCCTCTACTTTTGTATTTCATAAGTGCAGAGTGAAGAATGGCCACCTCTGTCCCATCCCTAGAACTCAATAGGGAAGCTCTAGTTGAATCCTCTCCCACCTCTGGCCTAGACTTGCTTTTTCAGGAGGTGGCTAAGCCTGAGCATTCTGTAATTCCACATCACTGGTTGTGGACTTACAGTCATTTGGGACCCTTACTGTTCCAAATCTGGTCTGTTGGTACTGTGTGGGGTGAAACAGGCCATTGGGGATGAAGGAAGGGCGATCAGAGGTTCAAAGTCATCCTTAACTACACAGCAAGTACAGACCTAATCTGGGATAGATGAGAACTTTCTTGAAGGAAAAAAAAAAGGAAAAAGAAAAATTAAAATTAGGAGCTGGCCATGTGGCAGTTTGCAGCAGAAACTGGTGACCTGAGTTTGATTCCCCAGAACCCAGCAAGTCATCCTCTGACCTCCACTTACTGGTTATGCCTTGTAACATGAGCAGATGTACACACACACACACACACACACACACACAAGTCCCCAGAGCTCTGCAGGCTTGAGAGCCACAGTGAGGTGTCTGCATCGAGGGGCAGAAGGTGACATCTGTCACTTAGGCTTTGCTTGTCATTAATCGGTGGCTGATAGCCTCAGATTCTTTCTCAGTTAAAGATTTATTATAGTTAACAGAATACCCACACCTTCTGGCCCAAGAGCAGTGAGGTCACCAGCAGCACAGGCTGCACACAATGTGCACAGCGCCGACACTGGGGCCCCGCCTGACCAGCACGCCCCTTCCACCTTGATAGCACACCCAAGGCTTCCCGTAAGTACCTGGAAAGGTGCGGCCCTTCTCTCCTGCCACCTTGACATGGAAAGTTGAACCTAGGCAAGGGATCAAACTTGCCCCTGTGAAATAAGTGCTATGTGCCAAGCAACGTGTCATTTACTAGATGGCCACAAATCAAGTTCTCAACTCAGTCTCCATGGGCAGGCTAACCTCAGGGAGGTGTACACAAGTTACTTAAGGAAGCAAAAAGAGCCTGAAGGTCACATGTGAGACAGAGTAGAGTTTCCTCACTTTTCTAAGTAGTCATTAGGAGTATTTGGTAGTGGTAGTATGGCCGTGCATGTACATGCATATGCATGTGATTATCATTGCATGCTCAGTGTTCATGTGTGGAGGTCAGAGGACAACTTTATATATATATACATTTTTATTGGATATTTTATTTACATTTCAGATGTTATCCCCTTACCCCATTTCTCCTCCCCCACCCAGGAACTTCCTATCCCATCCCCCCTCCTCCTGTTTCTATGAGGATGTGTCCCCCATCTACCCCCCCTCCCACCTCCCCACCTTCGAATCCCCCCACCACTGGGCATCCAGCCTTCATGGGACCAAGGATCTCCTTTCCCACCTATGCTGACAAGGCCATCCTCCCCTACATATACAGCTGGAGCCAAGGGTCCCTCCCTAAGTGCTCCCAGGCTGGTGGTTTAGACCCTGGGAGCTCTGGTTGGTTGGTATTGTTGCTCTCCTCATGGGGCTGCAAACCCTTTCAGCTCCTTCAGTTTTCTCTCTAACTCCTCCATTGGGAACCTCATGATCAGTTCAATGGTTAGCTGTGAGCATCTGCCTCTGTATATGTCAGGGTCTGGCAGAACTCTAAGGAGACAGCTATGTCAGGTTCCTGTCAGCATGCACTTCCTGACTTCCACATCAGCATCTACCTTTGGTGACTGTACATGGGATGGATACCCAGGTGGGATGGTCTCCAGAAGGCCCCTCCTTCCGTTTCTGTCCCACACTTTGTCTCCATATTTGCTCTCTTGAGTATTTTGTTACTCCTTCTAAGAAGGACCGAAGCACCCACACTTGGTCTTCCTTCTTCATGAGCTTCATGTGGTCTGTGAATTGAATCTTGGGTATTTCAAGCTTCTGGGCTAAGATCCAATTAGAGGACAACTTTTAAGAGTTAATTTTCTCTCCTTCCACCATGTAGATCCTGGAGATTGAACTCAGATCATCAGGCTTGGCAGCAAGCACACTAGCTGAGTCACCTCCCTTACGCAGTTCTGAACCTCTGATCCTTCCTCAAGTTCTAGCACTGTAGGTACGCTCCCACCATGCCCAGCCCAATGAGGCAGTTCGTTTTATGTTTGCATAACTTTATCTCATGTGAGAAGTTATCAAGAACAAGACGATAGGAAGGAAGCAATCTAAAAAAAAAAAAAAAAAATGGGATGAAGGAGACAAACTTCCCTAGAAAAACAAGGAAATGAATCAGAAGTCAGGCGAGTCTCCTGAAAGGGGCAAAGATATCAGTTTTTCTTTTTTCAAAGCTGTTGTTCTTTTTGTATAGCCTGCCAGTGTGTAGGGGAAATACAATGAAAAACACAATCTTGGGATTGGAGAGATGGCTCAGCTGTTAAGAATGCTGGCTGCTCTTCCACAGGGCCTGAGTTCAAGTCCTAGCACCCACACAGCAGCTCTAGTTCCAGGGGTACCTGTCATCCTCTTTTAGTGTACCTGGGCACTGCATACATGTGGTGCCCAGACATACAGCCAGCCAAAATGTCATGCACATAAAGTGAAAATAAAGAGAAAAAACTAAGCCAAAACTCTTTGGTCAAGGAGAGAGGACTCAGTGGGCAAAGGTACTTGCCCTTAGGCCTGACAGGGAACCAGTGAGCCCTATCCCCAGGAACCACATGAGCTCTACAGGTTGCCCTCTGACCACCACACAAACAAGGACCCTCCATTCACTCAAATAAAAATAAGATCTTAGCCACAACCCCATAATGCATGCTTCCGAGATGAATCATTGACTAATCCTCAATTAAGAGGGCTTCATTACTCACTGCCGATGGCTCAGCCTAAGTTTACTAAGTTGTTCTAGCTTCCTTCAGTTGCCTTGATGCAGCTCTCACTCCCACAAAACACCCGTGTGGGAAGTCAGGTCAGGAACTCAAGTTAAGAACTCTTGCTCCGCCGGGTGGTGGTGGCGCACGCCTTTAATCCCAGCACTTGGGAGGCAGAGGCAGGCGGATTTCTGAGTTCGAGGCCAGCCTGGTCTACAGAGTGAGTTCCAGGACAACCAGGGCTACACAGAGAAACCCTGTCTCGAAAAACCAAAAACAAACAAACAAACAAAAGAACTCTTGTTCCAATATCTATCTATCTATCTATCTATCTATCTATCTATCTATCTGTGTGTGTGTGTGTGTGTGTGTGTGTGTGTGTGTGTGTGTGTGTGTGTATTGAGGTAGGGCCCCCTATAACCCCAGGCTGATCTCACACTGTCTACACAGCTGAAGATAACCTTGAGCTCCTGATTCTCCTGACTCTGCTGCCCAGATCCTGGGGTTATAGGCGTGAACTGCCATCCCCAACCTTACTTAAAGCAATAGCTGCTGTAGGTGGTTTAAAGCCTCAACTCAAGTCAAGAATCTTAAACTTCTGCCTTTGCAGGCATTCAATTACACTTATAAATAATTTATTAGAACTTTTGTTTTGTTTTGCTTTGTTTTGTTTTGTTTTGTTTTTGAGGCAGGGTTTCACTAAGTAGCCTTGGCTGGCCTGGAACTTGTAATGTAGACCAGACTAGCCTTGAACTCACAGTGATCTGCCAGCTTCTGCCCCCTGGATGCTGAAATTGAAGGTGTGAACCACCATGCCTGGCTTATCAAAAAAAAAAATTCTTTGTATTTCCAATGCTCAAATTGTGACCCTGAACTTGAAGCCTATGTCCTTGTCAAATGTCTGTTTTCTCCTTCTCAACTCATAGAACGTCCCACTATCTATGCTGTTGATTCAGGATTCCTCAATATGAGCACCTCTCACCATCTTGAAAGTAAAGTTTAATCCTCCTTGCAATAAAAAAAGGAACGTTTGCTTCCCCTTTTCTGTTGTTTTGTGTGTTTATGTGTGGTGTTCATATGTGTGTTTGCATGTGCATCAGAAGTGTGTGAATGCATGTGCATATGTATGCGCTTGTCTGTGGAGGCCTGGAGCTGACCTTAGGAACCAACCTCCAAAGCTCTTCCACCTTTTTCATTAAGGCAGGCTCTCTCAGTCAAACCCAGAGCTTGCCACTAGGGCTAGTCTTACAGGCCAACTCACTCTGGAGATCCTGTTCATCCTTCTGAAGCTGGAATTACAGGCAGGTCACGTGGGTTCTGCAGATACAAACTCCAGTCCTCACATTTGCAAGACAAAGACTTTACCCACTGAGCCATCTCCCCAGCTCCTGATTTTTATTTATTTGGGGCTTTTGAGGTTTTTTTTGGTGGTGGTGGTAGTGATGGTTTTTTGTTTGTTTGTTTGTTTGTTTGTTTTGAGACAACAACATCTTATTAAAAACCCAGGCTGACTTGGAACTCATTCATTACTTAAGCCAGGAGATCCTTCTGCCTCAGCCTGTAGGCACAGACATGTACAACCATGTCCAGCCAGCATAGGTTAAGCTTTAAAAATGACCTGTGTGGTGGCCATCCTTTGTTGACAACTTAGCTACATCTGGAAATGAACTACAATCCAGAAATGGAGGGCACACCTGTGAGAGACGTATTGATTTGAGTGGCTAAAGCCACTTCTAGTCCAGACCTTTGAGGTAGGACAGGTGTCTTTAAATCAGATCTTGAGGTGGCAAGATACACCTTTAATCTGGGCCTTACCTTCTTCTGGAAGCCAATAGAAGGGCGTGAAAGACGCTTTCCCTCTTTGCCTTACTAGCGAATCCATTCCTTCACTGGCATTAGAGCCTACTTCTATGAAATTCCAGAGTCTGCTGAAGACCAGCAAAGACATCCATCCTTGTGAACTAAGCAACTTCCGGATCCTTCCACTTCCTGTTCATAGCCAGTCATTGTTTGATAAATTAGACCACAGGCTGTACGTCATTCTAATAAATCCCATACATGTATAGAGAGGAGGGATTCATTCCTAAGTTCTGCTACTCTAGAGACCCCTCGCTAATACAAACTCTGAGACTTTGAGGCAGATGACTGCTAACTGGCTCTACTGACAATTCACAGGTAGTCACATTCACCACTCTCTGTCCCTTTGTTTAAGAGTGCAGAACTAATTCATTCCAAACCACCTCCTAATTAGAATAAATTCAGCTCCCTGAAAGTTTCCCATGTTTCTGGATCATTTTTGTAACCTTTCCTTTATAGTGGCCATTAAAACACGCCTGGTCACTCATGTTGGTTTTCAGCACAAAGAGGAAAGTTCCAAGCAGAATGGAGCAGCGCCTGGCACCCCACAGCTACAGCTTGCTGAGCTGCTCCATGCCTGCAGCTGCCAGATTGAGCAACAAGTGTGGGGATCCCCAGTGTCAGCGGAAATGGCCCAAAAAGAAAGCTATGTTCACATTAGGTAGCTCCACTCTCCCTATGACTAATATTTTTTCATAAGCTTCAACGGGTTCTGACTCACTTCTCTATTTAAGATGTTTATTTCCTGGAACACAATATAACACTTAATGCCACGAGAATCCATCTTCACTTTGAGCGATGCTAAAATTCCAAGACAGCCAGAGAAAAGCTTCCTCCTCCTGTGCTTCATGTTTTTGTTGAGACAGGGTCTCACTATGTAGTTCAGGCTGGTCTCAGACTCTCTTCCTGTGTCTGTCTCCCAACTGCCAGGATTATAGGCATGTGCCACCACATCCTGCTGAGGCCTCTTAAGTGTTAGTTACAAGTGTGGTGTATGCATGCATGTATGTGGCGTTCATGGTGTGTGTGTGTGTGCGTGTGTGTGTCTGTGTGGGTGTGCATGTACATGAATGCCTGTGTGTGCTCGTTGCATGCATTCATGTCGTGCATGCACAGACGTGCCTGTGTGTGCTCGTTGCATGGGCTTGGAACAGGGCTATCCACTGGTGCATGAGTCACTCACCAACGGCAATGCCACAGCAGTTTTATTGAATAAATTAATTAGATGAAACAAAGGGACCTAAATAGAAATCTATTGAATTTGCTGAGCTCCTAAGTGACCAGAAATTTTAAGTCAATAAGCACAAAGCTGTACAGTAAGAGACCAGAGGGCAAGGAACACCGCAGGTGTATGTGGGAGTAACAGTCAGGGTGCGGGAGTGGGAGTCAGTACCAAGGGCCACCAACACAGTTGAGTCACAGCTCAAGTGTCAAACCATCAGACACACCCATCTCTCCCTCCCCTTTGTTTTTTTGTTTGGTTGGTTTTTGTAAGACAGGTTTTTCTGTGTAATCCTGGCTGTCCTGGAACTTACTCTGTAGACAAGGTTGGCAATGAACTCACAGATCCGCCAGCCTCTGCCTCCTGAGTGCTGAGACTAAAGATGTGTGCTAACACTGCCCAGCTCACATTCATCTCTTTAGAAGAATATTCAAACCAGAAATGGAGCTGGAAAAATGTTTTGGAAAATATGGATATGGATGTTTTCCCAGCGTGTATGTATATATGTATGTGTAATACCCAGAAAGGCCAAAAGAGACTCCGATTTCCCCAGGAACTGTAGATATAGACGTTAATAAGCTGCCATGTGTGTTGTGTGCCTGGGATTGAATTCAGATTCTCCACAAGAGCTCTTAACCACTGAGCCATCTCTCCGATCTATCCTGTCCCTTATTCACGACATCTGAAGACATGAACTCAGGAACAAACCGAAAAAATATAAGCTAAGATGAAAGGTGGAATAGCTATGACACAAGGAGAGGAAGAAAAGCACACAGTAAAGTCAAAAACTGGGTGTGGGGGTACATGGTGGCAATCTCTGCATGCAAGAGACAGGCCAGTGGACCAAAGGAAGTTTGAGGTCAACTTGGGCTATACAGTTGAGTTCATAGCCAGCTTGGATCGTGTAGCAAGACTAGTTTCAAAATGGAAATTTCAAAAAGCAAAATTAGGGGCTAGAAATGTGACCCAGTGGGTTAGAGCACTTGTTGGTACAGTAAGTTAAAATCCCCAGCCTCCACATAATTGCTAGGCAGGGCAGTACATACCAGTAACAACAACACTGAGGAGAAGGATCCTATGAACTCACTGGGAAGCTAGCCTAGCCAAAATAGTAAGTCAAATTTAGTGAGAGACCCTGCCTCAAAAACTAAGGGGGAGAGCAACCAAGACTAGCATCCTCCTCTGGTCTCTACTTGGGCACAAACATGCTCCTCCTAACCCCTAAACATAGGTACATAGCAGCAAGATAAATTTGAATAAATCCCACAAATACAGAGGTTAAACACAAAGATGAAAAACCATGTCCACCACTGTTGGGAGCCGACTCTTAGCCGAAAGTGGCTATCATCTTTACAGCCATCTCGAGCCATATACCCTGACAAGAGACTTGTTTCAACAGCCTGCAATAGCTGAGCGCACTCTGATAAACATCTTGTTACACTGTTTAGTGCCCCCAGCTGCCAGGTGCTCCTGGTATCCATGGCTACAAGACACGTGACGTAGTGGCTTCAGTTGAGATTGTCCACGAGGGCAAGTCACGTGGTAAAGGGTATAAATACCCAGGATTTCCCTTCTGTAGGGGAGTAGAGGAGTAGAGGAGTCGGGAGGAAGAGGTAGAGGTAGAAAGTAGGAGGTAGTAAGTAGTAGGAAGAAGTAGGAAGTAGGAAGTAGAGGAAGGAGAGAGAAAGTGAGAGGTGTCAGGAGACTGAAGGAGTGAGAATATAGTAAGAA
>NW_021605583.1:391038-494428 GCF_004785775.1 Grammomys surdaster | reverse complement strand
AGTGAGAGGTGTCAGGAGACTGAAGGAGTGAGAATATAGTAAGAAGATAAGAGAATAAAGAAGACTTGAAGAGACTCCACCGGACTCTGGCTTGTATCTATCTTTTGCGTCTCTCGCCCCTTTTTTCCCCTTCCTCCGTCCCCACTCTCTCTTGCTAGACCCTGACCTGCCGACCGGAGCAGCAGAACCGGCCGGCCTTTACAAAGTAACAGAACCTGACGGCCGTTACAAAAGAAACGGCAGTTACAAAGTGGCGCCCAGACGTGCGGCAGCAAGAACCAGGGACCCAGTGAGGGACGTTACTGGAAGGAGGATCGACTGAAAATTCAGAGGTGAAACAGAGGTGATTGCCGCAGGAAACTGCCGTGTGGAGACCAGTAAGTCATAGTAATAATGGGGCAAGAAATAAGTCAGCCTGAACTCAACTCTCTGGTTTTGTTCTGTTGCTTGCTGTTTACGTGTATCAATTGTCTGCTTTTGTTTCGCTGTTTAAATGTTGCCTTTCATGCCCAAAAGAAAAAGAAACACATAGAATCCAAAATAGGACCAAAGGTTGAAGTAATCAATTTGTCAGACCCAGATTGTGCTGACCTAGAGGAAGAGGCAGCCAAATATTTTGATCCTGAATGGCCTTCTTCCCGAAGGCCCCCTCCCTGTGCTCCTCCACCTCCAGACACTCCTGCTATGGAGATGGTGGTCGAAGATCACAGAAAGGAGTTGCAGGACAAAATTTCTTTTCTTAAACAACAAATTTCTCTCCTTAAACAACAAATAGAGTTAGAGGAAGAGTATCAGGACTTAATTAGTCAGATACAAAAACTAAAGACAGGGAAGAGGTCTCGAGCAGGCAAGGAAAATTCCTCAGGTCCTCGAGTTCCTCAACCTGGAGTCCAAAGGCAGCCCCTGTCCTCTGGTTTCAGTTCAGCCACAGATCAGCCAGAGGAGGGAGAGGTTAAGGTTTTCCCTGTATCAGAGACTAGAGATGCTCAAGGAGTTGCGTGGAGACATCACACAGGGTTTAACTTTCAAATTATTAAAGAATTAAAAAATTCAGTGTCACAATATGGTGCCACTGCTCCCTTTACTCTTGCAATCTTAGAATCTGTTGCAGAAGAGTGGCTGACTCCTGGTGATTGGGATACTCTAGTGAGAGCAGTTCTTAGCGGTGGTGACCATCTTATTTGGAAATCAGAGTATCATGAGAATTGTAAAGAGACAGCTAGGAGAAACATTCAGGCAGGTAATGGTTGGTCCTTTGATGCCTTAGTAGGAGAAGGACAATTTGCTTCTAGTGATAACCAGATGCAATATGACCCAGGCTTATTCGCTCAAATTCAAAATGCGGCCATGAAGGCTTGGCGCAAACTCCCAGTAAAGGGAGACCCTGGTGCATCTTTGACCTCAGTCAGACAAGGGCCTGATGAACGATTTTCTGATTTTGTTAATCGATTAATGACAACAGCAGGGAGGATTTTTGGTAATGTAGAGGCAGGTACAGATTATGTGAAACAACTTGCATATGAAAATGCCAATTCTGCCTGCCAAGCAGCCATTAGACCCTACAGGAAAAAGACAGATCTTACTGGGTATATCAGACTCTGTTCTGATATAGGGCCCTCCTACCAACAGGGCTTAGCTATGGCAGCCGCCATGCAAGGACAATCAGTAAGAGACTTTTTGGCAAGTAGAGACAAAAAGGCCTGTTTTAAATGTGGCAAGCCTGGACACTTTTCAAAATATTGCAAAGCAGAAAATGAGTTAACCCAGAGACAGCCCAGAAAACAGCCTGGGCTATGCCCACGTTGCAAACGTGGAAGGCATTGGGCTAGTGAATGTAGGTCCAAGACAGATGCACAAGGAAACACCCTTTCCTATAATCAGGGAAACGGGAACAGGGGCCAGCCCCAGGCCCCGAACCAATACAAGCCAAAGCAGGCTTACGGGGCAGTCAGTTTCGTACCGACAAACAACAACCCCTTTCAGAACTTAGTCGAGCAACACCAGGAAGTGCAGGACTGGACCTCAGTTCTGCCACCCACACAGTATTAACCCCAGAAATGGGACCTCAGGCCTTACCCACTGGAGTGTTTGGACCACTCTATCCAAATGTGTTTGGCCTGATAGTGGGAAGAAGCAGTGCTACTATACAAGGACTACAAATTTTTCCTGGAGTTGTAGACAATGATTATCAAGGTGAGATTAAGGTAATGGCCAAGGCAATACAGAATATAGTCACTATTCCTACAGGAAGGAGGATAGCTCAACTGTTGTTACTTCCATTGATTCCTACTAATCATAAATCTTTAGATTCTGAAGGAAAATCTGCTGCAGATAGATTCTGGCATCCTAATACTAAAAAGAATTTTGCAACAGTCCTCTGGAAAGACCCATTAACTGGAACCTGGAATGGGCCAGATCCAGTGCTTATCTGGGGAAGAGGATCTGTCTGCATATATTCCCAAACGGCAGATGCCGCACGATGGCTGCCAGAGAGACTGATCAAACAAATAGACAATAATAACAAATCCAGGGAGGAGAAACCCCCTGAGAAGCGTATTTTTTCTTTACAGGAAACGTAAAGATGCTTCACTGGAGCGAATCAACCAGTATACCTGACTTGGGAAGTTCTCAGTGCGGAAGAAGACATTACCACCCGCACCTCCAGGGTGGCTCTTCTCAGTGCGGAAGAAGACATCACCACCCACACCTCCAGGGTGGCTCTTCTCAGTGCAGAAGAAGACATCACCACCCACGCCTCCAGGGTGGCTCTATTAGACTCTTGGTTCCCTGATTTATGATTTAGTGGTACATTGTTTAAACCCTAGAGAAAACCCATTACCATAGTTACTATAGTTGTGTTTTAGGTTTGAGATTGATTGGGACAGAAATAGGGATTTTCTTACTTGTTTTGTTAAGATCAAAGCTATGATCAGTTCTGTACTTATATAGATTAGATTTAGAAAATAGTGTTATAGAATAGAAGAGGCTTATACTTTTTACTCCTCCAACAGAAGAAGTTATGTACTACCCTTAAAAAGAGTGTTGTATTTGCGCTAACCATTCAGGCATTGCTAAGTCTCTTGTCTCTCGAGTTCATGCTGCTCAACAAACTGATGGCTTTTGTACTACAACAGATAGACGTTACACAAATGAAACCCATACAGGTCCATTATTACAGGCTGGAAGTAGGGGACTAAAACCTCTGTCATCAAGACTGACGAGGATTAACCCTTAACTTACGCGCTAAGCCGGATAGTCAATGACGGGTAAGAGAACACCTCAAGACCCTTGCCCCTAACTGGGAGGCCTCACCATCCTAAGACAGGAGCTCAACCAATGACTGTTGAGTATCCAGAGATGGGAAAGGGAGGCTGGGGTCCTTTGTTCCAACCTAAGGCAGGCACGGTTTCCGTAAGTTTTCCCAGCCTTCCCTTTTGAAAACAAATTTAAAAAGGGGGACCTGTTGGGAGCCGACTCTTAGCCGAAAGTGGCTATCATCTTTACAGCCATCTCGAGCCATATACCCTGACAAGAGACTTGTTTCAACAGCCTGCAATAGCTGAGCGCACTCTGATAAACATCTTGTTACACTGTTTAGTGCCCCCAGCTGCCAGGTGCTCCTGGTATCCATGGCTACAAGGCACGTGACGTAGTGGCTTCAGTTGAGATTGTCCACGAGGGCAAGTCACGTGGTAAAGGGTATAAATACCCAGGATTTCCCTTCTATAGGAGAGTAGAGGAGTAGAGGAGTAGAGGAGTCAAGGAGGTAGAAAGGAGGAGGTAGAAAGGAGGAGGTAGAAAGTAGGAGGTAGAAAGTAGGAGGTAGTAAGTAGTAGGAAGTAGGAAGTAGAGGAAGGAGAGAGAAAGTGAGAGGTGTCAGGAGACTGAAGGAGTGAGAATATAGTAAGAAGATAAGAGAATAAAGAAGACTTGAAGAGACTCCACCGGACTCTGGCTTGTATCTATCTTTTGCGTCTCTCGCCCCTTTTTTCCCCTTCCTCCGTCCCCACTCTCTCTTGCTAGACCCTGACCTGCCGACCGGAGCAGCAGAACCGGCCGGCCTTTACAAAGTAACAGAACCTGACGGCCGTTACAAAAGAAACGGCAGTTACACACCACAAGACAAAGACACAGATCCAAGACCATTTGTCACAGCATTACTTATGATGGAAAACGGATTCCAGCTAGAGGTGTAAACAAAAGGACCAGGTCCATGGACGATGAGACAGGCCCTGGGGAGCTTCCTACACTCACCTACCATGGAAGAGCAGCTCTGCTGAAGAAGACTGCAGGAAGCCCTGTCTGGAGTCGCAGATGCAGATGGGCAGATGGTGCAATGATGTCATCTAAGACTCAGGCTCCTCTGTTCATGTCCTCTTTAGTGTCTTGACTTGTGCTCACAGAGATAATGGGGCACAAAGTCCCCCTCTCAAGTTCCTTATCTCATGGATAAAACTATTTTGAAGCAGAACCAAATTGGGGGTGGGGTGGGAGGAAGCCATGCTTTTAGTAGAATAAAAGTACAATCTATACTTCATATCTACTTTGAAGAAGACACTAGAAAAAGAGAATTGGTGCCCAAGGCCTTTGTTCCTTGTAATTATTACTGAAGGGCACGACACTGCCTTCTCCCCAAAGTGACATGTGCCTCTGGCACAAAAACAACATTCCACCCTTTCAGGCCAACCAAGGAGGAAAAAATCAACCTAATACCTTCCTAATATTACTTGGGAGACTGGATGGCCCAGTGATTAAGAGCACTTGCTCCTCTTCCAGAGGACCCAGGTTGACTCAGGACAGTCTGTAACTCCAGTTCCAGAGGATCTGTGGTGCCCTCTTCTGGTCTCCATGGGCACTGCACTTATAGTGGGTTTGTGTGTGTGTGTGTGTGTGTGTGTGTGTGTGTGTGTGTGTGTGTGTATACTTCTGCAAGCACACACGGGCACGCATGCACATGCATGCACATACAAAAGAAATAACTGCATCACATCCTCTATGTACGTTATGGCTGTTAGTTATGGCTGTTAGCTTGGTGTTTGTGTGGGACTCCTAACAGTGGGAGCAGGTGTATCTCTTGACTCTTTCCCCTGCTCCTGAGACTCTTCCTCCTATTGGGATGCCTTGTCCTAGCCTCCATTAGGGCCTTTGGCTTGTCTTATTGTATCCTGTTTCGTCCTGTCTGGTTGACCACTCTCAGAGGCCTACTCTTGTCTAAAGAGGAAATGGAGGGGGAGCGGATCTGGAGGAGAGTTAGGTGAAGAGGAAGGGGGAAACTGTGGTTGGGATGTATTCTATGAGAGAAAGACTCTTTTCCATTTTAAAAGCTTGGAAAAAAAAATCTGGCTTCAGGACAGGGAGATGGCTCAGTGGGCAAGGGGAGCCTGTTGGCCTGAGTTGGGTCCCCAAAACTCACATGGTGAAGAGCTGGCTCCTGCAGGATGCCTTCTGACCTTCACAGGAGTGTGTCCCCCCTGCATCCAAACGCATACAAGATAAATAAGTGCTGAGGAATTCTGTTTTGGCTCACCTCGTAGTCCACTGAGGGCCAGTCACTCTCTGCAGCTAGAACTCTGGATGTGCCTAGGGCATAATCCACATTTGTCATTGTCACAGAATGTCAATCAGCTGCCCTCAATTCTCCTTGGAGTTTTGCACCAAGAAGGCACAGTACTTTACAAACTGTTACCAGTTTGCTTTTAGCCCTGTGGTCACTCTGAAGCCCCTGCCACTGGATCACATTTAACCTTCCAAACTGGTCACCAACTGTGGAGCCTAAACACTGACTGACGACTATACAGCCAATGCTCACTTTGAATCTGCCCACAGAAAAGCCAGCACTTAAAAAATGATATAGGCAGCCAGCAGGCTTTCTACCACAGTACCTGAATTCTGCCTTCTTAGTTTGCTATTATTACACTTATTGAGTATTGTTTGTATGTGCTCTTGTAGTGTGTAGGATAAACAGTGCGTCCAGAGGCTCAAATTCAGGTTGTCATGCTCAGCAGTTAAATAACCTCACCTGCAGAGCCTTCTCGTCTGCCTCTATCTTTTTTATTATATTACATTTTCCTTTTAGGGGTGTGTGGCTCGTGTGCATCACAGCACAGCTGTAGAGATCATGGGGCAATGGGAATTATCTTTCCACCATGTCAATCCGGAGACTGAACTCAGGCTTGGCAGCAAGTGTCTTTACTCACTGAGCCATCTCTCCAGCCTCTTTAGTATTCCAATTCTACGACCTCTGATCATGCCACCTGACATACATGTTGCAAACGGTATCCAGAAAGCAGATGGCCCTTTCATTTAAACACCCCCCAGCCCTGCTGCTCAGTACATCCTCCGGGAGTGACATGTACAGTGTTATTCAGCAAGGCTTACAGTCAGTACATCCAGGTCACAGATTTAAAAAGCTTGGCACTCACAGGACACCCTACTAATAGCACAGCTCTAACACCTACCACTCAATCTTCAAGCTCTAGTCATACTTAAGCTGCCTGTTTCTGCCTATCATGAGTACTTTTGTATTGTGGCATTCTATGGGAACTAGTCATTTGGTAAGCCACACAAACTTAAACTCAGTTCTGATTCAGAGCTGTGGATGCACTTACTTTTAATTGTTCATTGTTTTTTGGTTTTGTTAAGTAATGGTCTCACTATGTAGCACACGCTGGCTTGGAACTTATTGTGGTTTACGCTGGCCTCAAACTCACAGCACTCCTCCTCAGACTCCTAGAGAGCTGGGATCACAGGCACGTACCACCATACCTAGCATAACACCGTTTTAATGACTAAAACTACAGCTATGCACAGCAGGCCGCTACTCAGGCTAGTCAGATAGCTTGAGCCCAGGATTTTGATGCTAACCTGGGCAACAAACTGAGGCCCATCTCAAACTAGAACAGAAGTGAGGTTTGTGGTTCACAACTGTAACTCCAGCACTTGATAGGCAGAGGCACAAAATTGCAAAGTGTGAGGTCACCCTGGAGAGTTTCAGATCAGCATGAGCCTGTAAGACTCTATTCTATTTCAGGGCTGGTGAGATGTCTCAGTGGTTAAGAGCACTGACTGCTCTTCCGGAGGTCATGAGTTCAAATCCCAGCAACCACATGGTGGCTCACAACCATCTGTAATGGGATCTGATGCCCTCTTGTGGGTGTCTGAAGATAGCTACAGTGTACTTACATATAACGAATAAATAAAAACCTTTGAGTTGGAGCAAGCAGGGCAGGTGCGAGTGGGGCCGGAGCCAGAGGGAAAGGGAAGAGGGGAGAAAAAAAAGCTTTTAAAAAAAAAAAAAAGACTCTATTTAAAACATATAAGGAACAACCAAAACCCAAATACTAAAGAATACTAGCACATTAAAAAAATAAAAGTACAATGTATTTTCATTATATAATATTTTATTTAAAAATTTTGCTTTTTCAGAGTACACTTTTCATTTACAATTCCCATGGTGGGAAGACAGTTTATTACTTAGTCTTATATTTTTTGGGCAGCTCATTTCTGCACAAGTGAGATATATTTGAAGAGTAAGTCTGTTTGCAATCTGTCATATTTTAACCCACCTACAAGGAGAACTCCCTAAATTAAACTTTTCTAAATCTAGCTTTCTTCAATTTCCTTTCTAAGGCTTAAAAAAATCAGTAATTGAGACCATCTCCTGATTGAAAGTACCCTAGAAACAGAGCCATCAACAGCTGGTGTCATTTGAACAAGAATGGAAGGTTTCAAATGGATTACTTTCCAATTTCATGCAAAGTCTGACTCATGAATGAACAGTCCCCCCATCCTGGGCCGAGGAGAGAAGTCTACTCTTATCCTGATAGCAGTTAGCTGGCTCTCCTTAAGAAACGGTGGTCAAGGCAGCAGGAGCCCATGAAATGTTCAGTTACACGGTGAGGCATGTGAGCTGGCCACCATACTCAGTGGAATATGGAACTCAGACTCATGACTGGTCAAACCTAACTCCTCAAATCTCTTCCTCAACAAATAAATTCTGAAAATAACCATGTAATTAGAAGACATTCTGCCCACCAATGGACTTCTCCTTCATCCCTCCATTGTGAGGTGAACGGCATTGATAAAGCAGAGGCAAGGAGGCATACAATCAACGTGCTCCACACAGCGGTCAGAGCTCCCACAGCATGGCAACCGCTCTGCAGATGCCTACATCGTGGTAATTGAAGTAGCAAAGCCCAGCAAAGGTCAGAGCTGAGAGTGCCAAGAGGCCTGCCTTGGCAGCCTTCTCCAGTGTGTCCCCATGAACGTAGTCAATGACCACTTGTCCAAGGCCCCTGATGAAAAGAAAAGTCAAACACAAGGGCAGTTAGAGGCCATGCAGACAAGTTAAGTACCTCACTCACCCAAAAGAATACAAAACACCCCAAATACAAAGTCTTGCTCTATGACTCCAATAACTGGTTGCTCTCGCAGGGATCCCGTGCAGCCACGCTCACAGGTGGGATCATTTCTATGCTTTGACACAGCAGCCAAAGCAACTCACAGTTAAAAAGTGGAAACCGAAATGCAATAGAGTTGCTAATAGCCCAGCAGTGGTATTGCAAGCCTTTAATCCCAGCACTAGGGAGGCAGAGGGGAGTTAGAGGCCAGCCTGGCCTACAGAGTGAGTTCCAGGATGGCCAGAGCTACACAGAGAAACCTTGTCTCAAAAAGCAAGCAAACAAACAAAAAATAGAGTTGCTAACAATGTAATAAAAAGATCTCATCCTGTGACCTTACATTTCCAGGAAACTAAATGCTCCTCTATCTGTAAAATCTTCTTTCCATTTTTAACTAAAGCAAATGTTCTTCAGAGCTTCCCTCATGAAGAGTGTACTAGGCATATGGTATTGTGTGCCGTGTCAGGAATGCTGAGGGTGCAATAGGTAACAGGTGCTCCCTCTGTGCGGAAACAGACATTCTAGTGAAACAGAAGAATAAGTAACTGTGAATGCAGCCTGAGGAAACACCTCAGGGTGACATGAAGGAGAAGAACACCCAAACAAGTGACATGGATCTTAACATCCCTAAGGAACAATAAGGATATTAATGAGGCTGAAGTCTGCAAGCCAAGTAAAAACCATGGCAAAGCAGAGGCAGACTACAGAGGCTCTAAGGAAACACTGACTAGGTTTTCGGCACAGAATAACCTAAATAAGGAGTGGCCTGACTTTACTATTTTTATAGCAGTTTTATTTAGATGTAACTCACACCACAAAATCCACCTTTTTAACAGTACAGACTTGGGTAGTTTTCACATACTCGGGAAGCACTAGCTTGTATCCCACTCGCCGACTTGCTCATCTCTGTAGCTGTGCCTATTCCAGCATTTCCTACAGTAAGACCACGTGAGGTGTGTCACACTGCTTCCCTAGCATGTGCTCTGCTTTCAATGCCACACTGCAGCACATCTCAGAACGTCATCCCTTTACATGGCTGACCATGGCACCATACTCTAGTTAGGCCAAATGGATGGTTTCCACTTTACCTAATTTAAGTAATGTACTACGGTGTTCTTGTAGTGCAGACATATTTTGCTTTGTTTTTTTGAAATAAGATCTTACTAAGGATGACTTTGAACTTGTGACTCTTTTGCCTCCTCTTCCTTACTGCTAGGATTCCAGGCATGCACCGCCCTGCCTGGAATGGTGGGGATAGAACACAGGGCCTTACAAACGCTAGACAAGCACCAGACAACTGAGGCATGAGACCAGCTCTGTACCTGCACTTCCATGAGAGAGAGGGAAGGGACAAAGGCACAAAATCACACACAGAAAATGGAGCAAACCAGAGGTAGTGAGTGTTACTAAGAAAACAAGGAAAGATGACAAATGGCCGAGTGAGTGAACGCAAGAAAATCTCTGCGAAGAACATGGTGTTTAAGATCTCACATGGGGGGCAGGTAAGATGGCTCAGGGGTTAAGAGCACTGGCTACTCTTCCAGGGGTACTGAGTTCAACTCCCAGCAACCACATAGCGGCACACAGCCATCTATGAAGGGGTCTGATGCCCTCTCCTGGTATGCAGGTGTACATGCAGATAGAATACTCATAATTTTTAGAAAGGACATAAATTTAAAAATTATTTAAAAAAAAAAAAAGATCTTGAGATGGGAAACAAGTCAGGTACATAACTAGTTTAGACAGACAGGAAGATAGTGAAGCCCAGAATGGAGGGTCCCCAGCACATCTGAGGACCAGTAAGAAAGCCAGTGTGCCTGTAAAGAGCAGCTGGACACAGAAGCAGTGGGTGCTTATGTGTGGGGAGGAGGCTCGGGCTAGGGACTGGGGTGGTAAAGGCTCTCAGGGCAGTCTTTTATTTGTTTATTTTACCTTGTTTTATTTGGGTTTCTTTATATATATGATTTATTTTTGTGTGTTCATTGGTGTTTTGCCTACATGTATGTGTTTGTGAGGTTGTCAGATGCCCTGGAACTGGAGTCACAGACAATTTTAAGCCACCATGTGGGTGCTGGGAATTGAACACAAGTCCCCTGAAAGAACAAGTCAGTGCTCTTAACTGCTAAACCATCTCTCCAACCCTTTATTTTGGTTTCTTGAGACAGAGTCTCACCCTGAACTCAAGCTGATCCCCCTACCTCAGCAAATGTAGATTACACATGTGCTCTACCACACTGGAGAATGCTAAGTTTTTAATAGAGACAAGATCTCACTTGTTGGCCTAGATGACTTTGAACTAGCAATCTTCCTGCTTCAGCTCCCTGGAATAAACAAGACTCATAGGCATCTAATACCACACACAGTGTCTATACAAAATTTTAACAATTCTTTTAGTTTGAAGAAGATGAGATAGGTTTTGAGAGAGAGTAACTAGCCCACATAACACATGACAGGATCACTGGGGGCTGCTGTGCTGGCAACAAACACAAAGGGAATCAATTAAGGGTGACAAGCAGGTACAGGGCTTGAGCCAGTAAGAGCACATGGGATGACGGTAATTCAAATGGAAAGAGGAAGAGTGGTGGTGCATGCCTGTAATCCCAGGACAAGGGAGGCAGGGATCCCTGAGTTCAAGGACAGCCTAGACTATTTCCTAAGTTCCAGGTCACCCAGGGCTCCAGAGTAAAACCTCATCTCAAAAAAGTGTACAGGAGGAAGGCTAGACCTGGTGACACAGGCCTGTGACCCAGTCATTGGGCAGGAGGATGAGTTGTTCAATGTCATCCTTGGCTACATGAGATCCTGTCTCAAAAAAAACAAAAGAATACAGGAGGAACGGACTGGGAGACAACTGGAAACACTGTGTTCAAACTGCCTATAAAGATTATCAAAATAAGACAGCAGCCAAGCAGATGGATACGTGCTAGGCATGCTCATTGTGGTTGGTGCTCTCCATAGGCTCATGCATTTGAATACTTGGTTCCCAATTGGTGGAACTCTTTGGGGAGGATTAGGAAGTGTGGCCTTGCTGGAGGAAGTATCCCTGGGGGTGCCTTTTAAGTTTCAAAAGACTCCACCATTCCCAATCTCTCTCTGCCTCCTGATTATAGATCAAGATAAGTATGCACTCTCAGCTACGGCTCCAGTATCATGCCTGCTCGCCACCATGACAGCCACGGACTCATCCTCTAAAACCATAAGTCCCAAATGAACTCTTGGTCACAGTGCCTCTTCACAGCAATAAAAAAGTCCCTAAGACAGAAGTACACATATGTAACCTCAGCACTTGAGGCTGAGTCAAGACAATTTCAAGTTTCAGGCCAGCCTGGACTACATAGTAAAACTTTGATTCAAAAACACTTAATGTATACCCATAAGCCCAGATTTATTTGGCCATTGATAGTTGTTTGTATGTTTTTAAGTATTCTACAAGTCTTGAGAATTTCAATCAATGTTTCCTTTATGAACAGACAGGCTTGCAGCAAACAGACCAAGCAGACAATGCAGAGGGATTGTAGTACTTGCCAGTGACTGTGCAGGGTGAGGGCTGCAGCCAGAGAGTAGTCCACCACAGAGCAGGGATTCAAGTACCCAGCTGGGATCAGGCCCAAGAGCAAAACACTGAGAACCCTCTCACTGGTCCAGTGGAGAGATGCAGCCTTAGAACCAGCTAAAAAAAGAACCAGATTCACAAGAGTTGAGAAAAAAACAAACACTTCAATCACATGATTACCAAAACCATCAAAATGGTAGACAGTATACACAGCAAGTCCATCTGGAGCACAGAATCAGACAGTATACCCTCTGTGTCTCTGAGCACAAGCAAAAAGGCAGTGAAATTACACAGACTTCAGTGACACAGGTATCTTATGAATGTAATTTAGCAATCCTTGATGAAACTCTTTTAGAATAATAATGCTAATAACTGTCTAATCTTTAGAGGAAGATGTGATACATTTTAAAAACAGCTTAAACCAGAGTGAAAAAGGAGCAAAGGTCTAAAGCTACTTTTTTTGTTTTTTTTTTGTTTGTTTTTTCGAGACAGGGTTTCTCTGTGTAGCCCTGGCTGTCCTGGAACTCACTCTGCTAAGGCTATTTTTTAAGGTTACTGTTTCTATCCCTTTTCAACCCAATGCCAAACAAATGAAACATGAAGACCGCTCTTAGACAAGTCACAAACAGCACAGGCCCTAAGCACTTCTAAGAGGCGATGAGCTCCTAGAAGAACCTCACAAAAGGATGGAGCTCCTACCCAGAAAAATGCACACAACCACATACAGAAAAATCTATGCATACTACTTCGGGGGACTTTCTTCAGCCTCATGTACTTCAGAACAAGTCTGATAAATCTAATAAAGGAATCCAGAAACAAAAACTGGTCAAAACCAAAAAGGGTTTAGTAGGCAGAAAAGCCCTACAGCTAGAATTGCTCATCTGTTAAGTGGCTGATTTAAGAACCACGGAGGACTGAAAGGCAGAAAATAAAAAATAAAAATAGAGCCGGGCGGTGGTGGCGCACGCCTTTAATCCCAGCACTCGGGAGGCAGAGGCAGGCGGATTTCTGAGTTCGAGGCCAGCCTGGTCTACAGAGTGAGTTCCAGGACAGCCAGGGCTATACAGAGAAACCCTGTCTCGAAAAACCAAAAAAAATAAAAAAATAAATAAAAAATAAAAATAAAAATAAAAATAGAGACGCTTTACAAATCTCAGCAGCCAGGCATGAAGGCCTGTAATCACAGCACCAAGGAGGCTGAGGCTGGAGGACTGGAGTCTGGAATACACAGTGAGTTCCAGGCCAGCTACAGTACAACCCTAGCTCAAAAAAATTAACAAACAAAAAGGCAAATCAAAATAATGATCTCAGGAAGATCACTGCCAAGTTTGAGGCTAACCTGGACTACAAAGCAATTTTCAGACCAGCCAGGACAAAAAAAAAATTTCTCCCTCCACACTTTAATGAAAACACAGTTAGCTCATTAGTCATGTTTAGAATGTTTAATGTGAATATCCACATGGTATTTACCTACAAAATCCCATATGGTTTTACTCAACCTAAAAAAACTCAGCTATAAATCCAAGATTCAGTCACAGAATTAGATTTTATGCACAATTGGCTCCTTTCCACTGGCTAAACAAACACCAGTGACTAAGTCTTTGTTAAGACTTCCTACAGAGTTGTTTTCTTGACAATAATGTAACACATTTTGAAGAGTTAGACCAGAAGGTTCTCTATGAATATTGTAAACTGGGTCTTTATTTAACCAGCAGACAACGAGCGTCTCCCTGAGAAGGCATCAAGACCCGTCAAATGTACTATTAGTCCAGGAAAAGATGGCCAAAGCCTCAAAACAGTAGCAGTGCACAACTTCTTTAACTCCCTTCCAGAGCTCCGACCCCCTCCTCTGGATCGTGTGCATCAGGAATGCAAGCGCACAGACAGATACCACCACCCCTAAAATAATAAATAAAAGTGCCGACAAAGCAGAGGCAGAGAGAACGTACAGTGGTGGCTTGGTGACAGGTGAATGTGCTGGGTTCCACACCATCCTGGGGTAGGCTGGTCCTGGAGAAACGCTGACACACAAGCAGGTCTGACCACCCGGCTTCGGAGTAACAGAGCTGACGGAGGAAATATAGGGACCATAAGCACTTCCTAACGGGATCATGAGCGTACCAAGGAAATTAATAAATGTTTACTTTTAAAGGATGTATTTTAATATGCATGAGTGTCTTACCGACATGTAATATTTGTGTATCATGCACATACCCAGTGTCCACAGACATTCTTCTTCATAGCCAGAGTTATATCTACCCTAGGCCTGGAGTTACAGTTATTAGCCACCATGGACATGCTGGGAAGAGAACCCAGGTTCTCTGGAAGAGCAGTAAGTGCTCTTAACCTAAGAGCCCTCTTCCCATCCCAAACTTCATTCAGTGAAAAAAAAAAAAAAAAACAGAATCTGTACTGGGGACGTAGCCCAGTTGTCTGCCGAGCACTCCTGGGGCTACTTCCAACACCAACCACATATACCTCAGCACTGGAGAGGCAGGAGCAGAAATTCAAGGTCAGCCTCACCTACATATGGGGGGTCTGAGGTCAGCATGGGGTCACATGAGACCCTGTCTCAAAAACAAACAAGGAAAACCTAGACTCCTAATAGGAAGCTATGTATCTAAAAGGCCTCGCTTTCTTTCTTTAAAAACTGGCGGCTCTTGCTCTTACGCGCACTCTTGTTCTCACGAGCACTCTTGTTCTCACGTGTACTCTTGTTCTTACGCGCCTAGTTATCTAGTACTAACTGCACGAAGACTGTGCTTGGCAACAGAGCAAGAAACATAAGGACAAAAAAGTCTTTGCCCTCAAGATATACAATTTAGTTCAGAAAGTTCACCTACTGTCCTCTTCCTTTTCAAGACCAAATCTCATCTGTACCCTTGGACCTCTCCTTCCTGTCCCCCTTCGGATCTTGTCTCTTGGTTAAGACAGACTGATGTTCACCCAGCTACATCACAGATTAGCCATGGGATGATAAACAGCTAATTTAAATAGACCGTAGAATGAAGAAGAATGTTCTGGATTGCTTTCTGTTACTATGATAAATACTGTGACCAAAATCAACTCAGGGGAAGAAAGTGTTTACTTCAGCTTCCGATTCAGGTCACTGTCCATCGTTGAGGGAAATCACAGGGAGTGGAGTGCTGCTTACTGGCCAGTTCCACAGCTCACACTCACTAGGTTTATTATTCACTCCAGGCACGACTGCCTAGGATAGTGGCCTGGGTCCTTCTACATCATCAATCAAGACATTCTCTCCCAGACATGGCCAAAGGCTAATCCAATGGAGGCAATTCTTCAGTTAAGTTCCCTCTTTCCGATTGCCTCTGAGTTGTATGAAGTAGGCAAAACCTAGCAAACACAGTCAACAACTACATTTGTAACATAACACTGCTAAAAACTAGGCAGAGTAAACAAAGGTTTAATCTGTTCCCAGAATGCTAACTGCATACACAAAAAGATAATTTAATATCCTCTCCTGTCTTTTTTTTTTTTTGGGGGGGGGGAGGTGTGCATGGGAGTGGGGTGGGGGTGGAAGGTGGTTACAGGGTTTTACTGTTAGCCCTGGCTGACCTGGAACTCTCTATGACCAGGCTAGCTTCTAACTCAGAGAGTTGCCTTGCTCTTCGTCCCTTGCCCCATGACCTTGAACCTTTTGACCCTCCCATCTGCACCACCAAGCACTAGAATCACCAGCCTGTGAAAGCAGGCCTGAGCTCTTTCTAGTCTTCCTTCTGTGAAGTGTTGCCTAAGTCTGCACTTCCCAACTGTTCAACTATGGAACTGTTTTTCATACGCCCCGTGTCTATTCCAACAAGAGACGATCAAGTGACTCCATGCAGCCAATTCCAGGAATAGCCAATAGCCCGCCAGGTATTTCCCTCTATACATCACCACATCCTACTGACACAACTCCTTAACACTTCCTGAGACTGCCTTCTTCTCCTTGTACCTTTCTGAGCTCAGGACTTCACCTGCCTGGCTACCACAGTGTGCCTATGTCATCTCCATGACTTGGGTCTGAACCTGCTCTGTCTCCATCAAGGTCATGTACTACACTGTCACTAACCCTAAGTCTAGGCTGAGTCTGAGACTATAGAGTCTGCCAACAGGACATATGCTCAGCAAGCATGAGATGCTAGCCTCAAAAGAAAATGATTTTGAGGCTAAGTGGTGCACACCAGCTACTCAGGAGGCTGAGACAGGTCAAGTTCCAGGACAGCCTAAGCAACAATAGTAACGGCAAAAATAAACCAAGATTGTAAACCTATCATCCTTTCAATCTTACTCCCAACCTGGGCAACACATAAAGACTGTATTTTCAAAATAGAATACAATAAGTTCTGTGGCTTAGTTCCAGTTTGTCTTTCTAGGCTAACTTCACACTTGGACTTTCACAAATATTACTGTATTTGTTCCATTTGATCGCACCCTGTTTCATCTTTATATCCTCTCACTTTGGCTTTTGCTGATCCGGGTTACTATAACGAGAATGTAATTCCCTGCAGACCCAAGGCAGGTCAGTCCTTCCAAAGCAAGTATCCCAAACTTTCTCTACACTCATTACTAATGTCCATATAACACAACAGGGTTTCCTTTTCTTTGCCTGTAACCTATCACACACACACACACACACACACACACGAAGTTCTTCGAGAGTTGAAACTGTTTAATTCGTGTTTGTATACCAGCCTCTTAAGTGCCCGGTATAATGAAAATGCCTGGATAAATGATTACCGAAACCCTGAGTGATGGTGCATGGTTGTTATGCCAGCACTCGGGAGCCAGTCAGAGGGATCCCGGCAAGCTCCAGATCTTCGTCTTGTCTACATGGCTAGATCGAGGAAAGACAACACTGCATAGCAAGCCACTCAAATTATCAAACGAATTCCTTCCACCCACACTCAAATAGGAGTTTGTTTTCACTTTAGCCCGGTGCCACAACCACAGTCCAGATGCGGAAAGTAGGAGCTGGGGAGACCAGCCAGCAGGTAAACACTTGGGCCTTTGGGCTACAGTGTCACCGCTGCGTCCGCATAAGGTGCCTCGAGGGCACAAGAGGAAGTTCCTTCCTCTCAAGACGTCCCACCACCCGGCGGTCGAGCCCTCACTCCTTCCTTTCCTCTGCTGCAGGCTGCAGCAAGAACCTTTGATGGCCAAGACACCTCACCTCGAGTTCCTTGGCCACTGCAAAGAACGCCCAGCTTTAAGAGAACCGCCATGTCGCTTTTGAGGGGCTCAAGGTCACCCTACAGCCCGGAAGCAGTTATGTAGTAAGCCCCGCCCCTCGTTAGAGAACGGTGAAGCAATCTCAAGCGTGAACCGGAAGGCAGGAGGCGGCGCGCTTCCTCCGCGCGTGCGTGCCTCCGCGAAGCCCCTGGCGCTGACAATGGCGGAGCTTGGTGAAGCGGACGAAGCGGAGTTACAACGCCTGGTGGCCGCCGAGCAGCAGAAGGCGCAGTTCACCGCGCAGGTACGAGGATGAGGAACAGGGAAAGGAGGGTGACGCGCAGATCCCGGGCACTCATGGAGCTCTGAACACTGCGGCACAGCGGGCCCACCCGGCTGCGCCTCCCGCCCTGGTGACTACAGTGCTCAGTACCGGTGAGGCAAGCGCTGCGTGGGAAGACAGGGTTAGAAAGCAGCGGAAAGGTTTGGGCAACAGGAGCATTGCATTCGGAGTCCCTGGGTTCTGACCTTGGAGCACTGGTGCCTGTAGACAAGACACCGGTCCTCACCTTGAGTTCTGGGTTCGCTGTTGCCCCCTGCCTCAGCATTGGGTCGTGTGATAATGTATTCGGAAATGGTGATCATTATTAGAGAAAGCTGAGCCCTGCAGCAATCAGTGCAGACTCCGTCGGTGTGGGACAGGGTTTGGAGTATTTCAGGCATATTTCAAACTAGGGTTTTAACCATTTAATCAAGATAACCTTGGAAATACTGATAGCTATCAAGAACTGACTAGTTCCTGACTTTAAATGTCCTGACTTTCTCTCATTTTAAATTGCTAGTTGCTTTGAGAATTGTGAAGGTATGAGTCGTTGGTTTGGTTTGAAGACAGGGTTTCTCTGTAGCCTGGCTGACTTGTGACTCCCTCTGTAGACCAGGCTGGCCTTAACTCAGATCTACCTGCCTCTGACTCCCAAGTGCTGGGATTAAAGGCTTGCCCCAGCATCACTCCGCAAAAGTATGAATTCTAATGAGAATTTACTGTCTGTAAGGACGCAGATATGGGACCATTACTGGTGACAAAGAGTAGTCCTGAAGTGATCCTACAATGCCATTACTTGTCACAGAATGAGGAAGATATCTCAGACCCTAATGATAAAAGGCTTTTCTCTCCCTTAGGTGCATCACTTCATGGAACTATGTTGGGATAAGTGTGTGGAGAAGCCAGGAAGTCGGCTAGACTCCCGCACTGAAAACTGCCTCTCTAGCTGTGTGGATCGCTTTATTGACACTACTCTTGCTATCACCGGTCGGTTTGCCCAGATCGTACAGAAAGGAGGGCAGTAGACTATACCTTAGAATGACAGAAGACCAAAAGACTTACTAAGCAGATGGAATAGCCAGTGGTGAAAGACTTGTCAAAGTGTCTGTTGGTGTTAAAAAGTAAGAGAGCAAATGTTCAAAAGTGAAATTTTATTTATGGGAATTCAGTAATTCCAACTTGTATCACACCAGTTAATAAAAGTGAAGTCTCCGATTCTTTTTTCTTCTAAATCCCAATTTAGGATTCAACATAATCATCTCTAAGGAACACTAATAAGAAATGTTCCAGAGCTGGTAATGCAAATGGGAGAGTACAGGTTTTCAAAAGTGGCTCTAAACCATTGTTAAGGGGATTAGAGGAACCATCAAAGCCTTAGCCTAAGGCATGGATTAGAACAGAAACTACTTTATTGCTTATGTGCAAGAAAAGATGGAACATGGCGGGAGGTGGGGTATGTTAAATTAGGCAAAATGTGCTTTCCTTGGGGAAAAAAATAAGTCTGTTATGCATAGGAGGAAGGTAAGGTCAAAACTCAAACTTGGAAGTGCCTTACTTGCAGAACCACCTTCCTGAGTCTGTGCTTAGAATCAGTACATTTGTAGCACAAAACTGCATTAAAAATGCATGCCCAAAACTACTTCCAACAACGATATTACTTGCTTCTAGAAGGTTATGAGGTAGTAACTAGAGTCTCCCTCCACTAAACCCAAGGAAAAGAATACACATTGGAACTTGTTAAGTTTGAGTACTAAAGTCATTAGTGTTTCAGTATCCCAAAAGGCGGCACCTGCTCATAATCAAGGGATAGGGCACATCTGGCCAACCATATATTTTAAGAACAAGCACTTTATTAGAAATGTTCCATAAAGAGCACAAATTTAGAACTATAAAATGCCACTTCATGGGATGTCAGCATTGTCGTATTCTATTGCTGGTGTTGTCATGCTAACCATGAAGTATCTTTGTATTACACGTGGAAAAGTAAGGCCAGGGAGGTTAGTTAACCTGCTCTAGAACGCAATCAATTAGTAGTAGAACCATGACATTTCGTGCACTTCAGTACCAAAGTGACAACCTCAAAAGCAAAAACCTTGACAATGTCACTTTATCTTTCCTCTTAATGAAAAGTCAACTGTTCTGCCAACCACTTTCCAGTGGTATTTTGGTTTCTTTTAATATCAGGATCACAGTATATAGCAGGGGGAAATAATATGTTCTTGATAATCAAAACACAAAGTCAGACTGGGAAGTGGGTTATGTCCCTGAGAAGTGTGTTTCATTTTGGAATTGATTCAACTGTTTCAGGGAAAATCTAAAATCCATTAATAAAATTAGAAATGAACAAGGAAAACAACAGGACTCGGGGTATGGCTCAATGGTAGAGCACTTGCCTAGTGTATGCAAGGCCTTCAGTTCAATCCCCAACTCAGCAAAAAGGAAAAAAAAAGACGTTTAGATGGCTGATGCCATGAATCTCTTTGAAAGCATCATTGGCAACATAACTACTTCCTAATTCTTTCCATTTGATAGACAGGACAACTAAACAAATAATTCCAAACACAAGCCCATTTAGGCAATATACAGCAATGGAACTAGAAAAACATTTACTATCCAGTTACTGTTATATTTGAGTTATGCTAAATGTAGCTGTAGACCCTGACCAGCAGGGAAGTTAAGCAGAAAACCCTAGGTTCCTTAGCAGTCATCTGTAGATATTACCATGAAAGGAAAGGTTTGTTCTTGTAACTATTTCCTCACTAAGTAAACTAGATACCTATAGGGCCCAACTGCAGAAGAATCAAAGCACCAAAGCTGAAGGCAGTATACCTCCTGTATAGATAGCAAGGTCTCCTTGTCAAACCATTCTATCTAGCACTACACTTCAGTCCTCCTCCTTCATCATGGACTCTTGATTCCCCCAAATCCACCATTCCAATTGGTATGCCCAGGTCATTACTGAGTTCTGCTTTCTGGGTTCTTTAATTTGTTGTATAGGTATTCTACCCTAAGTGATTAATTGAAAAAAATAATCTCTTCAAGAAACCTTAACAAAATACCAGATTCCCTATTAACAAAGGGGGATGGGGATTAACAAACCAAAATAGGAAAAAAGGTAGCTGTGGCAGGGCAACTCTAACCTCAGACTCCTGTGCTGTAGAAGTCACCAGCAAACACCCCCCCTCTTTTTTTAAGAGTCAGTGGGAAACAGGACTGCTGCTCCCCCACTTAGTCATCCTCTGAGCTCTCAGCAGACCTGGCATCGGTAGCCACCTTCCAGTTCCTGCGCTTGCTTGTCCTCTCCTGTACCTCGGGGTCAGGCACAGGAATATGGACACTCTTGTCTTTCTTTTTCCTTTTGGTTTTCTTAGTGTCTCTTTCCTCAATTTCCTCAGAACTGCTAGATGCAGAATCATCTGACTGAGAAGTATCACTTTCTTCCTCTAAAGGTAAAGATTTTTTAGGAGACTTTTTCCTGGATTTTTTCTTGCTCTTGTGTGGTTGCTTCCTTTTCCTGGTACTAGAAGCTCGAGTTTCCTCTGAGAACTCACTTGAGGAGTCTGCTGTTATGTCTGTGGCTTCCTTTTTGTTTTTCTTCTGTTTTTTGTGTGACCGTTTTTTCTGCTTCTTCTTATGGGATTTCTTTGACTTCTTATGTTTCCGGGATTCATGGGCAGATGATTTTATCTGGGGAGATGTTTTTTTTCCATTGGTAATGTCTTGCTGATCACTACTATTGAAATAAAAGACAGAACTTTTATGGAGGAAAGAAAAGGTACATTTCTATTTAATACTCTGCACTCTAGGTAAATTATTAACATCTGAACTGTAAGTCAGAACTTTGAACTGGGTATGGTGGTGCACAGCTATAATCCTAGCACTCAGAAAGCAAAGCAAGACAACCTCCCAAGTTTGAGGACTTCCTCTACGTAACAAGTTCTACACCCCCAGAACTACAAAAAGAGACATCACAATACATACACACCCAGCAAACGAGAGCTCTGATGGTTACTGTGTGGCTCATCTATTATTATTACAAAGGTTGTATTTCCTTATCTTTAAAACCCTAACTTGAGCTAAGCATACTGGTTTATACCTATAATCCCAATATTTGGAAAGTAGAGGCAGGAGGGTCAAGAGTTCAAGGCCATCTTGAGCTATAGGAAATCCTGTCAAAAAGCAAACTCCTGATCTGCCAGGCTGTTACATATGAAATACCAAACACTACTGCTCCCATATTCATGGTTTCATTTTCTCAGATTCCTGCCAGCCAGAGTCAATTCCAGAAAAAATTTGTAAGATTTTAATTGCATATCATTCTCAATAAGAGGATGAAAATCCTCACTATTCCACTGTGTCCCACCTAGGACCTGAATCATCCCTGTGTCTACTTCCAACCATCTTAGGTCATTTACAGCCATCTGGGTTATCAGGTCCACTGTTTGGTATAGCTTGTTTTTATTTTATTTAACAATGACCCCAAAGCACAAGCATGATGCTGACAATTTATATATGGCTAAGAGAAACAGTAAGATACTTCCTTACAGAGCAAAGAAGGTTCTAATAGGTACTGTATTTATAATAATTTAAAAAAAATATGGAAGATAGGAAGACAGACTATAAAATAATTATAAAATATCTAAGGTTTTGGGGCATCTTGGAATATGTTCACTACAGATGATGTTGCTGTTATTTTTTTAAACCCTTAGGCTTACAGAACAAACTTCAGTCTGGAAATATACATCAGGATTGTCTCCCAACTAAATTTGGCTTGTTTTCTTTGTTTTGGAGATAAGACATTATGTCCCAGGCTGGACTCAAACTCCTGGACTCAGGCAATCCTGCCTCAGGCTCCTGAATAGCTGAGACTTCAGCCATGCACTACCATTCCAGGTTCTAGTTATATTTTCTTTTTTTTTTTTTTTTTTTTTTTTTTTTTTTTATTTATTTTATTGATGAGTACACTGTAGCTGTCTTCGGACACACCAGAAGAGGGCATCCAATCTCATTACGGATGGTTGTGAGCCACCATGTGGTTGCTGGGATTTGAACTCAGGACCTCTGGAAGAGCAGTCAGTGCTCTTAACCGCTGAGCCATCTCTCCAGCCCCTCTAGTTATATTTTCAATGACAAACTAATCCTTTGTAAATGTTAGGAATGCTAACTGATGGCATAATTTTGTGTTCATCTGAAGTGTTTGGTTTTGTTCCAGTAAGTGCATTTACCTACCTGTCTGTTTCAAACTCTTCAGGATATAACTCTTTATAACCACTGTGACCCCATCTGTAAGGTGACATAATACATGTATTTTATGAAGCAATACATATCATTTTTGGAAATTAAAACAAAATTAGATTTTGGATTGCATCAATACTATATGCACACACAGAGAGAGAAAAAAAGGGGCAGAGTAAATAGCTTAGTAATAGCTCTACTTTCTATACTACTGTCATATCAGACACAGGAGATACTGTTCTTTACCAGACACTACAGAATTCATATGGTCTTTTCTTTAGCAGTGAAGTTCTCCCAAACTACAACATGTTATCTACTCTGGGACACTCTAAAGTGATTTGCATGTCAGGTGCAGAACCTGTAGCCCAAAACAAACCTGAGTATTTCTGTCTCTATAGATTTTCCATTCTAGACATACTACATAATACAAAAAACATGTGGCCTTTGTATCAGACTTCTTTTAACATTTGTGAAGTTTTCGAGGTTAAGCATAAATAATTAGTACTTATCCATTTTACCACCAAGTATTATTCCGCCGCTATAAGGGAAGCCTACATTCTGTTTAATGCATTCATCCAAATGGCGGGAGTCATTTCTTAGCCACTGTAAGTACTGCTATGCATATCCACTTACAAGCTTTTATGGGGACAATCTGTTTTGAAGATTTATTTTTACTAATTTTTGTGTATGAGTGTTTTGCCTGCCTACACATACATGCCCAATGTCCACAGAGATCAGAAGAGGGTATCAGATCCCCTGAGCTGGAGTTATAAGCAGTTAAAAGTTGCCTTGTATGTGCTAGGAACCAAACATGGGTCCCCTACAAGAGCAACAAGTGCTCTTAACCACTGAGCCAGCTCTGCAGCCCTAGGACAATTAATTTCAACAAATACATATTCTCAAGCCAAACACCATTAGGGGGTCACAAGAATGTAATCACAAACCTGTCTGGTATATTGGATTCATAATCATATAACTTCTTGTTCCAGGATTTAGCCTTAAGAAAATCATCTTCCAGGGCCCCAGAAATTTCATTCTTTGACCTCCAATAGTCTCTATGACTTTCTTCATCAAAACCATCACTTCTCATCCGACTATAAATGAAAAGAGACAAGCTTTTAGATTTATAAGCAATCTGTGATGTCATTTTATGTAACATGCTGAGACCATACCTTTGCACCATAACATTGATACCAGTCACACTCAACCTAGTACTACACCAAAGTCCACATACTCCACAAACACACTCACCTGTAATTCTTTTCTTCTAGTATTTCCCTAGCTTTAGATTTAGATTTAGACTTCTAGCTTTAGCAATCAGGAGTCTGACCTACCGCATGTACCTATTATCTTTTATACTTAAGAAGCATATGAAGCCCTAGAGATATTCCTCATTACTCATAATACACCCTACACCTCCCAGAGAACACAGTCAAGCCTCCACAATCCTTTATATTCACACTCAAATGATTACCAAGGAAATATAAAAGCCCATGAACAAAGATAGTAAGCCCACTGGCAAAGACAGTAAGTATGGCTTTTTAAAAGATGCCTAGGGCTGAAGCTATGGCTCAGTGGTTAGGAGCATTTACTGCTCTTTTGGGAGATGTTAGTTCAAATCCCAGCACCCATGTTAGTCAGGCAGCTTACAAAATCAGGGCATTCTGTCCCCTGCTGACCTACAGACACATAGACACATATACATGAATAAAATAAATGTTTTTAAGGTGTAACAGACTAAAGGAGGAGCAGTATGACTGACTGAATTAATTATAAGACTCCAGGGATGGCTACAGGTAAAAGTGCTTGCCTGGCAAGCCTGATGACTTGAGTTCTATTCCCAGAACCTAAAGTTGTTAACAGAACAAATCCTGAACTTATCCTCTGACTTCCAAGTGTGCACTGACTGGCACACCCATATACACTAACACATCATATAAAACATTGCCAACACAGTAAGTATAAGAAATTAATTTTGTTTTTGTCTTGGCTAGTCTGGAAAACACTATGTAGGTTGTCAGGCTGGCCTCAAACTCAGAGATCTAGCAGGCCTGAGTGCTGGGACTAAAGACATGACGCACCATACCCAGCAAATCATACAATTTTTATAAGATGAAAGGAAGAAAAGGGAAGGAGGGAGGGAGGGAGGAGGGAGGGAGGGAGGGAGGGAGGGAAGAAGGAAGAGGGAGACAGAGAGGAAGGGAGGGAAGGAGGAAGAAACATACTCCAGTAGAAAATCCTAAGTTACCAGGCAGTGGTGGCATACACCTTTAATCCCAGCATTTGGGAGGCAGAGACAGGAAGATTTCTGAGTTTGAGGCCAGCCTGGTCTACAAAGTGAGTTCCAGGACAGCCAGGGCTACACAGAGAAACCCTGTCTCAAAAACAAAAACAAACAAACAAACAAACAAACAAATCTTAAGTTATAAGCTATTAGACAAGGTTGGAATCCATAAAACCTAAATTTTACAGTAGTCCAAAGAGAATGTTTAATTTCCCATTGAGGATTAGTACAATCTAGTCATGTTACCACAGGCGTCACTGTTATGCTTGAACCTAAATTTAAGAAACAAGGAAGGCTTACTGATTTGCTGAACTGAATGCATCTATCCTTAACGTACCAGAATGTTTTAAAGCTAAAGTTAGTAATTCTAAAAGATGAGAGTTATTTTGGTTCTCAGAGGCGTACTTTACCTTGAGCTGCTGGGTACTGTGTTCCTTCTGGTCCCCTGGTAGGCATCCTCCATCTGCTTCTCTAGTTCCCTGATTTTCCACATGTCGGACTCCTCCTGAATCTAGATGTTTTAAAAACGGAAACAAAAACCCAATCACTAAAAACAGCTCTTTGCATTACAGAAACTAACAAACTAACTGAAAGTACAATCTGCGCTAACTATTAGGATACAGACTAGGAGATGATCTGGAAAGTAAATTCTAGTTTCTCTACAGAGTTTAAAGACGGACTAACCAATCCAACACAGTAAATCTACAATTATGCAGTAACAGGTTTTGAGCCCTGCAGAGATACACGGATCACCTCATTAGCTTTACAGTCCTACTGCAACAAGAAAATAATAACCCTACATGGTTCTGGTTCTGGGATACAATATGATCTTAGTCACAACAGTACGTGATCTTACAGGAAAGCAAAGCAGGCACCATTAGAATATTTTACAAAGAAGCTGCAAAACCTCAGAGACCTTACCAATATTCTTTAAACAATTACACAGGTTTTCTTTTTGCTTTGGGTTTTGTTGTTCTGTAGTTTCAATTTGTTTCGAGACTAGGTTTCTCTATGTACCTCTGGCCTGAAACTCCTTCTGTAGACCAGGCTGTCCTTGAGATCTGACTGGCTCTGCCTCCTGCCGGGATCAAAGGTATGTATCTCCTCCAGGGTTTCTCTGTGTAGTCCTGGCTATCCTGGGACTCACTCTGTAGACCAGGCTGGCCTTGAACTCAGAAATCTGCCTGCCTCTACCTCCCCAGTGCTGGAATTAAAGACTTGCGCCACCACTGCCCGGCTTTGTTTTTCTTCTCAGGGCAATATACACTCTACCACTGGCCTGGTACTCCTTTCCAATCCCTGCCTGTTGGGTTTTGTTTTGGTTTTTTGGTGGTGGTGTTGTGGATAGCTCTGTGCTTCCTGCATTTTGATGTTAACTTCTGCTCTCCTGGGAGGGGCTGCAGACAAGGAGTGAGTCGAGTACTCAGGTGACTTCTTGTGAACCAATCCCCTATGAATAAAGGAACCAATCACTGGGCCGGTAGGCGGGACTTCCGGGCTCGATAGGAGAAGAGAGGAGGAAGGGGGTTTAGACAGGCATGAGCACAGGGATAAGATGTGGTGGTAGTTTCCAGGTACCATGGTGGATGGATCCACCACCAGAGGATTAGGTTTAATAAGGCTTACAAGATTAGATTTTAGTTGTTGCACCCAGAGATTGAGTTATCATTGTTCCTGAACTTTGTGTGGTGTTTTTCTTCTCTCAGCGACTCGACTCAAACTTGAGTTTGAGAGAGTAAGGTACGGAGGCTTACCTCAAAAGCCATGGGGGGTTTGAAGCACAGGAATGGCGTGGTAGTGATCTGCCAGTGGGAACTTAGAGAGCTGGCTGGTGAGATTCTGGAGCTTCAGTCAGTGTTGAGCATTGGAGAGGGAACCTGGATGGCGGCTAAACCAGGAGTCAGGAGGCCGCAGTCTTTTCTAGTATCTCCTGCTACAGTGGTGGTATTTTTATTTAGTGGTGGTGTTGTTTTGAGACAAAAATCTAAACTACTTAGGGAGGCCTTAAACTTGTGGTCCTCCATCCTGTCCTCACCTTCCTAGATGGCTGAGATTATAGGCCTATGCCTTAGCCCAGTAGGGATACGGCTGTAAATTCCCTAAGCATAATCTCTTTTTACATTAAGAAAAGTCAGATAAGTAGATGTCAGATAGATGTACATTTTTTAAAGGATTTTACTTATTTATATATTATATGTGTGTGTATGTGAATACACTGTAGCTGTCTTCAGACACATCAGAAGAAGGCATCTGATCCCATTACAGATGGTTGTGAGCCACCATGTGGTTGCTGGGAATTGAACTCGGAACTTCTGGAAGAGCAGTTAGTGCTCTTAACCTCTGAGCCATCTCTCTAGCCCATATGTACTTATTTTGTGTGTATATATCAGTGAGAGAGCAAGCAAGAGAGGGAAAGAAAGGGAGGGAGATGGAGCACACACATGGTGTGTCAGAGAACTTCCAAGTTGGTTCTTGATTTCCATCTTACTGAGTTAGAGTCTTTCTTATTTTCTGCTGCTATACTACATATTCTAGACTAGCTGGCCCTTGAGCTTCTGGCCAATTCCTGTTTCTACCCACACCATGCTGTAGGAGAAGTGATACTTGTATCACTGCATCTGGCTTCTCACCTGGACTCTGGAGATCAAATTTGGGTTACCAGGCTTGCAATAGCAAATGCTTTTACCTGTGCCATCTTCCTACCCATTTTGTTTTGTTTTGAACTTCTGTCTTATTTTACTTTATGTGAATGAGTCTTTAGTCTGTGTACCATATGCATGAAGTGCCCACAGAGGCCAGAAGAGAGTGAACGATTCCCTGGAACTAGAGTTACAGATGGTTATGAACCTCATGCAGGGGCTGAGAACCAAACCCCAGACCCTGTGGTAAAGCAGCCACCTCGCCAGCCCCTTTTTGTTTGTTTTCTGCATTCTTGCCACACACAACAGGCTAGCCATGTACTTAAGCAAACTTCCTGACTGTCTCCTCAGTGCTGAGATTACAGCCATGTACATCATACCTGGCTCACATTAAAATTTTTGTCACAAACAGAAACAAAGCAACATAGCTAACAGAAAATATACTGGAAAGCAGAAGACAACTGCCAAAAGCAAAAGCACATTTTATTTCTAAGTTCTCTTACACACTTGGTTAAACCTATGCTATGACTACTTTGTTTTTAGCTGTCACTCTCAAATCCAAGGTCTCTATGCAACTGGAAGTAGAATTAACGTAACTGTCTAAGTAGCAAGAGTAACCATTACACTTCTATCCACCTGTTACTAAAGTAACAGCTGGGCACAGGTCGGTGATCATAGTCAAGGCCTGCCCAGAATACAGGGTGAGATCAAGACCAGCTAGACAATAAGCTTAGTGATTCTCAGTGATTCACAGGTTCAATCCCCAGTACTTAATACCTAAGTACTATGATGCTGACAATGATAGGAACGACCAAGCCAGGAGTACAGTGTGTTGAAGAAAACGGGACAAGGGGGTCTTTCTTGATCTTTTCATTACAGGCACACTCTTAGGTGACTGTCTACAGTCCCAAACTTTTCTTCCAGCTCTAATTTTTCTCCTTGTCTCCAAGTCTGAGTTTTCAACATCAAGCTCCTATTCATAAATATATTCAAAACCACAGTGTGTCTCGTGTTTGTCTGCTGTCATTGTTTTCCTTCATTCCTTCCATCCCAGCCACTCCACTCCTATCACACCATGCATGACAGTCTCCTAGATCCTGTCTCTAAGCCGGCACCACTTAGACCATCATCCCTCCAGTGCCTCTCTCTCATTGTCTATTTTCTACCACACTGACAAATCACCAGTGTAAACTCACATATGTGGCAATCACACCACCTCATTCCCTCCAGGGTAAAACAGCACTTACAGATATGAGATATGCAAGACACCACCCCTAGCTGATGGCTTCTTGCATTTTATCTTCTGTCACTACTTCTGTATCTTCTACTTTCTAGAAGCTTTATGTCTTGCCCCAAGTGATGAATGCCTGAGGGGTAGGGATGGAATGAGGACTTTGCATATAAGAGACATTACCACTCATGCATATCACTAGGCCCTGCTCTGTTGCTCTGTATTTGTGCAGAGAATTTTCAGCCAAAAACAATGGTAAACATTTATTCATCAAGTACCAGCTCAAATATCAGAGACCATTCATTCTGTGAAATCGTTCTAATTTTTCCAAGGCAGATTTCGTTATTCCTTCCTGGGTGCACTAAAGCAATTTGTAACTATCCTCATGTTATAGTACTTTTCAAACTATGATTGTTTCTTATGCATCTTTGTTATCTCCCTACATAATTCATGGTTTACTGTATGCTCTCAAGAAATGTTGACAGTAACTAGATTGTACTGCCTACCTTATTGTGAGCATCTGTATGCCGGATGACATTCCTCAGGAGGACTTTCCCCAGTGGAACCCGTGACATTCTTTAGTCTGAAATGAACCAATAATATGCAATAAATTTATTTTTATTAAATTGTAAAGAGACAAAGAAATGAAGAAAGAAAAAAAATCACTGAACTTTATGAGACCCGACTATGGTGTAAAGATGAAAGAGGACAATGTACACTAAGTCTTTAAAATTGCACGAAGCTGCTCAATAGTGTTTCTGTGAGCACCACATTATTCAGTCCTCACAATTCTGTCAAGTAGTCAAGATCCATGGGGGACTGGTTCCAGGACCACTAAAGGTATCTAAATCCAAGTATGGGCTGGTAGAGCATTCGCCTAGCCTAATAGCGACCCTGGATTCAGTCCCTCAGTAACATACATGCACACACACAAAGCAATCCTAGGGTGCTCATCTCTCTTTTAGAATGGTATAGTATTTGCATATAAACTATTCTCCTGTGTATTTTAAATTAGGACTTTTTTTTTTTGGAGTCAGGGTCTTAACTAGCCTCAGCTAGCCCTTAACTCCTCATCCTCTTACCACTCTTCCACATTTAGGATGAATGGGAGTATTTAGGTTAATTATAATACTTTAAACTATGCAAATGTTATGTAAATGTTATGATGGAGATTAGAAATAAAGACCAAAGAGGGAAAGGTCTGTACGTGATCAGTACAGATGCAATTTGATTCCCCAAACATTTTCAGTTGGCTGTTTTAACTTACAGGGATCCCCGAGTTTAGACTCTATCTCAACTCCTCTTTTGAATATCAAGGTCCTTAAAGCTGTTAAGCTGACCCCAGACTGCATGGACCCAGGCAAAGGATATGTCAGTGTCGAGGCTAGAAATCAAATCTCAAAATTCTCTTGCAATGATATAAACACGTAGATTCGAAGGCATTAAACACCAAGTATGTCAACAGTAAAAAAAAATAAACTGAATTGTAAAAAAAAAAAATAAATAAACGACTTAAATATCTCTACTCAGGACATTTTGTTTCCTACATTGTACGGAACTTTCCAAAACCCAGAAGACAACGATATTCACATGTGTAGCTAGCAGGGGCTTGGTGCCACCGTCCCGATGCTCACTCACCCCTCGATCCTGAGGAAATCAGGCATCTTGTTAGTTTGAGACGAAGAACCACTCCATTACAAGATCTCCTCCGACCCAGGAAGCCAAGGAGTCAGGGCTGAAAGGCAGCTCTGCAGCTTCACCCGAGTCCTTCGTGAAAACGTAGCCTTCCCACTGGTTACAGTGCCCTCACCCGAGGCCCAGGCTACGGCTGCCTTCCCCCAGCCGAGCCCGCCAGGCGGCTCTCTCTCCGGGACCCAGGCCAGAGCGGGCGCAGGCGCGGAACGCAGCCTGCGGGTGGACCGGGGCATTCCCCGCTCTCGCTGGGCTGGGACGGCGCCCGGCGGCTCGGTTTCACTCCCGGGACAGAATGGGGACAAGGGGCATGGGCTCGGCCTTCCGTTGGGGCCCGGGAAGTGTCTACAGTGCCTCAGGGAGAGCTTGAAGTTTCCAAGGGGAAGTCGGGGCAAACACCCCCATGTCTGTCAGCGGGCTCCCCGCCCCGCCGCAGCCTCGACGCTCTCGGCAGCCTTCCCTCGAAACGCCCTCCCCACACAAACACACACAAACACACCCATACCGTGCGCCGCAGCCTCGCGTGGCGGGGTGGGAGAAAAGGCGGCGGCTTCCTTCCGGGCCGGAAGTCGTGCTCCGGAGAAACGCTTCCCTCCCACAGGAGACTCCCACAGAGCGGGCTCGCCGGTCGCCGTGGAAGCTGACAGATGCAGGAAGGAAGCCGGCGCTCTCCTGAGAGAGAAGCCGGACCGGCGCTCTGAGGAGCCAGTCCGGCACTGGAGAAAAGAACCGGAACTGGCTATAGAGACACCGCTCTACTTTGCACACCCCGGACCCAGTTAGGTGTTGTACCGGGCCTGGTTACCATAGTAACCAGAGTCGCAGTTTGTCTCCAAACTAAGAGGTGCCTTCCCCTTCACACACACACACACACACACACACACACACACACACACACACGTTTGGATTAAGTATGTATTCGTTGTTTGTTTAGTGTAACTTTAATATATAATTTGAAGACTCTAAACCTCTTTAAAATTTTGGGGGACATTTCTCTGTTGCGGGAGGAGGAGGATGGCGGGATCTTTGACTATTACTCTCACATAGTATTTATCCAGCTTTAAGTATTAGTGTTCTTAATCAGCTTTATTTTGAGTATATACACTACTTGCTCAAGGCAACGTAGCTGTCTGCAGTTAGGAAGAACGTAAGCATACTGGCTCCAATGCGCCTATTCTTAACTACCATACTGTCTGTCTGTCTGTCTCCCCCTGCCCCACACTCTCTACCCGTCTGTCTTTCTTTCACACACGTCTCACAATTTCAGGTCTGGAAGGCACCAAGTCAGCCAATATCCAACTATTGGAACAAAAGTCCTTTCTGTTCCCTCTGTATTTGTGAAGACCAGACAGAAGCACAGGTACAACGTGGGAAGTTAGGAAGTGGTTTAACTCACAGACTGTAGAAAAGCCAAGATAAAGCAGTATGGCTGTGCAATCTTTTAGACATAGGAAACAAGAACAGTTGAGAACCTACCCCAGCACAATTCCAAAAGCCTCCCTCCTTCCCTGAAAAAGGAAATAAGGCCATAAATACCTTATATCCCTTTTCTCAAGTCCTGTCTCTCTGCAGGTTCCAAAGGCCTGCCTCATCACCATCATGAAGGCTTCCTCAAAAGGTCTTCTCACCCACATTTCCCAGTTCTGGAGTATGCTTGATGATTTGGCTGAAAATGATCCCGAGCGCTACCAGAACTTCATTCAGCAGGAGCTGAAAGATGGCAAACAGCTCTGCGCCGACCCAGAACCTCAAGTCTGTCTACAGACCAAGATCCTAGTATGTAGAGCTGGTGCAAGGGAGAAGAGGTCTTCAATAAAACTACTCTGGCTTAACCAGGAGACACAGTAGCCTTTTCTAGTGCTACTTTAACACAAGAGAAGTTTATTAAAACTCTCTGAACAAGAAATGAAACCACATGGAAGATTTCACTGAGGGAGTAAAAATGAGAAATTCATACTTGGTATTTTGGAAATCCCCTAATGCAACTTTATTGTCCTGATAGGTGGGAAAATAGTGCTATAAGTTAAGGTTTTTTTAAAAAAATGTATTACATTTTATGTGTGTATGGGTTCAAGAGAGTGCATGTGCAAGGACAGAGGATGACTCTGGGGAGCAGTTTCCTACGATTGAGGTGAGGTGAGAATTCAGATCATCAACCTAGAGCCAGGTGCTCTTATCCACTGAGCCATCAAACTGGCCCAGATGCAATGAATGTTTGTTTGTTGAGACAGACTCTTTATGTAGTCCTGATTGTTCAATGCTATGTAAACCAGGCTGGCCTTGAACTCTTGAGATCCTCCTGCCTCTGCATCCTGAGTGCTGGGATTAAAGGCTTCCTAATTCTGATTTAATAAGACTCAGGAGCTGAGGATTTTTCCAAATAAAGAATTTACTGTTAGTGAAATAAAGAAGCAGTGACATGAGGTTCCAAAAACACTGAGCAGTTGTTAACTTCAGCTTCTCCTCCTGTCCAGTTCCTCTGGGAGAGAACAGCAGGTGGATTTAGGATGAAGAGCCAGAAGCTTTGGGGAACTCAAGTCACAAAAAAATTGTGTCTCAGTGGTAGAATGCTTGCCTAGCATGTGAGGCTCTGAGTTGGATTTGGTTCCTGGCATAGCAAAATGAGTGAATGAATGAATGACCAAATGAATGAACGAATTAACCAAAACAGAGAAAGAGCTTCCAGTCAAATAATTTGCTTGGAAATTGTGCAGCACAACTGGATGTGAAGCACAGTTTGAATATAATCACTGAGTGAGTGACCAGAACTCTCCCTCTTGGAGGGAGACGTAGCTGAGTAGTGGAGCACTGCCCTAGCACATGGGGAAGAAGGCCTAAAAAGGAAAGTGAGGACTTTGCTTTCAGGATATTCTCATCAAATCTCATTTGGCAATGTCAAAATTATTCACTTTCTAGAAACCAAAAGAAAAAGTACTTTTTATCAACCTATGTCAATGGGAAAGGATCCCCACTCCACAGTCAGCTACTCATCCTGTACCTATAAGTGTGGGCAGACCAGAAGATTCTGCTGAGGCATCAGGTATAAAGAGTTAAAGCATGTGCACGAGTTTTTGTTGTTGTTGTTGTTGTTATTGTTGTTTTTTCCAGACAAGGTTTCTCTGTGTAGCTCTGACTAGAACTCACTCTATAGACCAGGCTGGCCTTGAACTCAGAGATCTCCCTACCTCTGTCTCCAGAGTCTTAGAATTAAAAGTGTTCTGCCATCATTGACCAGCAATATGTGAATTTTTTATTGAACATATTTGAAGACCAGAATTTACTTGGTAGAAATATTTTAATTACATTATTTCATCTGATGGGAATATTATTAATAAATAATTGACATAGTAAATAATATTATTTTAATTATTATATTGTACAATGATTTACAAAATAATATTAATATTTCCCAACAAATTGGTGTGCTTTGTGCACATTTAATATGATTTCTAATAGTCTGATCTGCATTCAACTCAAATAGAAATGGCAGCATAGAACTGGAATTTTGTGTAAATGTTAGAACAGACACCTGCATCTTTAGGCCAGATCATACAGCCTGAATCAGGCCGTGCCTCCCTGCTGAGACAGAATTAAGAATCAGCCTGTTCTGTGACTTGACAGCCTTCAGTTCAAGATCACCTGTCTCTTCCATGACGTCACGTACACTACACAGAAGTAAATTTTGTGACGTGAAAATTACTATCACTCCTAAAAGGTTATTTAAAAAGTCAGCTTTTTGTTTTGTTTCTCAGCTGGGTCTTCAGGGAGATTTTGTTCATGCAAATGCCCTGAAGCTGCCCTCTCCAGGACCCTTGTTCTCCCTGAATCTCTCCCATCTCAAATCTCCCTTCACTACCTCTCATTCTCAACCTATGAAGCTCTTTTCCAGGATTGAAAGGGAAGCCATAGCTCCCTTTAAGGTCCCATCATGCTTAGATCTCCATAGACTGCATTGCTGTTGTCTAAGGCTTTTCCTCACTTCAAAGCCCTTTCTCCTAATAAACTTTGTGTCGACTTCCTATCTGACCAGCCACTGCTGGCTTAACATAGTGCTTCTATGATTGTCTAAGAATTCAGGGATGGAATCTGTAGTTTGCTGGAATCTGTAGTTTGCAGCTTTGCTAATACGGGTTAGAATACTGCCCAACATAAATCCTTATAGAATCAAACTGTCTCTGACTTGCACACAGATGCTCATACCATCATTGATGTTGCCTACAATCCTGGTGTTCTGCAAGTGGCAGAAAGAGACCAAGGGATCAGAGATCAGTTAATAAGGATGGCCATGCTGTGCATCGAGGAGCGACTCCAGCTCACACTTGCACACTCATACTGTGTTACTAGTATTAGGCTGAAAGGAAGCCTCCAGAGAATGAAGGCAAGGCTGATGGGCACTAGAGATGACTTCCCAGACTTCAAAGCAATGATGAGAACAGGTGAGTCGATGGAGGTGAGCTGAAAATGAAGTGATGACATATTCTGGATTTGTAGCCTTTGCATAGGTTTCAGGCCACACATCTCTATCTCAAAAGAATGAGAGAGAAATATACATTATTAGAGAACTTAGAGAGAGAAATATACATTGTTAGAAACGTCAGAGTATCCAGAAAGATGTCAAAATCTTGCAGGATTCCCAAGCAAATTCTTTGACTTGAGGTTCTGGGTATCTCCATCTGTTTGCTTAGCTGTGCCAGAATCACTCCAACCTAAAGCCCAGATGCTAAGCAGGTTATCACTGAGTGGCATGGCCAGCTGTTCCAGATGCTTTAGAACTAACATTTCCAAAACAAGATAACTGCAGCTTCATCAACTGCCTCTGTGAACACCACCTATCCTAAAGCTCACAGCCTGCTAATATTTGCATTTCCCCTCCCCTTTTTCCATAAAGAAAATACTCTTGAGAGGATCAGAAGCAGTACTTTGAGTGAACCTAATCACCTACCTGAGGTGCTATTGACAAAAACACAAGCATCAGCCAAAGGACGATGTCTTATAGAAGAGATTTCTAGTTCAGAAATCCAGGTGGAGGTTAAGCAACCTGCCTATGAATTAAAGGTTGTAAAGGATCAGAACGAGAAACCTCAGAAAATTGAGCTGAAAGTCGAGTTACCTGGGATCAAGTCAGTCTCTCTCTGTGAACTTAGTGTTTCTGAGGTAAGTTAAACAAATACTGCAGTAGTCCTAAGGAGGCAGCTCTGGGGGATTGTTTTCAGGAACTCCTACAGATGAGCAGATCCACTGATGGCCAATTTTTTTTTATTGTTTGCAAGTAACATTTGCATCTGCATGTACTTGAGGTTTTCTATGATTGAATAACATGTAAGTGCTGTATCAATTCAGTTGTACATCAGCTTTGCATCACTATAACAGACGCTTAAGATAACTTTAAAGAGGAGGGATTTGTTAGGGCTCATGATTTCAGAGGTTCCAACCTTGTTCACATAGCCATTTTCACACATGTGCTGAAGTGCCAAGCACATCATGACATGAATACATGACAAAGCAAAACCACTCATCACTCAAGGCCGGGGACAGTATAGAAATGGCCAGCGTCCCACAATCCACTTTCTAGAAACATACCCAATGACCCAAAGACTTGGCACTAAGTTCCACCTCCTAAAGGTTTCAGTACTTCCCAATAGCATATTTATGGTGGGGGAAAAACACTCGGAGGTTTGGGGAAGTTAAGATCCAACTATAGTCAGGCATGGTGGACCACATCTTTAATTCCAAAATTTGGGAGGCAGAGGCAGGCAGATGTCTATAATCTTGAAGTTAGCCTAATCTATGTAGTGAGTTCCAAAACCGCCAAAGCTATAGATAGATAAGACCCTGTCTCAAACAAACAAACATCCAATCTATACCAAGTTGTTTGACTGTATCAGTTACAAAATAATGAGAAGCCGGGCAGTGGTGGCGCACACCTTTAATCCCAGCACTCGGGAGGCAGGTGCAGGTCAATCTCTGTGAGTTCAAGGCCAGCCTGGTTTACAGAGTGAGTTCCAGGACAGCCAGGACTACACGGAGAAACCCTGTCTCAGAGAGAGAGAGAGAGAGAGAGAGAGAGAGAGAGAGAGAAAAGCCTCTGCTACATGTTCAGTGTAGATGCAATCAGTGAACTGTACACCTAAATACTTTCCAATACAAGGTAGGCTGCATCCACAGATGTAGAACCTTCAGATGGAGGGCCAATTATACAGTAAATTTGTATCTATATTATGCTGCAGTAAGAACAAACTCCAAAATTCAAAGGCTTATAGTAATTTGTTTCGGCTGCATATTACCTTCTCTGCCCCATAAACCCCTGTACATTCAGAGACTTGACGCATGCCATTCTTTGGTTTTTTGTTTGTTTTTCTTTAAGATTTATTTATTTTAGTACACTATCACTGTCTTCAGACACACCAGAAGAGGGCATCAGATCCCATTACAGATGGTTGTGAGCCACCATGTGGTTGCTGGGAATTGAACTCAGGACCTCTTAACCGCTCTTAACCGCTGAGCCATTTCTCCAGCCGGAGTCATGCCATTCTTATGGTAGAGGGAAACAGAAATTCCTGCCCCAAGTAATAGACCTAAAACTCCCATGTCTATAGGGCATGTATCTCTTCTAATTGCATCCTATTGGCCCAAGTACATCACAAGGCAAAAACATCAGTAGGACTGGGAATGACAGAAAGTGATATACACGTTGTATAGATGTATAGAAAGAATTCTCTTACCTTACAGAAGAGCAGATAATTGGGACACGGTACAGTCTACCCTCGGGCTGAGACACTTCCTTCACTCTTCAAGCACAACAACCCTTATCCTAGCCTCAGATTCCAAAGTACAGGGTTTTGTCACCACAGTCTATATATTCCTTTTAAAAAATATTTCTTTTCTTTTAATTAGTTTTATTTTATGTGTTTTGCCTGCATATGTGTGTGAGTACATTAGAGTCCCTGGAACTGGAGTTAAAAACAGTTGTGAGCTACCATGTGGGTCCTGGCTGGGAATTAAACCTGGGTCTTTTGAGAGAGCAACCAGTGCTTTTAACCTCGGAACCACCTCTCCAGCCCGCTGTGTTCTCCTTTTAAACCAGACCCATGACATATCAAAACAAGTGATCTGCTGGAAATCCATCCACCATAGAGGGAGAGAACAACTAGGAAAACGTCTCACTTCAGAAATGACCCCAAAGGTCTAGTTCCTGAGGAGCAGCAATCCTGAAATTGTAGCAAGCAAAACTTGTGAACGGCCTGTACGGAGGTGGGGAGAGCTGGCTGGGTCCTGTGAGAAGGCCCCTTTGGCTACCTCCCTTCCTACCCTATTGTTGGATTCTCTGTGGATTACCTGCTTAGGGAATGTTGAGGGTACAAATGATGCTGTGCAGTTTGAAGGCAGTTCCTTCTAGCCCATTGTGTCTGTTTCTTTGATTGTAGCTACTCTACCCACAATTCTGTTCCAAGTCTAGCTTCTCTAAACTTTTGTTTTTAAACAAATTTTTACGTATAATATATAAAACAACTCATTCCATCATGGCACTTTCATGCCGGTAAACTGAATTGCTGTCATCTTAACCAACTGTAAGGACTGGCTGACCTGGCCCTCAGCCTGTTCACAGGCTTTTTTTTTTTTTTAATGTCTTGCAGGAATTTATTTATTTTTATTTTTTCAAGACAGGGTTTCTCTGTGTAGCCCTGGCTGTCCTGGAACTCTCTCTGTAAACCAGGCTAGCCTCGAACTCTTGAACTCAGAAATCCACCTGCCTCTGCCTCCCAAGTGTTGGGATTAAAGGCGTGCGCCACCACTGCCCGGCTGTTCACAGGCTTTTTAACAAGTGCTGCTTAACCTATGACTTAGTCAGCTACTGTGGATAATGGTATTCTTATTTTATTCTTTCTGGATTGATTCCATTTCTTAGCTGTTAAGTCTTAGCATTTGGAGACTGCATGTAAACTGGTTAGTGTCTATTCTCTCTCTTTATGATGCCTTATGAAATGTACCCAATAAAAATGAATAACCTTTTATCCCCGAGTCTTCTAAAGGTGTATCTTAGCTCAATACTTTATGTGCATTTGAAATTATCAGGAGAGATTCGCTGAGGGCCTAACTGTGAAACATGGATCCTAGCTTCCAGGCTCCAGTATATTTCCTTGCCATCTGATAATAAATCCTGAAGACAGCAAACACACTACTCTACTTCTGGTATTGATACAATTGACTCCTCTCATCCCCACCAACCCCTCAGACGGGGTTTCTCTGTGTAACAGAGGCTGGCATGCACCACCATACCCGACCCACCAGTTAACAGTATGTTGTGTTGGTAAGCAAAATCTCAAGAATCAACAATCCCAAGTCCTGTAGCAGTAACTAGGTCTCCATACAAGTGACTGCAGTGATCTACTTACTACCATAGCCCTACGGTTACAATTGTCTGCTATCATGATCGTAAATCTACTTTTTATTTTTAGGTTGATTTATTGATTGAGGTCTCCGAGATGTACCGATTATACCTGAATCTTCCAGAATCAATTAATACAGAAACAACTACAGCAAAATTTGTCAAAAATAAATCTGTATTAATCATTACAATGCCCCTGGCATAAAAACAGTTTATTTGGTGTTTTCATTGTTACGGCCATTAGCATTTTGTCTAAGCTCTGCCCCACAGTTACCTGGCAACAGCTAGGTATGCCTGACTCACTATAAAAGGGGCTGCTTGCCCCCTCCTCTCTCTCTTACTCTTGACTTCTTGCTCCCCTCGCCCCTTCCCTCTCTCCCCATTCTCTTCCTCCCTCTCTCTCCACATGCTCTACTTCTCTACTCCTCTCTCTCTCTCTCTCTCTCTCTCTCTCTCTCTCTCTCTCTCTCCTCTCTCCCTCCCTCCCCACCTCTCTCTCTGTCTCTACTACACTCTTAACTCCCCTCCCCATGCCCTGAATAAACTCTATTCTATACTATACCGTCATGTGGCTGGTCCCTCAGAGGAAAGAGATGCCTCAGCATGGGCCCACAGAGGCACCCCTTTCCTCCAAACCTGACTACACCTCCACCAAACATATCCCCTCTCTCCTCTTTTTATAAAACACAACAACTCTTATGAGTTACAGACCTACATTGTGGGCCGGGGTAGTTGTTTTTTGTTTGTTTGTTTGTTTGTTTGTTTGTTGTTAGAGAAAGGGTCTCACTGAATAGCCCTAGCTAGCCTGGAACATCCTGTATAGATCAGGCTAGTATCAAATTCATAGAAATAATCCTGCCTCTGCCTCGTGGGTTTAAAGGATTTTAGCACCACACCCAGAAATATATATTCTTATTCCTGAGAAAGGGTGGCAGGTAGCCCTAGGTCAGATGGCCTAAACTTGCTACCTAGCTGGGGATAATCTGGAGTCCTAATCCTACCACCTACAATCTCTAAGTGCTGAGATTGCTGTGATGTGTCCACTTTCCCTTAACTTTTCTCAACCGTTGTGGGGTAGAGAGATGGTTCAAAGTGCAGACTGCTCTTGGAGAGGACCTGGGCTTGGTTCTCATCTCCCTGTAAGTCCAGCTCCGGGATCTGAGGTGTTCTTGTGGTACCAGCACTCATCTCCATACACATAACATACACATGCAACTTAACATAGAAAATAAAAAAATCTTGAAAAAAAAATCCCATAACTTTGCATCGACCAGAAAATTTAAGACACTGTAACCACAAGACTCTTGTTGTTGTTGTTGTTGTTGTTGTTGTTGTTGTTGTTTTTAAAGGATGGTTGTAGCTATCTCAAGTAATTTAAAAAGCCATTTGGGAAAATTCCAATTGTTTGCAAGTGTCTTTGGGTTTCTATTGAAGTGATAAGACAAAATGGCCAGAAGCAAGTTGAGAGAAAGGGTTATTTCGGCTTACAGTTCTACCACATCAGCAAAGGAAGTCAGGGCAGAATCTACTCACACAGGGCAGGAGCCTGGAGGCAGGAACTGATGCAGAAGCCACGGAGAACTGATTACTAGCTTGCCACTCAAGGCTCACTCAGCAGGCTGTGGTTTTTGTTTGTTTTTGTCTTTTTGTTTTAAGAGTTTTGTTGTCTTTTTACTTTATGTATACAAGTACTCTATTTGCATGTAGACCTGTAGGTCGGAAGAGGGCAACAGATCACATTACCATGTGGTTGCTGGGAATTGGTCTCGGGATCTCTGAAAGCCCAGTGACCGCTGAGCCACCTCTCAGCTCCTCCGCCTGTTTTCTTATGCACCCCATAGCTACCTGCCCAGGGGTGGTACTGACTACAACAGGCTAGGCCCTCACACAACAATCATTAATTAAGAAATTGTACTAGACTTGCCTGCCTGCAGGTGTCCACTTCTCTCCCCTGGGGTAGCCAAGCCTGTTGAACACCCTGAGCTGGGCTGGAGAGAGGGAAGCTTAACCTGGTGGGTGGGTGCCAGCAGGATCTTAGTCTGTGGTGAGTGTTCAGGCAGAGGACACACATACCCAGGAAGTTTCAGAGAACTGGTTCAGTTTATTGGGGGATGAGGTGAGTATTTATACCCCTGGCTAGGTGGCCAGGGCCTCTGGGACAATGTTTGTGTGGCTTGTGCACAACTGGCCAGGACAGGTATATTGGAAGATGTTTCATTGGCATGCCCAGGGGCTGTAGGGAGGTGATGGGAACCTTTTAAGGTCAAACAAGGAAAGAACCATGACAACTGTCAGGTAATTCTTACTAGGGTTGATGGTGGGGCAGCTGGCTTCACAGTGCCAGGCTGGGCCGTTCTCATCTGAGGTAACCTAGGTTAAAGTCTCCTTGACCCTTCCTCTGTAATACTGGCCATTACAGTCCCACACTTTGAACACTTGCAAAGCCTTCACTAACACAGCCATGATTCCTAGAAAATACTGGGACTAGAGAGATGGCTTGGGTTTAGAGAACTGGCTGCTCTTCAGAGGATCTGGGCTGAGTTCCCAGCACCCACATGACTGTTGATGGTGGCAGTCTATAACTTCAGGCACAGAGTTTCATCGCCCTCTTCTGGCTTTCAGGAGCACTGCAATAATGTGCTAAACACCCAGCACTCATATAAATTTAAAAATGATCCCTAAAATATAGTATCAATTGTTTAGAAAAAAAAAGAGAAAATGTCCCTACCCAATCACATGACTCACTAATCAACTCTCTGCCTTCTTAAAAATGTTTTTACGTTTATTGTGTATGCCCACACATATATGCACACACATGTTATAGCATATATGTAGAGATCAGAGAACTTGCAAATTTCTCCTATTACATGGGTCCACAGGATCATATTCACAGGCTTGGCCACAATCACCTTACCCACTGAGCCATCTTGCCAGCTCTTAATCTCTATTTTTTCCCCCAACCCACAAGGGGCTCTATGAGTTACATGTATTCGTACTCAGGCTGTACAAACCTGACATCCTAAATTCAATCTCTGCACCTCATGGAAGCAGAAAAATGTCCTTTATCTCCTTGTGCACATGCACACTAAAAAAAGTAAGATTTAAAAAGTCCAGCATATTAAATTGCTATTCAAACTGATTCCTCAAATACCCTACTTTGTGTCTTTCACTAAGTTTTACGTTAACAAAACCACTCTCCTTCTCCTTTTAAAAGTGAAACTGTTCAGGAAGGGCATTAATAATGAAATGCAGAAAGTTTAAACATGAAGGTTCTTCATGTATGACCTTGTATTACCTGTCTGTATATACACATACCATGTGCATTGCTGGTACCAGGTGGCTTCTGACTCCCAGAACTGGAGCTACGGCAGGTTGTGAGCTGCCCTGTGGGTGTGGAACTGACTGCCCAGCTGTCTTCAGCTGTTTATTTCTATCATGCACTGTCAAGTGTCTATGATTTTCCAGTATTCATACATGGGTACAGGATGACTACTCCTTTCCTGTCATGTCTCCCATGCTGTTCTGCTGTTCTGCTTCTCTTGTGGTTCATGCCTTGGCAAACCATACCACCACACTCACAAACCCCAGGACTGGGAGTAAATCATCTAACAGCTAGACCGCACTTTCTTTTCTTTCTTTCTTTTTTTTTTTTTTTAAGTAGAACTTCCATTTTGTTTTTATTTTTTTTAGACGGCACTTTCTCTCTTGGCTCTAAGTACTATCTATGCCTCATAAAGTAGCTCGAGCTACTGTGTTAGATAACAGCCGGATGACATCACTCATCCTGCCAGTTCTACAACTGAACTGTCACCGGTATTGGGAGCTGACACTTGATATTAATCATTTAATGTGAAAGAAACTACAAATAGATCAAACATTAGTTCAGACACACTGAAAACATGTTTAATTTTTAAACAATTGTTCTTGACCCAAAACTCTGCTTCTAATTTCTTTCAGTTACTATTCTAGAGTCCAGATTTAGATTACAGGTGAGATTCAGTCTTAACTGAGAACATTTTTGTCAGATGACAACCTTTTATTTTTCTTTCAAGAGAACAAAAGAGCATTAGCAAAGAATGAGTCATTTTTCAATTTCACATTTGATCAGATTTGGCTCACGCTAATGATGTGCCCTTGTGCTAAGTATGTTCTTTCTGTAGTTTTCAGTACAACCTATAATACCTCAGTGCTGCAGAGGAAGGCCCCTGTATGGGACTGTCTTTACAGACACACAGCCATTAGAGGTTTGTGGACTATTTGGAGTGTCACTTGTGCACCATGTGATAATGAACACTTAGAAACAGATTCGACACCAATGAAACACTTCAAATTTCAGGGAGTGGCCCCCCCATATTACACACAAGGTCAGGGTTACTATAAGTCACAAATAACCCCAAACATTTATGAACACACATCACATCAACAGGAAGTCTGTTCCCCATTGACTTTTACTGTCCTGCATGTCAGCCTGCTTTCTTCCAACAGAAAGGTAAGACATAATAAAATGAAAGAGCTGTCAGGCCAGGAAGGATGATGCCTATCTGAGTTTTCTCATCCAGTGCGGTCTGAGGGCTCTTATTTTATGTGAGACAGGACTGGGGTGAGAGAGCAAACGCTCTTGAGTATACACTTTTTAAAAAACTTTCTTGAACCACAGATTGTCATGTTGTTTTGGGTATTACTTTTGTTGGTTTTATTGAGATAGAGACTTGCTATCTTGTTGAACTATCCTCCCGCTTTGTCATTTTGAGTAGCTGCAGCTACAGCACCAGGTGCCTGTTCTGGGCATTGCACGTAGCACTGCGAAATGCCCAGTAACATCCTCTCTCCCATTTCCTTTCAGGCAATTATCTGGTGATAAATGAACTTTGGCACATATACAACTCTAAAACCATATATTACATATGTACACTTCTCCCATATACATTCCATAGTCATTCCACAGAGTTCTCCAACTGAGCATGTACAGTCAGCATCCACTTCATCTTAGAAGGAAAGTTCTACTTTTACAACTTGTTCAGTTCAATACGTATGTTCTTTTATTTGGAGGAAACTGCAGAATTCTCAAGTTATACATTGACATTGTTTATAAATAAATACATAAATTTTCATTTATACCAAGAAGCTGGCTTATATCTTTATCTTGAGGGGAAAGAAAGCTATTTTATGTAGAGATTCATATAAAAATAACAGTTGGTTGAAGAGGTCTAAGAAAATGCTGACTCTTAAAGTTTCACTTATTTTCCTTGAGTGATAAACTAAAGTCATGTAACAGGAGACTTTAACTAGGGTTAGACTCCAAAGTAAAACTTTTGTTCAAACTCCTCCCATAAGAAATAATTTCATGACTTTGTTTCCCTCACACTTAAATAAGTTGAATCGGTTAAACTCTAAACTCCAAGGTCTCATCCGGGTCACTCTGACGAGCCTGTCTGCAGGAGGTCACAACCCTGCCCATCCTATACCCTCAGAAAGGTCTTCTCACCAAAGAGTTAGGCCACAGGCCCCTTCACTAGGGGTGTACAGCTTTCAACTGATGTTTAATTATTAAAGGGGTACAATATTTGGGTGTAACTGGCATTTACAAAAGACTCATTTATGTCTATTACAAGTAAATAATCTGGACTGACTCAATAAAATGAACTAGTGAAACTTTAAAAGAACCCCCTGTTTAATAACATATAAATATAATGTCAGCAGAGAAAGAGTAGAAGTTCTCGGGTAAATTATAACAACATAGTCACAGGCTTTTCAAGGTAGTTTTTGAATTCAGCAAGCCACTGGGCTCCAACCGCTCCATCCACAACTCGGTGGTCACAGCTGAGCGTAACAGACATCACACTAGCCACATCAAAGCTGGAAAGAAAAACATCAGTGGGAATTCTGAAGGAAACCAATGAGCCCAAGACAACAGCCACCCCGTGCTGATTCCTACCATAATCCTACCCAGGTAGATTATTTCCCTTTTATCATCCAGAGGACTGAATTTAGGTCATTTATATGCTGTGCAAACAAACAACAAAAAACTGGTTTTTAAATATCTGAGACAGTTAACCAGGCTGGTCTTGAACTTGCCCTGTAGTTGAGGTGGCTTTGAACAGTTCAGGGCCTAGAGTAGCTGTGATTACAGACCTGCATATGAAAACTGCATGTTCCATGCTCTGTTCATCTTTAGCTCAAACTGTCACCTTGAAGGAAAACTAAAGACATGCCTGGGAACACGGGTTGCAAAACTATACAAAACAGGCCAAATTCTACTTTTTATCTGTATGATGTATATCTACTTTTCTAGAGGTCACATTTTGTTGTTGCTTGCTGTCATAGTACAATGGCAAGGACTCAGTAACATATGGCCCAGAAAGTTAAAATATTTACTATCTGACTCTTTAAGAAAAAACATGCAGCTAGGTAGTGGTGATGGCACATGCCTTCAATCCCAGCAATTGGGAGGCAAAGGCAAGTGGATTTCTGTGAGTTCGAGGCCAGCCTGATCTATAGAGAAAGCTCCAGGACAACTAAGGCAGCACCAAGAAACCCTGTCTCAAAAAACCAAAACCAAAACCAAAAAAAGAAAAAAAAGAAAAAAACAAAACATGCCAACTTGTCATCCAGAAATCTCAAGACCACATCTCAACTATGACTGAAGTTAGTAAAATTGAAGTGGCTTCCACTGCATCTCACGGTGTATTTACTGAAGCTACCTAAAGCCATATGCAAACATTGTGATGATGTAATGCGACCACATTCCAGCCCCTCTCCATTTCCCCACTCACCCTTTCTCATTATCTGCTGGAATCAGTTTATCCTCTGAAGCACCAATTGCTAAAATACACGCCTGAGGTGGGTTAATAATCGCAGAGAAATTCTTAATTCCAAACATCCCTAAATTGGAGATTGTAAATGTTCCACCCTAAAGGAAAAAAAAGTATAAAAATAGATTACATTGTCACCATAAGCAAGAAAAAAAATGACAAATATTCTCTAAAGAGGCCATGAGACAACCTTTTATTTAAGAAAGTCTTGAGGGCTTAAGAGATGCCTCAGCAGTTAAGAACACTGGCTGCACCAGGCAGTGGTGGCGCACGCCTTTAATCACAGAACTTGGGAGGCAGAGGCAGGCGGATTTCTGAGTTCGAGGCCAGCCTGGTCTACAGAGTGAGTTCCAGGACAGCCAGAGCTACACAGAGAAACCCTGTCTTGAAAAAACAAAACAAAATCAAACAAAACAAAACAAAACAAAAGAACACTGGCTGCTTTTCCAGAGGCCCTGAGTTCAGTTCCCTGTAACCATCTGATGCCCTCTTCAGGCAGGCAGATGTATATGTAGCATAGCCCTCATACATTAAATAAATAAGAAATTCAAAAGAAAAAAGAAAAGTCTTGAGTAGGATACACATGATATAAACCAAAGTCAACTAAATGTACTGGCTTTCCAATGCAATTATGAAGATATGTCTTGCAGCTTTCCCCATGTAACTCAGCTGCTCTGTTTTGAAGACTGAGTATCATACAATTATGTAGCAGAATCAAAACAGAAAATCAACCAGAGAACGAGGCTGAGCTTCGGCGTAACGCATGCCTACAGCTGAGGGACGGCATCCTACCTGGAACTCATGAGGCTGGAGTTTACCCTCTCTCGCTTTGGAAGCTAAAGAAACAACATCACTAGCGATGGTCTCCAGTCCTTTTATGTGTGCGTTAAACACAATAGGAGTGATAAGGCCTGCCGGGGTACTGACAGCAACGCTGACATCAACCACGTGATTCCTGTCAAAAAAAAAAAAAAATGGAGTCAAACTCACCACCACCATAAAGGACTAAGAGCTGCATGGGCCAGGTTGGAGGGCCAGGCCGGAGGGAGGGCTCATGGCTGATAGCACTGGCTGCTCCCCTAGAGGACCCAGGTTCAATTTCCAACTCACTGGAGCTGTCTGTAACCCCAGCTCCAGGGGATCTGACATCCTCACACGGTCATACATGCAGAGAAAACACCAATCAATGCACGTAAAAATAAATACATCTAAAAAAAAACGCTGGAGTGTCTCCCTCAGTTTTTCCATCCTCTGCCTTGCCATGAGGAGGAGAAGTAGAAGAGGAAGAAGGACTACTAAAAAGTACCAGGTTAAAGAAAATATGGATCTTGGATATTTCCTTCAAATACTATAGGTACTTAGGAGGTAGCTACGGCAGTAGAGCACTGGCTATGCACAGAGTTCCAAGTTTGATACCCACTATCACCAATAACACACACACATACAATTTTAGAAGCAACTGTGCTATTACTGTTCTGAGATGTCTGTCCTATGTGTTAACATGTGTCTTCTCTTTCACTTGCATTTTTTAAAAAACAACTGGAAGGGGGCAGAGGAAGAAGTGTATCGGAAGGTTGAGTTCACACTTATGTCCCTTGCTGTTCTTGATTAACACACCAAGTAGCTCACGAAAACATCATCATAGTCAGCATGAAGCAAACCGACCTTTCTGGGTTGTGAGAACAAGTACATTGGCTGGAGCAGAGTCTACACCACAGCTTGAGCACATGGAAAGAGAGTGGGAGGAGCACACTGTGGGCGGGGCTGGCGAGGAGTGGGGAAAGGCACTGCAGTCCAGCTGACAGCTTCAGTTCAAGCCTGGGAACTCACACGGTGGAAGGAGAAAATGGACTCCCAGAAGTTGTCATGGAATACACATACATCAAAGAGCAGGAGGTGGGGGTGGGGTGGGGGTAGAAAAGTAGGTAGAAGGGAAGTAGAAAGGGAAGGGGGAACGAAACAAACAAACATACAAAAAGCTAAGACCATGTAGGAGAAACCAGCGTGCCCAGGACTCAGAGGCGGTCATGACTCAGGAGAAACTTGGGGCAGGACTCCCAGTCCTTCTCTAGAGAAGATCAGCTAGGGACTATACTCTGAGCAGCATCTCTGGGTTTTATTTATTGGTTGACATGTGTTTCACTCTGTAGGTCAAGATGACCTAAATGTCATCTGTACCCTTCCTACAATGTTCTCAGGAAGACACTACGTAAGTATTTATTTCTTTGAGCGGTGACTTGTCCTGCTGAAGGGGTCATGGGGACCTGTTTGTAAGTCAGTTGCTAGATCTGAGAATAGCATCTAAGAGGAGACAGTTATGTGGGACTAAGGCCCAATCTCTGAGACCTAAAACTATTTCCAGGTACACAGAATTAGAACGAAGGATCTATCTGCTGCCTACAACAAACCGACTGGCTCATCTCTGAGGATGCGTGTGGCAATGTGAGCACATGAGCACAGGAAAGGGGGAAAGGGATTTTGTTTTTTTTCTTTTCTTTTAATAATAATTGTAATAATGCTAGGGTTAGGAAGAGGACCCGGATTTGGTTCTCAGCACCCATGCCAGGCAGCAACTCCAGTTCGGAGGGATTTAGTGCCTCAGGTCTCCTTGGGCACCTGCACTCATCTGCACATACCCATACCCAGAGACACATACAGATATATAATTTTAAAAAATTAAAAACTATAGTATAAAAGAGCCTACCTACATTCTAGAAAAGGCCAGGGCTTGAGCTGGAATCCTGATCAGCTTACTAACCTGAGACAAACTACAGAACTCGCTGAGCCTCCGATCCTTCAACAATCAGTGTTAACACTGAACTGATAAAGTGGTTCCAGAGACCTAACGTGTTGTACCTAGCCCATCACACGCTGACAGAACTTACTGGTGACCAGGGAACGATCCTACCCTGCTTTCTGACAGTCATTATCAGTGTAACCAGACTGTGTTTTATACCAGTTTCCTTTTACTGAATCTGTATAAGGAATCGCAGCCTTTACTGGCCAGCAGTGTACCATCTCAGGTAGTTTTGTGCTGTTTTACCCATGGGCATCGGTTTCCACAGCCCTAGCTGCAGTCAGCAGACATGAGCTAATGCAGTCACTGTGCACAGTCTCCACTCACTTACTGTCTTATAACTGTGTCCATCCAAGACGAGTTTGCTTCGGGAACCTTCAGACAGGCCAAAGCCGAAGCTTTTATGATGAAGTCATTGACGGAGATTTTTCCTTTCCCTTCAAGCATCTGTTAAACACAAGCAACGAGTCTTATTAGCCTCCTTCACCAGAAGCAGCAGCTTCCTTTATCTGTTCAATGGAGGCACGGCAGCAGCTAGACATCGTGATTTATGGAGTGCCCCCATTTTCATTCAACTGAACCAAGGTGTTTTTTTTTTCTTTTTAAAAGATCAAGTAAAAGACAACCACACTAACAAATGTTTGTTTGAAAACGTGGAAGTAGACTCAAATTCCTCAAATTAGGAGTGAAACTGGGGACATGCTATCTTTCCAACATAAAAAAGAAGTACTATGAATATCCAACACCAACAAATAACGCCACCTTTATTAAATGCATAGGTTTCTAGAAAGAAACAACCAATAAAGAATATAAACTCAGAATAAACATAACCCTAAGATGAAACTGGTTGTGCAATCTGCTCACACAGATCAGACCCAGACGGCTTGGTTTTTTTTTTTTTTTTTCAAGACAAGGCTTCTTTGTCCTGGAACTTGCTCTGAACACCAGGCTGGCCTCAAATTCAGAGACCTGGCTGCCTCTGCCTCTCAAGTGCTGGGATTAAAGGCGTGCACCACCACCACCCAGCAACTAGCCTATACTATCAAACATTTAAAGGCTAACATAAATCTGCACCCAGTCTTCTAAAGAACAGAAGACTTAACAACTTAACAATTCCCCAGTGTTAGTCTCATTCCAAAATCAGACAAAAACCCAACAGCTAAAGCCTAAACATTATCTTATAAATATAACAGAAAAGCCCTTAACAAAATACTAGCAGACAAAACCTAGCAATATACAGGAAGGCCCATTAGGTATGACCAAATGGGTTTTGTGTAAGGAATGCAAGAGTTGACAACATCTAAAAATCAATTAAAGTGTGCAGAGCGGCATGTGACTACTCTCTTGTCTCCTCTGGAGGCTTAGGCAGGAGAATCATCTGAATCCAGAAGTCTGGGCATCACAGTGATAGCTTTCTTCTTAAAAGAGAAAAAGATCAATTACTGTGGAATGCCCTAACAGAACAGAAAGCCCACATGACTGTTGGGTCATGGAAGGATGTCTTGATCTTTGTCTTGGCATGGGCCTTGAACCCCGACTCCCCATTGGAGAAACAGCAGGTATTCGGCCACATCCCCAGAATCCAGGCTCCTACAAGCGGTCTACATCCCCATTAATCTGCACCTTGCAGTCACATTTGGCTAGAGAGGGCGTGACTACAGGCTTCAGCCTTGAGAGATTTCCATATTCATGAGTTACCTAAACAAGGGGCGTAGCTAATTAAGTTATTCCTTCCCAGTCCCTCCTCTTTCCCCCTCCCTATTTAAGCCAGCTCCCCCTGGCTTTTACTGGGGGCGCACATCCAGATCCAATTACCACACCATGGCAGTAAAACTCTTAGGAAACCCACGGACTTCTCTTATCATTGGGGCCTGCCATCGCCAAAGCTTCTAGCCTTTGGAACATTGGACTTTCTCGTGTTTGTGGGATCCGACCGCGTGGAACGCCTTCGAGACTCAGCCTCTCCCCAGTGGGACACCGCCACACAGTTCTGGGGCTCTGCTGCGAGTTTTTTCCCCACACATGACTGCTTCAACAGCCCCAAAAGACACAAGAAAATTCAGTATTGCTCTTCAGAACAAAAGTTACTGAACTTGGAGGTCTAGCCTCATACTTCATGGTCAAAAAGTTATTCCCCCTAAGAGCACAGACAAGAAGATGTCTCCAGGGGGATCTGTCACCCTCTTGTGGCTAGCTTCTGTAGGAACCTACATGCACACACATACACATTTGCACAGATACAAAGCACACAAATAATAAAGCTTAAAAAAAAGACAGAAAGAAAAAAAAGAAAGAAAAAAGAAAAAGGAAGGAAGAAAGGAAGGAAGAGAAGGTGATAGATACATGCTACAATATAGCTGAACCTTGAATATAATAAATGACAAGCAATACGATTCTAGGCAGAGAATTCCATTTTGCCTCCTGGTAAATCTTCTGAGACAAAAATGTAAGCCTGAGGAGAGTGGAAGGATTGGTGGAAGGACTGGTGGTATTATGGCAAAGAGCTCGCTGGGGTGGAGAAAATGCTCCAGAATTTACCATGGTATTGTGGATATATTCTGAAATATACTGAGCAGGATTCTTCAAATGTGTGAACCGAATATGGCATTAAAATCATATGAATAGCTCAAAAAAGTCATTCAAACTAATGCACCAAATACACTGGATACAATTATCTGTTTCAATACTTTGATTTTTACAAATATTTTAGTTGTAGCTGGGCGGTGGTAGTGCATACCTTTAATCCTGGAACTCAGGAGGCAGAGGCAGAGGGTGAGTACAAGGCCAGCCTGGGGTACAGGGGGAATTCCAACACAGCCAGGTCCACATAGAGAAACTGTGTCTTGAAAAACAAAACAAAAAAATTCTTAGTTGTGTGTGAGTAGGGGGGAAGTGTGTGTGTGTGTGCCTGTGTGTATGCGTGTGTGTATGAATGTATGTATATGTGCATACATGCACATAGGAGCCTGTGGAGGTCCCTGGGAAGTGGAGTTCCAGGCAACTGGAAGCTTATGTGTTTCTGTCGGAGCCATCTCTAGACCCATTTCAGAATTTTGACAATAACTGTATGGGCTCATCTTGACTTCTCGGAGCCACTCAGAGGCTCTGCTGCTGATCCACTCATGTAGTCAGTGATGGGCCTCATCTGTCCACTCTGTGCTGGATACATAATGTATGAAGCACCGAACACTAAACAAGTCTGTGCTCAGGGAGCAGACCTTGTAAAAGGAGTGACTGTGCCTCCGTCACACAGCATCGTACAAAGTGTTGTGTGGGGGGGGGGGGCCCGGGGGAGGTGTATATTTAGAATGAAGAAGACCAATCAAGGCAATACAAGTCAAGTCCTTACGGAGGTCATGGACACAGCAGGGTCTACATGGAGAGAACACAAGTACAGAGTGTACAGTGGGGATGCTGAGAAACAGCAAGACAGTGCATCTTCAGTGGTGGGAAACCAGCTCAGAAAGGTCACGAATACCTGTGAAAGGCTCTATATGCCACTCTAAGGAGCTCATGTGGTTCTTTTGTTCTAGTTTTTAAAGAACTTGTACACTTATTCATTTTATGTGGTTGAATATCTTCCTCATTCACTCTCTGCCTTATTATTTTTTAAAGACTTATTTTATGTGCATGTACATCTGTGCATCCTGTGTGGGCCTGCTGCCTACAGCAATGAAGCATCATTTGGAACTGAACCCGGATTCTCTGCACGAGCAGCAAGTCCCCTTAACCAAGCCATTCTCCAGCCACACTCTGCTTTACTTCTTGAGACAGAGTCTCAGTCACAGACTTAGCTAGACTGGCCACTACGCTAGCACCAAGGATCCTGTTTGCCCTCCCAGTACTGAATTACAGGCACACCAAAGTGCTGGGAGCGTCATCCTTGTGCTAAACACTTCATGGGTCTCTGTCCAGTCTTATATCCGTTCGTACAGCCCTTGATCCTTATGACTCTCAACAATTACCATGAATTTTCTTCACCTTTCTGTCAATACAAACATGTTACATTGTCCATGGTTTGGCCACATTTGTCTTACTGCACTGTGAATTCCCCAAATACCACTCCCTGGTCTCCTTCATCACTGCTGAACTCCAGTAGAACACACACAGTGTCACTGAGAAAACAATCGAGAGGCGCTTCATAAAGAGCCTGGTCTACAAATGAATCCTGCCACCTTTATAAAACCACCTTCCCTTCCTGTCACATGTAGTAGTGCCCCAATTCCATCATAAGCTCCTGCTCAAGACAGACTGCTTATGCTCTCTATCCCCAAAAGTGCCTTACGCTGAGCAAAGTGCACATGTAGTATCTGACTATAAACATGAATATCATGTCTAAACTATCAAAGCAGCCTCAAGCATCAGCCCACAGAGAACATGCCAGACTAATATGTATCCATGGCAAAGTGAGTTTCAAATGCTATGTTCTAAACAAGGGTTAACAGAAAAGCCAGAAGAGGTGGTGCACTCCTGTAACCTCAACATTTTAGGGGCTACAGCAGAACTGCAAAGTCAATGCAGCCTTGGTTGTATGGAGTTCCAGGAGGGACCTACATAGAGAGTCACTGTTCAAACAGTTACAACAATCAAAAGAAGTTAAATGACGTTTCCCCACGATATTCCCTACTTAACAATTTCAAATGGCAGTAATTTTCTATCATTAACCAGTTTCTAATAACAAAGCACGTGGCAACACTGTAAAGCTTTCATGGGAAAGACAGAATTTCCAGGTTTTACCTTGTTAAGTTCCTTCCGTACCGACAGCACCTCTCCCATCTTTACATCGACAGAAAGGTAATAGTGAGGTATAGTCTGCTTCGACTGCATGAGCCTCTGCGCAATCACCTGAAACCAGACAGAGTTCAACATCAGTCCTCAGCTGACACCAGAGTGTGCCTAACTCAGGCTGCTTGCTTCTTCTTCGGCTCCCTGCTACCTTACCTCACGTGTCAGAGTAAGACAAAGGATTGCTCCTCCTAGGAGATTAGCCAAAACAGAGACTTCTTTACCCCATTTACTCAACTGACCAATCAAACTTCCTTAAACTAGTATTTTCAACTGGCAAGGTCCTTTTTGGTGTTTTAAACTACCACACACACAACTAAACAACCAGAGTGGAAATGAAATGCCCAGCAGCTCGGTTTGCAGACTTCAGTGGTGCTCTTACTCGACGAATGTTGCTGATGGGGATGTCTGTGAAGACGCCTGCAGGAGCTGGTGCCACTCGTGGACCCGGGGGAGCCATAGTAGCCGCCTACGAGAGAAAAGAAAAAGCGCTTAGTAACTGGCTGGGTCTTAGCATGGGCTGTGGAAGACTACATGCCAAAGCGGAACAGCAAAGTTCTGAGGAATAGCTGGTTCCATAGGAGAAGCTGGTTCAATCTCCATGGAGCAAAAGGGACTCGGATTAGATTAAAAGCAGTCAAGGCGTGGTAGTTTGTATCTAAATTCCCAGCACTCAAGATACTAAGGCAGGAAGAGTTCAAGTTCAAGGTTAGTCTGCTTCCTCAACATAACCAGAAGACGTGGGGTATGCGGGTGAAGAAAAAGCAAAGCTTTTTTTTTTCCTTGGTTTTTCTTTTTTTGGTTTTTCGAGACAGAGTTTCTCTGTGTAGCCCTGGCTGTCCAGGAACTCACTCTATAGACCAGGCTGGCCTCAAACTCAGAAATCTGCCTGCCTCTGCCTCCCAAGTGCTGGGATTAAAGGCGTGCGGCACCACTGCCCGGCCGCTAAGCATTTTTAATTAAAGAACTAAAGAAATATAAAAATAAAGGCTGTGGGCCAGGATGTAGCTCAGTCACAGGAGTGCTTGCCAAAGCCTGTATGGAGCCTCAAGATTCGGTCCCCACAAGGAAAATAATTTTAAGCTGACTATGGCTAAAACCAAATGAATGAATGAATGAATGAATGAATGAATGAATGAATGAAAGAAATGAAAGTATAATTTTAAAAAGCCAAAAATAACTCACAGGAACAGCCTTAGTAGGCACAAAAGACTCAATGTCCTTCTTGATGATTCTGCCTTCTGGTCCCGTCCCTGAAGAAACATGTAAATAATACGTATATGATAGCATACCACTGGATAGTAGTTTTGTTTGTTTGTTTGTTGTTTTTTGGAGACAGGGTTTCTCTGTATAGCCATGATTGTCCTGGAACTCACTCTAGAGGACCAGGATAAGAGATCCAACTGCCTCTATCCCCCACCCCCACACCCCAGCCAACAGTGGTTCTTTTTAACTATTGTAAATAGAAACCATTTTTCTTTCAAAGTTTTATCCAATTAAATTGAATTCTTTATTTTTTCTTATTTTCTTATTTTATTTCTTTGCTTTTAAGTTGGAAAGCACTGACATAAGAATAATACTATTCATAGTTTATAAATCGAAAAGGAAAATCAGCTGTTGACTGTGGTTACCTTAAAAGGCAAAACAAAACAAAAAAAATCAAAACCAAAACAGAACCCCAACTCACTAAAGCTTAAAACCCTCTCATCTGACCATAAAGTACAACCTTTGTGTAAGGTTGACAACTTTCTCAAGAAATAAACCTTTCTTTACCTCAGACTAGCATGAATAATGTGTAGCTGCAGTGATCTCATCCTCGGAATCATTCATTTCCATAATTCTCAAAAACTAAATCAATCCATGCTACAAACCAAGGAGGAAATACTACAATGTCTCTAAGAGACCTTCACATTTTCTCACAGGCTTAGTTTACTCAAATTCCCCTCCCTCCTCCCATCTTTACCTCAGGGTTAGGGTCTCAGTTTTAGGCTTAGGCCCAAGTACATCATCCTGACCTTGAAGCAAATTCAGAATTTAGTTATTATAATACCTTTTACACTGGCCCACTTCTAGAAAAAAATTGATCAAATTGATTCATCTTCCCCCATGGCAGCCTTTTAAAGGATTCCCGTTGTGTGCAGTTCTTCCCAATTCCTTTCCTTCGTTATGAAAACAGAGTTGGCTAGAACTGTCTCTCCTCACCAGGAGCTCTAGAACAGAGGCGGCAGGGACCTCTATTAGATTCCCCACCCTTTAAGCACAGAGACACCATAACCTCCCCTGCAACCGGAGCGGAGCTTGATGCCACAACCCTGGATCCCTCAAGAGAAAACCAGCTACCCATCGCAGTTAGCTGAGTTAGCCAACAAACGCTTTTAACTTGCCAGCCCCCCAACAACGTACAATGGTTGATTATAAAGCAGTATGGTATAAAGGGAAGAGCTAGCCTGGCAGGAAACACGCAGGGCTCTGTGCAATTAGGCAGATAACTACAGTCACCTGTCTCATCTGCAGGATGGAGATTACAGTGCCAGCCCTTGTTCACAGCTGGACTGTGAGAACAACGGACCATGAGACAGAAGGTGCACCACGTGCAAACACACACAACCGCTGGACTCTCAACACCAGAAGCCTCAGTTTCTCCCTCAGTAGTTAATGTTTTAGCTACATTTCCTCATTACCGTGCTCCTCTATCTGACTTTTGGTTCTTCTACAATGGAGTTTTGTTCTTTTCTTTCTCTTGCTCCCTCTTCCACAATCCCAATAATGAATAAATAAATAAATTTAAATCCCTGAAATCCACAAAAACCACATTCTTCTCTTTGCTAGTACTGTCATACAATAAACATAGGTATGTTTGTCTTTGTTCCAGGCTTTTGGCATGGGCCTTCAAAAATCTAAGAAATTCCCCAAGTGTAAGTATTCGCTTTTTCCAATCACTTCTTTATATCACACTAGTTTGTGCTAATGAGGTGACTAAGGGTGGGGCTTCTGGATAAGGGACATCGATCTTGTTACCCTAAAGACCAAACACTTGATTAGTATGATAACTTTCAATCTTCTTTCAATCTCCCTCCCCTGCTTCCTGCACCAATTCCAACTAAGGAGAGAGAGAGTGAGTTGAGTCCAATAACCACTGACCAGTGATTTATTCAAAATGTCTTTATGACGACACCTGCTTGAAAATAATGCTGTGGAATCCTGTGAGCTTCCTAGTTGGTGACAGCAATGTGATGGCAGGATGGTAAGTCCCTAGAGTGCATGGGTGCTCCAGTATCTTTCCCTGATATACCTTATCCTATGCGTCTCTACCACTGGCTACGCCTGAGCTGTAGTCTTTACAATATCTATCAGTCATTTTAGCTAATTATCAAACCCATGGAGAATTGGCCATGATTTACTACAAATGATTTAATCATACAGGTGGCCCTGGGGACTTAGAAGGAAGAAGGAATTTGAAGGAAGATCTGCCTTCGCCTATGGAGTCTCATTCTTAACTCTGAGTGCTTAATGTCAGAAGTGGACTGAACCACTGGACACTCAGTTGGTGGTTCTATGAAAAACCTCCAAACACTTGGTGTCAGAGAACATCACACAATCCTGCATCCTGAGCTCACTGAGCCTAGGCCACAAAAGCCTGGTTCAAGTTCCAGGACTAAAATAAAAGATAAGTAACTGAAAGGACACTGCACTCTACTGACCCTTCCACTCTTTCTAGCACTGACTGTCATCCCCGCCCCTTCGTCTTTGCTTCCCTTCCCAAAATGACATTTCTCAGCTATTAGAATCATTTAGTCTTCTATTAAATACCAGGGTGACTCATTGTTGCTTGGAATAAAAAGCATGCACTTGGTTAAGTCAGCTCAGAATTGAAAACCTGAAACAGATGCACAGAAGTTTCCAGAAAAACAACTGTCTCCTGAAATTGCTCCCAAACCGTAGGCTACTTTATAATCTCTCTAATCTCAGCCCTTCCCAGACTCTCTCTAAACTGATAGTATTAATTTACAGATAAACAGTAGCAAGGAGGGATTCTTCCATCACCAAACCAGCCATCCATACTCTCAATTAAAGCAGACAAAATGTTCTAAATTCTACTAAAGGCCAATCTCACTTTTATACTCAAGAATCCTGTCTCCCTGACAAACCATTCTACCCTGTGTCACCCCAACTGTCTCTAATGGACCAGGTTCTCAAGGAGGGGACCCCTGGCGACAGCTGAAGATACTTTCTGTGCCTTGTGAATGCTAGCACTCACACAGTGCTAGACAAGTGCTCTACCTCTGTGCTGCAGCCCCAGCCACCTTGGTTTGTGCAGCCCAGCAGACTCTGAACTGATCCTTCTGCCTCAGCTTTTTGACCAGCTAGATTACAAGTGTGTGCCAACCAGACCCAGCTTCTTCTGATTCTTCTCACCCTTGAGTTCTACTCTTCCCTTTCCTCTCCATGTTCTATTATGTTCCCCAAACATGTCAAGGTTTGTTTGATTCCAGACCACGGGCTACTGGTGTAGCATCCTCTGCCAAAATGCTTTTCTCCTACTCTTCACAAGGCTGGTGCACAGATGACTCCTGGCCTGGACATGAGATCATGTATCACCTCCCCAGAAAGATCCTCGTCACCCATCCTAAAAGTCACCGTGTCTGTCACTGACAGGCTTGTCACTGAGTCTATTTCTTTTTAGCTCTTAAGTCACCTCAGTTCATAATAAAATGGAGAGCCAGGATAGCTAATACGCTTTCTCTACACAGCACTGCTTACTTATTAATCTTCACACAGTATTAAGTATTATTTTTACATACAAGTAACAGAGGCAGAAAAGGTCACACTGTTAGTGTAAGGCAGAGATGGCATTTAAACATGAGCATCCTAGCTCTGGATCCTATCCTTAACTATGATGCTAGACTTTTGTTACTTCATTCATTCCTGTTGGCCAGTGAAGTTGGAATGTTCTCCATCTTACAAACAAGTACTTGATGCACAGATGCTTCTCAATAAATATGTGCTTAGCTAACAATAATGGAATCACTTAACCCAGCCTGCAGGAAAACAATACCGAGGTTCTTCAATTTATCCCTCTACCAAAATAAGCAGCACTGCTACCTCTCCAGCAAATGACCCTACTAGTCCAGGCTCTTTAGGCACAATTACTAACTCAGCGCCTCTGCTCTATGAAATACCGTAAGCTTGTCTGATACTAAGCACAAATATATAAAGAATGCACCAACAAACAGTAGCTTGGTGGCGAGTAAGAACCAGACTGAGGGCAACAACTGCAGATCTGAGGACAGCACAGGGTAGTGGGAAGATACAGAAATTAACATAGGATCTGGTGGTTCAGGCCTCTAATCCTAGCTACTCAGGAGGCTGAAGATAGAATAAGTTCAGAGCCAGTCTGAGCTTTTTTTTTTGAGATGCTATAACAAAGTAAAGAGAGGGTTAAGAATATGCATGAGTGTTGCAGTGCCTGCCTACTGTGATCCTAGGCTCATGTTTTAAAAAACAAAAACCAAACTGGGCAGTGGTGGCGCATGCCTTTAATCACAGCACTTGGGAGGCAGAGGCAGGAGGATTTCTGAGTTTGAGGCCAGCCTGGTCTACAGAGTGAGTTCCAGGACAGCCAGGGCTACACAGAGAAATCCTGTGTAAGAAAACAAAAACAAACAAAACAAAACAAAAAAAACCTCCAAAACTAAAACCCTGGGCTGCTGAGAAAGCTCAGTGTGTAAGGATGTCACTCCAATCCAGTGACCTGAGTGCAGCCCTTATGTATGAAGTGTCACACTGTACACAGAGGTCAGAGGACAAACGCCAGGAGTCAGGTCTCTGTTTCTATTGTGTGGGTGCCAGGGACAGTACTCAGGTCAGCAGCAGACAGTACTTTTACCTGAAGAGCCAGTTTTGCTTATTGCTACACTCAGTTAACCTAACACTGAGATTCATTACACAGCCACATCCTACAACGCAATATTGCTCAACAAACACATAGAATTTTGCCAACACTTAAGACAAGATAAAGACAAGGAAACTGAGGGACTCTGAGAAGGGAAAGGAGCCCCCCCACCTTGATGCAGACAGAAGCAAGGATTCAAACACTAACATCTGCTAAATCTCCTCCCAGTTATAAACCGACAATTTCCTGGGAAGCTCATCAAAAGCCCCATTTGCAGTAGAGGACTTGTACTATAACCCTTGTGGCTCCTGGCTTTACCTACAGATTATAATCTCATCCACAGCACCTCCAGAGCCACCCCCACAATCTCACTCAGCAAGGGGAAGGAGCAGCAAGAAGAGCCGCCACAGTGGTGTACATGACTAACGGTGGGGCATCTAACTGCAACTCTCCTTTGTGGACCCACACTTTATACTTCAGTATGTCTGACCTTCTCTGACTGTCTCTTAGAAAGCCCATACCCACACTTAGGTATGAATTATTATTTCCCAGAGACTATTTCCCTTAATCTCCATCCTTAAAATCTTCATTAACGGTATCTTTTAATAAACAACACTGTTCTTTGATGTGCTTTTGATTTTTGTTGTTGTTGTTTTGTCTTGTTTTTCGAGACAGGGTTTCTCTGTGTAGCCCTGGCTGTCCTGGAACTCACTCTGTAGATCAGGGTAGTCTTGTACTCAGAGATAGGACTATAGGTGTGAACCACCATGCCTGGCTTATGAACATCTTTTTATTTTTAGTAAAACCTCAACTCAGCTTCATTCTAAAAACTCCTGAAATTCTTTTCTGCACCAATGCCACAAAGCCTGGGTTTCCCTGAGTCCAGGTCCCTAAGACTACAGGAGCTAGCTCCTCAGAGCTTTGAGGGCAAACGTGAGAGACGCTTTCTTCCCTTGTCACTGCTGTTGAAGATTTCCTATGAGTAGAGGCAAGTTTGAAAAGGCACACAAATTACATAGGCAATACTAGACAGATCAAATTGAACACAGTAATGCTTTCCCTACTCTGTGAAGGCAGCAAGGATGTTTCCTTCCACATAGGTGTATGGCTGGCCTTACTCATAGCAATTAAGTGAACTAACTGTATAACCCCTTTCTTCAGAAAGAAACTCACCTTTAACTTGGGTAAGGTCAATCCCTTTCTCTGCTGCCAATTTCTTTGCAAGAGGGCTAACGAACACCCTTCCCTTTGGTCCAGCAGGAGCGGCTGAGGGGATAGATGCCATAGGCTGGGGAGTGGGAGGAATAGCTGCCACCTTTGGGAAAAAACAGAGTATCCACTCATCACTGCAAAAATAATCTGACAGAACACGGGTTCATATTTTATAATGGAAACATCTTTATAATTAAATGATGTTTAAGCCCTTTCCTGGTTTGACTAACATAACAGTTCCTGCTAACTAGAGAGGTGTGGAATTAAAACTGACCTATGTATAACATACTTGCTGCCTGTCATTTCTTGTCATTTTTCCCTTTGAAACTATGTAAGCCACAGTGATCTTCCTGCCACACCTCCCAAGTACTTGAATCACCAAATACCTTCCTTCTTGTCAATTCTTTATTTCCACTGAGTACATAACTAACCTGAGTTCTGCTTTATTTAATCTCATTTCAGGATATAAAATGATAGCATCAGGTCCCATGTTTCAAGTATCTTAAGGAATGGACCACCCTGTTCCCTGACAGCATCCAAATCAGTGCAAGACTGAGAATGCAAGCTTTCTCTGAGGAAATGTACAGCTCTTCTAAACCCATGGAGGAGTGCACTGAGAGTGGGAGTGCATGATGCGACAACGACTCGTGTCACATCGGGGGTCCAAAGTCTGAAACATGCTTCATCAGCTACAGTCACATGTACCAGAACTGAGAGTGGAAACAGGTTCTTAGTTGAGCAACAGAAAATGTGGGGTGACACCATCACCTTTCATGGACGTGACATCACACCACAAGCAGGACATGAAACTTAGCTTTGTTCTCAGCAAGCCTTAAGATGGTGGCAGAGTAAACTACTGACCATCAGATAGACAGTACATGATACACGCGCGCGCGCGCACATACACACACACACACACACACACACACACACCACAGATTAACAGATACTGCCAGTCGCTTTCCTCTGTGTAGGATCTGGACAGGCAGGAACCTGAGCTATCATCTGCCAGAATGGACAAGACCCGGATCCAGAAGTCCACCTACCGGGGGTGGGACGGGTGATGGCGGCGCCTGTGGCTTTAAGCTGGTCACTTCTGTCGGCCTGTAGTCTGCAAATGCTGCTATATCTTCCTGTTTTTCTACTATGATACACAGTGGGGCTCCCAGAGGAACATCCCTTGTGCCTTCAGGGACCAGGATTTTTGCCAGATAACCTTCTTCTTGTACTTCAAAGCCTTAAGCAGAAAGAAAACCATTATAGGACTCAAGCCTCCATCATTCCTACGCCCTTATACTAGGTTTTCAGGTAAAACAGTTTTCTTTTTTTTTCTTTTTCTTTTTTTTTTTTTTGGTTTTACGAGACAGGGTTTCTCTGTGTAGTCCTGGCTGTCCTGGAACTCACTCCGTAGACCAGCCTGGCCTCAAACTCAGAAATCCTCCTTCCTCTGCCTCCCAAGTGCTGGGATTAAAGGAGTGCGCCACCATTGCCCGGCTAAAACAGTTTTCATATTCAAACTACTGGTATTGTTTTTTGGTTTTATTTTTTTTTTCACAAACTGCTTAACTTCTCTGTGCCTGTTTCTGTCTTTAACATGGGAACAGGAATAGTATAGTCAACCCTCTGTCCACAGGTCCTGCATCCCTAAATCCATTCAACTGTAGGTCAATATTACATTGTTGCTGACAAGTACCATGTAGTTAGGCTTCGGAGGTCTGAACTTAAGCACATACACTTGTTATTCTTCCAACTATTTCCTAAATAATGCAGTGTAACAACTACTCACACAGCACTGTTGTACTAGGCATTACAAGTAACTGAAAATAACTAAAAGTGTACAGGGCTAGAGGCATAGCTCAGTAACACAAGCCTTACTAATTTGCTCAAGGCCCGAGGTCCAATTCCAGCGACCACACCCTACCCTCCAAATACTAAGTCCACTTATTTAGGAAACTTGAATCTATAGACTTCATCCTCAAATCAGGTTACCAAAACATATGCCAAGGAATGATTGACCATACAATCCTTACATAAATGTTACGGATTTAAATCAATTAATGTCTTTAAGTACTTACCTGCACCACATATAAATGAAAAATGCAATTGGTCCTCCAAATCTATGAGATCAAAACAATTTGGGAAAAAAAGTACTGCACTTGTGCTGAGCATGCACGAATGCCCTTCTGGAGCCAATCCCTTGTGGGTCAGTACTGTGTCTGTTCTACCAAGACTGCAGACAGTGGTACATTCTAAGAGTTACTGAAAATGCCTCAAGGGCAGCCTTATGTGGCACTCACAGGACACTTAGATGATATCAGCTGGACTGCTAGAAGTCAGAGTTACATGGAAGTCAAATTACGAGAACTACCAGAAGGACAGTAACATGGGATTTCAGCAGTAAACATGTTCTCAGAGCTCCTCAAGGGCTATACTTGGCATTATGCTTAATTTTCCAATGTGATGAAATACAGTATCACCGAGGTCTCTGCATCACCAGGTAAGATGTTACTCAGCTACTGTTTCTTAAAGCCTAAAGCTAGGTGTTTTCTTATAACCACACCATCAGGAGCCTGAAGCAGGAGGATGGTAGCTCAAAGGTAGGTAGCCTGGACAGCATAAGCTCAAGACCAGACTCGATTACACAGCAAGGAGTTCCCTGTAAAGAACGAGCAGCAAGGCGTGACGATGCATGACTTATGTGTTTTTTTTTTTTTTGTTTTTTTGTTTTTTTTTTGTTTTTGTTTTTTTGAGACAGGGTTTCTCTGTGTAGTCCTGGCTGTCCTGGAACTCACTCTGTAGACCAGGCCGGCCTCAAACTCAGAAATCCACCTGCCTCTGCCTCCCAAGTGCTGGGATTAAAGGCGTGCGCCCCCACTGCCCGGCTATGTTTATTTTTTTTTTTACTTTTTTTTTGGTTTTTGAGACAGGGTTTCTCTGTATAGCCCGGGCTGTCCTGGAACTCACTCTGTAGACCAGGCTGGCCTCGAACTCAGAAATCCGCCTGCCTCTGCCTCCCAAGATGCATGACTTTAATCGTAGCACTCGGATCTCTTGTGAGTTCCAGGCCATCCAGGATAAGTGAGACCTTGTCTCAGAAACTTACTAATTAATTTAATTAAATTAAAAATATCAAAACCAAGCTACTGAAAGGGGCAAGCTCTGCCTTCCAGATCTTACTTCTTCTTGATGGACAGACACATCTCTAATGAACCCTTCCATTTTCCAACTGGGACTACTCAATGGAAGATGTGTTGAAGTTGGACAGAGGTAGCGCACATCTAAGGCTTAGTTAGCAGCAAGCACCTTTACCCACACCAAACCATCCTGCTGGCTCTTGCTTTTTCCTTAAGGCAGAATCACTTCTTCTTCTTCTTTTTTTTTTTTTTTTTTGGTTTTTCGAAACAGGGTTTCTCTGTGTAGCCCTGGCTGTTCTGGAACTCACTCTGTAGACCAGGCTGGCCTTAGAACTCAGAAATCCACCTGCCTCTGCCTCCCAAGTGCTGGGATTAAAGGCGTGCGCCACCACTGCCCGGCAGAATCATTTCTTCTAATAATAGCTATGAGGGAACCAGGCATGGCAGTATAAGCCTGTAATCCCAGTACTTGAACTTCAGTCTCATCTCAAAGAAAAAGTAAAAAGAAGAAAGAAGGAGGAAGGGGAAGAAAAGGAGGAGGAAGAAGAGGAGGAAGAGAAAGAAGAGGAGACAGAGAAGGAGGAGGAGGGGGAAGAAGAGGAGGAAGAGGAAGAAGAAGAGGAGGAAGAGAAAGAAGAGACAGAGAAGGAGGAGGAGGGGAAGAAGAGAAGGAGGAAGAGGAGGAAGAGGAAGAAGAGAAGAAGAGGAGGAAGAGGAGGAGGAAGAAGAAGAAGAGGAGGAGGAGGAAGAGGAAGAAGAGGAGGAAGAAGAGGAGGAGTAAGTCACAGAATAAGATGGGGGGGGGGTCTTACTCTTTGATTGGCACTTGTCCGAGGCTACCAAGAGAATGGTGGAGAGCACTGTCTGTGACCAGAACTGCCTGATGCCTATGTCCCGCTCTGCCACTATGGCATGGATGAGCTTTCTGCTACAGGAAACGATAGAAGAGTGGAAAGAAGTTCCTAACACCTAGGATTAGTGACAGATACAAGCACAGACACATGACTGCACAGTGGGCAAATCAATCAAGAGGTACATGGAAATGTAATATGTGTGAAGACCAATGCCCACGCCACATTCAGATTATGAGACTAATCTACACCCTGGGTGCTGTTTTCCCTCAGCATCAAGGCTTGGTATTCTCCTGCCCTAGAGGGCATGACTTCCTTCCTCCCCCCTCCTTCTTTTCCCATGTTTAGACAATGGCAGTTGTGCTACAATTTCTGAGTACCATAAAATTATAGCCAAGAGAGCGAACCCAGGCCTTAGAATAGACCCTGACGTCCTCCATCGATGAGTACAGCTCAGAACTGACATGTGTGGCTGTGATGACTTTGTTAAAAAATATCACATCCCAGGCAGAAAATCTCAGGACTGTAAATGTCACATTATCACTCGCTCAGTACAGGAAAGAATGGCCATCCTCCTCCTCACTCAGTTACCCCAAGCTGAAGAAATCTCACCTATGGTGGCCTTGTCGGTCTCTATCTCTGCCAGCAAGTCTCCTTCACTCAGCTTCTCGCCCACTTTCTTCTCCCACCTCTGGACGGTGCCCATGGTCATGGTTGGAGAGAGGGCAGGAAGAACAATCTGTGGAGACACATCACTGCTTAACTAGGAAGCACCACACTTAAAAGCATTCAGGTAAGCGCATGCTTACCAACTACACAATGGGACCTTGTCACCAGCACAAAGGTCTGTGCTAATTGCTTCCCACCAGTTAAATCATCCTTCAGAACAAGAGAGATTATACACCACCAGTTACCCTAACTCATCCTCCAAAGAAAAGCAACAGGGAGATGGCAAAGACTTCTTTCAGATGGTCAAAACAAACCTCCCCCCCCCTCCTCTCTCTCTCTCCTCTCTCTCTGCACGCACGCACGCACAGTATCTTTTCAACCAGGTCAGTGCTTCTTAATTTTTCTAATGCTGTTACCCTTTAATATCGTTTCTCATGTTATGGTTAACCCCAGGCATAAAAATAGATTTGCTGTGTTGTTACTTCATTACTGTAATTTTGCTACTGTTATAGATTTAATGTAAGTATCTGACATGCAGTTATCTGATGTGTGACCCATGTGAAAGGGTCATTTGGCCCATAAAGGGTTCGTGACCTACAGGTTGAGAACCGCTGATCTAGGTTACCATAGACACTTTCATTTATTTTTTTTTAAGGTTTATTTATTTTGCCGGGCGGTGGTGGTGCATGCCTTTAATCCCAGCACTTGGGAGGCAGAGACAGGCGGATTTCTGAGTTCAAGGCCAGCCTGGTCTACAGAGTGAGTTCCAGGACAGCCCAGGCTATACAGAGAAACCCTGTCTCAAAAACCAAAAAAAAAAAAAAAAAAAAAAAAAAAGGTTTATTTATTTTATCTATGTGAGTACACTGTCGCGGTCTTCAGACACACCAGAAGAGGATATCAGATCCCATTACAGATGGTTGTGAGCCACCATATGGTTGCTGGGAATTGAACTCAAGACCTCTGGAAGAGCAGCAGTCAGTGCTCTTGAACATTGAGCCATCTCTCCAGCCTGATACTTTTCATTGTTACAGAATCTTGGTCTAGACAAAGCACTCTCCTGAATTTGCTGTGTTCTGCAATAAGCATCTTTTTACCCATAAGAAACCACACGTATTTCACACACACACACACACACTATATATATAAATATATATATATATATATATATGGGCTAGAGAGACGGCTCCGTGGATAAGAACACTTGCTGCTCTTGAATAGGACCTGAGTTTGGTTCCCGATGGGCCGGCTCCCAACCACATGTGACTCCAGCTTCAGTGAGTCCACTCCTGCCTCAGGAATACCAGCATGCACATGATGCCCTTGTGTACACACACAGTTTTAAGACATGGACATTAAGAGCTCTTCCTGAGGCGAAGGAAGAGTAGCTGACTAGCATGCATGAGACAGGACTAGAGGGAAAACCCAGAAAACTAAACACCCTTCCTCATAGACTAGAGGATCGATATATTATAGTTTTTAAAACTGCCTAAAAAAAAAGCTTTCTGGGCTGGAGAGATGGCTCAGTGGTTAAAAGAACCGACTGCTCTTCCAGAGGTCCTGAGTTCAATTCCCAGCAACCACATGGTGGCTCACAACCATCTGTGATGGGATCTGTTCTGGTGTATCTGAAGACAGCTAGTGTGCTCATATATGTGATATAAATAAATCTTTAAAAGAAAAAAGCTTTCTGACCCCCCCCCCCTCTCTCTCTCTCTCTCTCTCTCTCTCTCTCTCTCTCTCTCTCTCTCTCTCGGGAGGGGGGGCTGCACAGGTGTACGTAAGTGAGCAGTGCCAGCGGAGGATGTAAGGTGTCCTGTGCTATCTCCTTCATTCCCTTGAGATAGGGTCTCTCACTAAAGTCAACAATGAGCCTCGCTCTCCAACCCTCCCGTCTGCTCCCCACAGCACTAAGGTTATAGAAGAGAACTTATCCCACAGTGACCTCTACACATTTAAGTGCAGTGTACCCACATGCACACTAAATGTATGTAAAAGCAAATATTTGTATTTTGGACAGGGTTTCTCTGTATAACAGCCCTGGCTATCCTGGAACTCAATTTGTAGACCCACCTGGCCTCGAACTCACAGAGATCTGCATGCCTCTGCTTCTGGAGTGCTGGGATTAAAGGCATGTACTTCCATGGCCAGCTAATACGTACCTTTTTAACTGCATTGCTATTTATATGATTGTGTCAACGAAATTTGGATGGTTGTCAGTTAATATAGATTTTTTCTTTTTTTTTTTTTTTGTTTTTGTTTTTTTGTTTTTTGTTTTGAGACAGGGTTTCTCTGTATAGCCCTGGCTGTCCTGGAACTCACTCTGTAGACCAGGCTGGCCTCGAACTCAGAAATCCACCTGTCTCTGCTTCCCAAGTGCTGGGACTAAAGGCGTGTGCCACCACTGCCTGGCCAGTTAATATAGATTTTATTTGCTATCTTCTTAGCCTTTTAAATAGGAATAGCCCTATACTAAGGAAAAAATCATTTCAGTCAAAATTTTATCTAGAAGTGGGGGAAAACAAAACAAAACAAAAAACTCTTTTTGGGGGGGGGTTGTTTGGCTGGTTTTGCTTTGTTTTTTGTTTGTTTCGTTGTTTTTTCAAGACAGCCAGGGCTGTCTTGAAACTCACAGAGATCCTCTTGCCTCTACTTCCTTCCTGAGTGCTGGGATTAACCGTGTGTGCCACCATGCCTGTAAGACTTAGAAATTTTTTAAAAATTATTTTCTGTTCAGAATTTCTTTTCTTTGTTGCATAATCACCAGTAAAGTATGAGTGTGTGTGTGTGTGCATGTGTGTGTGTGGAGGGGGGAGGGAGGGAGAGGGAGAGAAAGAAAAATACACTCATTTATGTATCTTTACCATCTCAAAGGATTCTTAGGGCCCAGTTCTAACACTTGCACACAAAGCAGGATAAAATGGAGAAACGAGCTCTTATGTAATAAAATAAAGTTGCTGAACTGAAAGAAACTGAGCTAAAGACCAGAAAAAATTTCATCATAAGGGATTGTTACCAGTAGAATTGAAACATGACTTCCAAAGAAGAAACGATTCATCAAGAAAAGTTCTTATAAAGTTAAGGAAAGGTCAGATCTTAATCCTTTAGATTTTACGTACTTCCAACATCAAGACCACACAAAGACACAGAGGAAACTCTAATGTCTAATACCGTGACTTAGTGCACGAGCTTTGGCATCTGTATGTATTTTTTCTTTGGCTCTTTCTTTCCCTTGGTTTGTTTCCTTTGGTTTCTCTTGGTTTGTTTGGCCCTATTCTACCTTATTTTTATTTTTTGTATTATTGCTTTTTTCTTTTTTAGATGTCTAATAAGAAAGAGGAGGAAAGGTATGGGCTTGGATAGGACAAGAAGTAGGGAGGATGGGGTGGGAAACTGTAGTTAGATTATGTATATGAAGGAAAATCTACTTAAAAAAAAAAAAAACAAGCACGAGTTAGTTTCCTAGAAGCTGATTTATGTTCATGGTACTCACACTTATGGCCAACAGCATTGTTACAATGTTATCCTGTAGATTTAGTCCATCCTGCTTATTCTTTTTAAATGATTTATTTATTTTTCTTTTATATGCATTGGTGTTTTGCCTGTATGCATGTCTTTGTGAGGGTGCTGGACCCGCTGGAACTAGACTTACAGACAGTTGGAGCTGCCATGTGGGTGCTGGGAATCAAACCTGAGTCCTGTGCAAGAGCAGCCAGTGCTCTCACCACGGAGCCATCTCTCCAGCGCCTTCACACTTATTCTTTATTGTTATTTTCTCATTAATGAGTATTATTGGAATACTTCATCTATGCTTAGAAGTAGCCCACTCTATGCCAAAGGAAAACTTCATCTGGGGACTTTCATTCAACAGATAGCACCTGTTCTCTACTTAAATTCCACATGTAGAGGAAAAAAAAAAGTCATTTCCAAAAAACCTTTACCATTGTTATGAATGAGAAAACCCGAGCATGATCCTGTATCCTGTGCTAAGGCTGAGAAAGGTTAAAGAAACTGTCCAAGCTCACACGCTTGGAAACAACTAGAATATAAGCTGTCAAGTTTCAGTTAAAATCTCTGTATACTGCTGAATGACAGGTACTTATAGTTAATGACAAGTTTTCAGAATGCAATCACCACCCATAAAGAAAAATGACAATAAAAAATATTAATAACAAGTCATGGGGAGCCAGGCACTCAGAAGCCGCGTCTTACCTGCATATGAGTAGGATAAGAGCTGCCGGGAGCACTTGCAGAAGGAGCAGCTGGGGCAGCAGCTGGAGCTGGGCATGGGGCTGCGGCCGGGGCCGCCTGTGCGGCAGCTGTTGCCGAATCCAATGTATAATTTTTAAAGGCCTCAATATCCTGAGGCCTGAAGAAAAAGAATACATAGATATAGAATTTATAAACCAAATCCAATCCCTAACCTCCCAGCAAGTCCTCAGATGTCTTTAACTTCCAATCGGAGTTAAAATGTCTTAAAGGCACCAAATGTTCACAAGTTACAAGGGTTTTTTACTCACTTTTCAACTGTAATACAGATGATGGATCCAACTGGAACATCTCTGGTCCCTTCAGGAACAAGGATCTTGGCCATATAGCACTCCTCCAAACTCTCAAACCCAACAGTGGCTTTATCAGTTTCAACCTGTTAACACAAAGCACTGGCTTAGGTTTGTACTGCCAACAGGCAGTTAATTAGAATGTGTCTAGAAATCCATACAAAGATAAACCCACTACCACAGACTTGAAATAATGATTTAAAAACATTTTTGGGTAGAAGCCATGCATTGCTAGCATTTGGGGGCAGATCTCTGAGCATTGCAGGCCAGCCAGAGTGTTACACGGTGAAACCCTGTCTCAAAAACAGTCAGTTTAGCTAGCTCCTGACAACTTAGCTAACCAATCATCTCTAATAAATGGGAACCGGGGAGGGAGCAGTTTCTTAAAGAGAAAGAAGAAACTACCTACCAGAAGGCTAAGCCTGTCTATTCGACAAAGCCACTCCCTTACAATCATCTGTATATTTTAAGACTTACCTCTGCAATTAGATCACCCTCACTGATTTTTTCCCCTTCTTTTTTTTCCCAACGAGCTATGGTGCCTGCCTGCATCGTAGGAGAAAGGGAAGGTAGTGGAACCTGCAGAAAAAGAAGCATACATTTAAACAGGGCGTGCTTTAGAGTTTCGTTCCACCCAATTCCATGCAAAGTATTTACTGAGTCCCATTACAAACTGGTCACTGGAGATACAAAAGGTGTTCTAGCACCCCAGAAATTCATGACTTTCAAAGTGGCAGGTTGATCCTCCAGTCAGTCTAGTGGATCAGAGAAAGCACGTGAGCCTTCTCAGACCTTTTGCTTATAGCCTCAGGCTTAGAGCTCTTCTTTCAATAGAAGAGATCCCCACTGAAAAGGTCTTGGGCAAGGGACCGTAATAGATCTTGAAGGGAGCTGGCTGTCAGAGGCCTCTCAAGGAGGATTCCCCACGCCAAGGAGCGGGCTCTGAAGGACAACGGGCTCCGGGGTGGATCACTCACCTTCTGGTGCGGAGGGAGGCTGTAAGAGCGGCGGCTCGGCGACCCCAGGAGTTGTCGCAGTAAGCGGTTACGCGAGACGGTGCTGGAGCCATAGCTCCAGCCGCACAACGAGCGGACCCCATAGCTGGGGAACCCACTGCCGCAACGAACCGCAGCGGGGCCGGTGCGCGGGCTCCCGCACGGGGCGCCGGGGCCTTCCTTCAAGGCTGCCCACCGAGTCCTGAACCCGGCCCTGGGCACAGCACTCTGCGCCCTCCGCGCACAGACGCGCCACATTACTGCCACCGACCCCCACGCCCCAAAGGCTCCGCCGTCTCCGGAGTGACCTCTCCAAGAGCAGGGCGGCTCTGCCGTCAGCCGCGCACTGCGGTCGCGCAGTGTCGTAAAAGCGGCTGCTTGCTTGGACGGGCGACCGGAACGCAGGGCGTCCGCGCCCCTCTGCGGGGGAACGGGTTGGAGACACCCGGGAGGGACCGGAGAATGCAGCTCAGGATCGATGGTGACTAAGGTGCTTCGAGGTAGTGCGGGGGCAGTGCACGTTTGGAAGAAACGGGAAAGGCCCTAGGAGAATTGTCGCAGAGAATGGGAAGTACGGCCCGCTCTAAGGGACCGGACAGTCTGACCGGCTGCAGCCTGCGGGCAGGGAGGCGGTGCCAAAGGGAACGGCCACCTCTGCTTTAAGAACCTGAGCCGACAGTAATCCAAAGCTTTAGATGAATGGGTGCAGGCGCACCCCCGAAAGTTGGAGGAAGGAAAGGTCCTCGAGTGACCTCCGGGGATCACGGAGTGTCCCCTGGTCGCGTAGGCTGTCCTAAGGTCCCTAGCCCACCGGAAAGGGGAGCAGCAGGGTTTTCAGCCAAATGGTGTGAAGGGCAGCCAAGAGAAAGGTACATTTTCACATTTCGAGTTAGTCTCAGAGGACTAATTATATTCCATATATAAAGATACTTGTTTGTAAAAACAGTTTTATTACCCCCAAATTACCACCGTATCCTCTTAAATAGCGAAAATATTTAAGACACACAACAGACAAGGTGGCACATTCCTTTAATTATAGCATTCGGGAGGCAGAAGCAGGTGGATTTCTAAGTTCCAGGCCAGCCTGGTTCATTGCCAGGCCAGCTTGGGCTACACACTGAGATTCTTTTTTAAAAGAAAGGTTTAAGATACAACTTTGCGAAAGCCATTGTATTCTGCAGTTCTGTGAACTCAATAAGAAAACAACAATAAAAACGTTTCTTAAACTATGGAGTAACAATGTGGGGTCAAAAGAAAAAAAAAAAACGGCAACACTGAAAAGCTTCCGAACCCAACCACGCCAACCTAAGTTGTTTCTGGTTGCTGCTTGCCTATACCGAATCCCACCCCATGTCACTGCAGCTGTGGCTCTGAGGACACCCGTGCCCTTTGCACTGCCATGCTCTCGGTGTCACACAAGGCCAGCCAACACTGCTTGAAACACCTTGGCACAGATTCACATGTATGGTGTGATTCGCACTGGTTTTACTGTACAAAGTTTTCTGCTCTCACGTGAACATAATAGTTTTAATTGCAGAAAGCAGACGTTTCCCATAGTTATTCCTTATAAACATTATAGTCGTATAATCTTTAGGTTGAATTGTTAGAGTATTTGAATTTTAAAATTGCTGTGGCCGATTTGAATTTTATAGAAAATCAATGAATTTTGTTTTGAGATTAGGTCTAAATTTTCCAGTAAATGTCTCCTTAGATTTTTCCATTTTATGTTACATATTTTTAAATAAAATATGACATTATTTTCTGTGTATATGCTAACACACTTAACCTCTGAGCCGTCTCTGCAGCCCAACACTGAGCTATCTTGCTAGCTCATATGTGACATATGTTACATATTTATGTGAAGCAGCATCCTCAATATTGACAACTATAAAATATTAATCAACTATGTATTGCAGTATCATATATTTAAGTCGACTTTTTTTTTTACTTGCAACACAGTTCACACAGGATATCCCATTTATAGGACTAAACTATGTGTCCATCTTAAAAGAATGTCTAGCTAAATGGGTATATATACAATTAATTTTTTTCAGTCACAAATAATGGAGTTTGTCATTCACAAAATGGATGCAACTTAATTAAGCAAATTAACTATCTCAGATAAATATTGTATATTTTCTCTCATTTGTGATCCTAGACTTTATGCTCGAAATCATATATGTTTATATACCAGGGACATAGAAATGAAACAAAAGGGATTAATGGCTAGAGGAAAGGGAAGAAGGAGTGGTAAAGAGGTATGGCTAAGAATATGCTCACAGTCTATCGTATGCTGTATGAGAATGTCTTTATGAAAGTCTACACTGTGTACAATGAATTTATAGTATGGTATGCACATGTCTACACACATACATAGGAGCAAGCATATTTAAAAAATATTAAGGCTGGGTGTATAGCTGAGTTAGAAAAGTGCTTAGCATGCATCAAGTTCTGAGTTCAGTCCTTAGCACCTGATGAACTATGTAATCCCAGCATTTGGGAAGTGGAGCAGGAAAATCAGAAGTTCAAGGACATCGTTAGCTATGTAATCAGTTCAAGGCCAGTCTAACACGAGATACTATATATACATACATATATGTATAAATATATATCATATATTAGTATAAAAAGATAGGTGTGTATAGTTTTGCCATATTCTGTCCCTAAAGCATTGTATGCCCTATCAGCAATGTATGGGATTACCAGGTTTCCCAGAGCCTCACCACAGAATACGTTCATATCATTCTTTTTGGAGGTAGAAGGGGTGTCAAAAATGTCGTTTTTCTTTGTAATTTTTAATTTATAAGTTACATCTATTTATTGTGTGTGGTATGTATCCACAGGGCACACATATGAAGGTGGTCAGAGGACAACTTTTGAGAGTCTCTTCTCTTTGACTATGTTCATTCCAGCAATAGAACTCAAGTTTAGGGGAAAGCACTTTTACCCCAGTGAACCATTCCCTCAGCCTATCATGTGTAATTTTCATAGATATGTGTGAGAAATTATATATATATGTAGAGGTGATATTTACGGACCAGAGCAGCACCCTGGCCGGTTTTTTCTCTGGCAGCCGCCATGTTCTCACTGCTCCTCGGCTCTGACCGGGGCTCCAGCTAGCTAGATGGACAGGTCCTGGCACCCACGAGATGCCAGCGTGGGGGATGGCTCTGCCAATCCCCCACGCTGCATCCACAAAGCTCTGCATTCTCAAAGCTCAGCTGAACTCCAGACAATATCTGCCATCCTCACAGTATCCAGTAGAAACGAGGCTCTTCCGGGCGGTGGTGGCGCACGCCTTTAATCCCAGCACTTGGGAGGCAGAGGCGGGCGGATTTCTGAGTTCGAGGCCAGCCTGGTCTACAGAGTTCCAGGACAGCCAGGGCTACACAGAGAAACCCTGTCTCGAACTCCCCCTCCCCCCAAAAAAAGAAATGAGACTCTTAAAGCTTAATGGTTATCTAAAGGATTTATATATTTAGAAATGCTCAATCAACAAAATGCCCACACAATTAGAGTCATTACCCAATATCTAACCTTTTCATAGAAGTTGCTACCCAGGACAGCTTTCGACCCATCGGTGGTTCTCCATGATCCATAGCCTCCTTCTCTTCCCCTTCCTCTCTTTCTCCCCTCCCCTTTCTTTCTCTCCCCTCTCCTTCTCCTCTTCTTCTCCCAGCTCCACCTCTTCTTCTACTGCCTAATCACTGAGCTCCACTGCTAATACAATATAGCAGAATAAATATCCTACCACATATATATATATATATATGTATATATATATATATATATGCATATATATATGATATAGTTTATAGATTTAATTCTATATGTAAAAACAAGCATATCTAATTGTATGGAAATTTGATTTCATCTTTAATAAATGGCAAAACTACTAAAGAATTATCTTTAAATAACTTTTATTTAATATTCTATTTGTAATATTATATACATCTATAACCAGGGATCATGTGGAAATCCCTCAGGAGAAGGAAACCCAAGTGGAAGAATTTCGGAACCCCTGCCACAGAAAGGCCTGCATGCATATGAGCAGTTATTGAGTAATGATTTATGTGCAACATTTATGAAATAGGTATCCATTGTATGGTTTATATAATTAGAAAGCGTTGTCATTTCTGAACTGAAAGTGACATTAAATTAGGAGGAAGCATGTGGTGTATTTATGCTGATTCCTCAGTGTACAGATGGTCAGAGAACACTAAGAACACAACAAGAAATTGGAGGAAAAAAAGTTAAAACTGATAGCCATGACTGTTGTTCTGTTGTTCCAGCACCAGGCAGCCAGTTTGAGGCTAGCTTGGGCTACCTACATGTACTATAAATAAATAAATAAATAAATAAATAAATAAATAAATAAATAAATAAATAAATTCTTAAATTTCCTAGCCCTTGGAAGGCAGAGGCAGGCAGATCTCTGTTGAGTTCCAGGTCAGACCCTGTCTCAAACATAACAAAGTTGGAAATACATAATCAGAAACCAAGTGAAAGAAAGCACTCGGAGCTAAAAGTTGAAATCTACTAAGCAATTAAACTGGTAACATTAAGTGATAAATGAAGCCTGCTTGATTTCGGGGCAGCGTAGCCTTTAAACTGATTTGTGAATTCCTTATTCAGTTCAGGCTGTGGACGTAGTCTATGCCTGTGGTTCCAGACCGCAGAGGCTGAAGGAAAGTGATTAATTATCTGAATATGTCAGTTCAGAGAACATGGTGAGATGCTGTCTCAAAATAGAAAAATAAATATCCATTGCTGTCTGGGCTCCTCAGTGGCTTGGCGGTAGAAATCATAGATAGCATGCACAGGGTTCAGCATTCAGTTTTAAACACTTCTGAGCAACTAGGGTTCGAATTGCATTTGAAGACTGATGTTACACAGTTTATACTCTCAGGCTCTTATGTGTCTATACATTTACATATGCTTTCAAAAGAGTTGCAATGGATCTTGATCTATCTTATGCTTACATTAGAAATACCTACAGTAAAATATCTCTAGCAATAAAACAATCCTTATCTCCACCCTCCTGATAATGAGCAAACATGCTACCAGGGAGATCACTCAAGGAAATTTACCTTCACTAAATGTAAATGGCTTTACTGGCTGATCTCAGGTAAGAGATATAAATGAAAATGATGAAGTGGATTTAGTTTGCAAACTCCATTTTATTCATAGTGCGAGTGTTTGGTTGTGACTTGTTCACAATTCTGGTACATATAGGCAGTTAAAATGGGTTATTACTTTGATAATTGGAAACCTCTGGCATAACAGTCTATGAAAACACTGTAAAACAGAATACATGGTAAGAATCTCTGAAAGCAATGGTTACAAACATACATGTTTCTAAGAAAATAGACTTTACATATATGTATTTAAGCAAGCCATACCTCTTAAGTTTGACAAATAAGAGTGTGCAATCATGATACTTATGAGTAAAAATGAAAATTTTAACTATAACTGATATGATTTTCAGTAACTGAGTATTCTTAAGTTGGATGTGGAACATAAAGATATTTTCATAATTTAGTCATCCTAGTCAAAAGAGCTGAAAACTCAGTCCAAAAGGAGCATTGCAGTGGCCAAATGTATCTAACCCACACTTCTGTTTAACCCAGACACAGATCTCATTATAGGCCAGACTGGCATTAACCTGGTACTCCTCCTGCCTCAGTCTCCCAAATGTTGGAATTACAGGCATGTATCTATCACCAGGCAGAAGCTTTAGGTACAAACTGTAAAGTGTTCCAGCTGATTTAGGGAATTGAGCAAGATGACACTCCTCAGTTTTTAAATAACTCAACTAAATTAGCATTTGAAGTCATTTTTAAGATTTGTTTTTATTATTTTTACTTATGTATATATAGGTGTCTATGTAGGTACATTTCCACACGTGAGTACATTTGTTTTGGCTTTCCTTTTGGTCTTGGTTTTTGTTGTTTTCAAGACAAGAGTCTCACTATGTAGTTCTGGCTGTCACGGAACTTACTAAGTAGACCACGATAGCCTTAAACTCAAAGAGATCCCCTGCCTCTGACTCCACCGTGCTGGAATTAAAGGGCTGAACTTCCTCCCCCTCCCCCCCAAGGAAAGAGAATGTCAGCAAGACCGGCTAGCCTATGCCAGTGTCACTAGGAAACAACAGTTTCAAGCCTCAAGTTCTCCAAGATCCGTGGTTCTCAACCTTCCTAACGCTGTAACCCTTTAACACAGTTCATGCTGTGATTCCCCAGCCAGAGAACTATGTCTGCTCCTGTTGTAACTCACAGTGTAAGTATCTGTGGTTTCCAGTGGTCTTAAGCGGCCCCTGGGAAAGGGCTGTTTGATCCCCAAAGGGGTCACAACCTACAGATAGAAAACTGCATCCTTGAGTTTAACCAAATAGGAGATTATTCAAAAGAGAATGAATTTATGCTTGCCCCTACCCTGAAGACTCCAGAATTATGGACCGGGATGAGGATCCCTGACCCATGGTGTACAGGAATTAATGAGATACATCCTCTGGAAGAGATGCTCAACCATTTCACTTCTGGCACATGAGATTAATGAACTCCATTCTCCCTGGATTCAACCTCTGCGTTTTCTGTAGGCACTAAGGCCATGAGGGTCCTTTTCTAAAAATGAGAAAAAATAAAACACGATGTAGAGGACTTGAAGTTTTTTCTTTGATTTAATTTTTGCTGAAAAGTTAATTTCACATAATGTTAAGACTGCTGAAAGAAAACGGACAAGGACAATCTCATTTAAGAGGCAGACATTCAAGGTAACTTGTATCTGGACTGCACTATTGCGTTTACCCTGATCACTTTCATGCTGTCAAACAGTAAAACATTAAAGTTCATGCAACAGAGAAATTGGTGAGACATGGGCTTTTTAATCCCTCCAGTCAACTTGGAAAAAAACGGAAATAACATTTTTCTTCTGTTGGCTTTCACAATGACTTGTTCTTGCTTATGGCTGACTTTCCTGAACTTTCCTAGTTACAGCTGATGAAAAATTGTTCTTCAATAGAAGACCAGCGTAGTGTGCATGGAAGACATCAGGTCTTTTTGATCTCATGTCTTTTAGAAGAGCAATCAACTAGAAAAAATAAAATAAAAAAGATCTCCACCACTAAAAGCAGGGAGAATTGGACAGAACTAACTGCCATTAGTATACTCGTAACAAAATAAAGCTTGTTCTGAAACCACAAGAGGCAGTAGGAAGAGACGGTAGAAAAGCTACTGGGAGTGGTAGGAAATGGAGAGAGTCTGGGAACGTGAGAGTACACAGAAGTCACTCAGTTATCAAAATAGACATGGCTGTCAGACAAAAGCAAACGAGTACAAAACAATTCTCAAACATGGACTATTTTTAAAAGACATGTCTATATAAAACAATATGACGTTATCTCAGCGTTCCAAAGAGTATTCTGTTCAAATGGCTGAAAATGGGAGACACAGAGACAGGCGGGTCGCAGAACTGAGCCATCTGTCCCACTCTTCTGTTTGGCAGTGTACAGTGTGGTTGCAGACTGCTTGGAGCGACTGTGTAAGTAGGTAACCATGGCTGACTGATGACGAGGTGCTAGGTGAGTGGATGAGAAAACCCAAGTGAGTGAGAAACCTCTGGAAGTTGAACTCTTTAGCTTTATACTTGACAATGTTGCAGTAAGAAATGACTTCACCTTGAATCAACCCTGCCATTCACGACTCCCTCACGCTCCATGCCCAGTGGGTTCACTGTCCCCTGAGGGAACAGCCTAAGCTAACTGTAATATAAAATAACTGCAGCCTTGAAGTGAGAGGCAGACCAGGAAGTCGTGCTCAGTACTCAAACACAAATTACTGGTCTGTCTCCTTGTAAAGGCGATGGCATGAGTTCGAGTCAGGGGATGTGGGTAGCAGCACCTTTCTGTATCCTCCTGGATTCTTAAGGAGTCTCTCACTTCTCTCATTCTTTTCAAACACAACATTTATCTGTTTGGAGAAAAATAAATGGCTCTAAAGTTAAAGAGTCCCCAAAGAAAACCAACAGCATGTGAAAAATGCCCTCAGTGGGCTAAGGACAAGCTGCAGAGTCAGGTAAAACCAGAAGAGGCAGCCCAAGGTCTTAATGATGGTTTTGGCGTAGTATAGCACAAATGGGCAACCCTCTCCCCACCCAGTCAACAAGTCAGCATCATTCACGTCCAGGCCAGTTTTACTTGGGCTTTCATGTTTGGTACCACCTCACAGGTCACTCCTGGTTCGCAATGTCTGCAAAGAACCAGAAAAGTTGGTACCTCTTATCTGTAAGTACAAATGCTGGGACTCTGATTGCTGCAACCATTGAGGCCAACACAATGGAGTGATGCATCCACGTCTAGGTTCCAGACTATAGCAGCCATGCCCCTGTGAGAGAGGGGTCATCCTTCCCGGGTGGTTAAGGCCTTCGGTTTGATGTCCTCAGAGTAGAATAAAACACTGTTCCCACGGACAAGGAGCTCCAGATGAACCCATGCTCTATGTTTTGGACAGAGATTTGAAGTACCAGATATGCCAGGCACACAAACAGGACTGGCCTGTGACCATCATACTTGAAGAAGCTTCTTTTTGGCAGCACGAATTAGAAACTTCTCGACGTACTCTGGTGTTAGTCCTCTTTCCTGAGAGCAACAGCCAGGTTGTATCCAGGGTCCCGTTAATTCTCTCTATGGTCTTCTTCCACCCAGGCTACAATTTTCCCTTCCCATCCAGGGATGGCATCATCATCATGGAAAACCTAGTTTAAGAAAAAAAGCCATAATGGAAAAAATATTACAAGGCTATGAGGGCTAGGGAGTCGAATAATTTGAATAAGAATGCTCCCCAAGAACTCATATGTTGGAATGCTTAGACATCAAGGAGTGGCACTACTCGGAAGAGATTAGCAAGTGCGGCCTTGTTGGAACGGGTGTGGTCTTCTTGGAGGAAGTTTGCTGCAGGGGGTGGGTTTTGAGGTTTCAATGGCCCAAGCCAAGCCCAGTATCTCTCTCCCTGCTGCCTGCAAATCCAGAACAGTAGAACTCCAGTTCTACCAATCAGTAGAACTCTCAGCTCCTCCTGCACCATGTCTGTCTACATACTGTCATGGTTCCCGCCATGATGATAATGGACGGAACCTGAATTTGTAAGCCAGCCCCAGTTAAATGCTTTCTTTTATAAGAGTTGCCTTGGTCATGGTGTCTCTTCACAGCAATAGAACATTGACTAAGATGGGAACTCAGGTACTTCTGGGAGCTAATTCAGGAGTGACCAGTAACACTCTCAACTTGCTCCTGGATTCTGTACCTCTTCTTTGACAGTGCCAAACTCGGGATCCAGTGCTTTGAAGTGGTACCGGTGATTCCCTTCCCGATCAATAGCTGCTTTAAAGTCCTTCAGTGTCACCTCCCCCAACCTGTAATAAAGAAGAGTATACCAAAATAGTTTGTTAATCAATAGGCTGGGAAGGTTAGCTTTAAATCTGGACCCCAACCAAAGTCAACAAGCAGAAACAGCATGGCTTCAATACTAGGTCACGGCCCCTGATAACCAAGATATCATTAAAATAGAGATTGGGCAACCAGTCAATACTAGGAATGAGCATGGTTACATCAGGTGATCCAAGAACTCAAATTCATTGCTTTTGCTGCTTTTAACCTGAAAATAAGGTATTCAAAATAAAATTCATTAAATAACTATTAATATTACTAAGTTTTCTCAGTTTCTCCCCTGACATAGTAGTCCAGTTTTCTTAGGCTGATAAAATTAAATTCATCAGCTTTTTTTCTTTCTTTTTTTGTTTTTTTTGGTTTTTCAAGACAGGGTTTCTCTGTGTAGCCCTGGCTGTCCTGGAACTCACTCTGTAGACCAGGCTAGCCTCGAACTCTCGAACTCAGAAATCCGCCTGCCTCTGCCTCCCAAGTGCTGGAATTAAAGGCGTGCGCCACCACCGCCCGGCTCATCAGCTTTTTTTGTTTGTTTGTTTGTTTTGTTTTTGACAGTCTCACTATGTAACCCAAGCTTGCCTTGGCTTTGCTATGCAGCATAGGATGACTTCAAACTCACAATCATGTTCCAGGCCCCCAGTTGATCAGATTACATGTAAGTGCCACTCAGCTCAACACCAGCATTCCCTCTGTGTTTAGAAAATATAGAAATGTCCTGTGGTGGCACATACCTTTAATCCCAGCACTATAGAGGCAGAAGCAAGCAGATGTCTGAGTTCAAAACCATCCTGGTCTACAGAATGAGTTTCAGGACAGCTGGGGCTACACAGAGAAACCCTGTCTTGGAAAACAATACTACACCCCCCAAAAAATACAAAACAAAAATTAAAAGCCCTCACTTCTATCTAGTCCAAATAAGCAGACTCTAAGAGAGGAGAAAACCTAAGAACCTCTCTTGATTGTTGGTCAGGGTTTATTTTATTTATAAACCTAGAGCCTTAAGCAATTCAAGACAAGCACACTATCTCTGAGTTCCATCATCAGCCCCCTTGCAGTATCTTTATTCACTGGGAGAACTGTACTGAGCTGAACTTCTGGGGCATTTTCCACATACATTCTTACAGGTATGACTTGCCATCATCACACAGTAGGAAACACCCACGAGTAGTGCCCAAGAGGTCAGGCTAGAGGTCGTGGCTACCAGAAGGAGCTATTTTGAATACTTAAAAGAACAAGTTTTTCCAAACTTACATAGCTATCAGAAGAAGAAGCACAATTATTTCTCCTGTGTGCCTAGGTGTGATGGTACATGCTTTTAATCCCAACACTTGGGGGGCTGGGGCAGGTGGATCTCTGTGAGTTCAAGACCAGACTGGTGACTGCAGGCCACCCAGAGCTACACAGTTGAGACCTTGTCTAAAAAACTAAAACAAAACAAAAAAATTCAAAACATACAGTTATTCCTGTGCCGAGCAATACCTTCTGCTTATCCATTATAATGCCACTGGTTGCTGGGTATGGTGGTGTATGCCTTTATCCTCAGTACTCAAGAGGCAAGGCAGGAGGATCTCTAGTAGCTAGAGGGAGGCTAGCCTGGTCTACATAGAGAGTTCAAGACCAGCCAAGGCTATATAGTAATACTTTGTCTTAAAACAACAACAACAACAACAACAACAACAAACACCCGAAAACAAAACAAACAAACAGAAAAAGCCCAAGCAAAAAAAAACAAGCAAAAACCTGCCAAGCATAAAGCAAAGTCCTGGGCTTTGGTTTCCTTACCCGCTGCTTTACAAACATCTTTCAGCCGCTCATTGGGCTGTTACTAAGGGCTCTGCTTCTGTTTGGTTTGGGTTTTTACAGTGAAATGATGACGTGGACGTCTCACCTCTTTGGTATATTGACCATGAAGGGCGTGAGTGAGCGGTCGGTGAAATAGAGCACCTTAGTGCAAGTGCTGCTGACGGCCGGGGAACTCTGGGAGTGAGGCAATGCTGCAAGCAGAGACAGAGTTAGAACATTTGATTTCATCCAAACTGCCCTCCCTTCATTTACTCAAAATGTCTCAGGAGGCTGCAGCTGCCCGAGGTCACGGCTCCTCCATCAGCCTTGCCAAAGCACCATGTCCCCAGAGCACGGCTCATGATTGTCACGAGGACAAGAGGTGCCTTGGACATGAGCATCATCATGGGCCCCGTTTCTCATTCAGTTCAGGGATTTCTGTCAGAGGAACGCTACCTGCTCTGACAGTGCTGTTGCTAAAGGTCAAGAGGTCAGAGAAGGTTGCCTGGCTGGATTTCAGGGGACTCAGAGTAGACACCCAGCAGGACCTGCAAACTGCCTACATTCAGATTTTGGAGTAAGAATATTTACATGATTGGTAAAAAGAAGGAATAATTCAGGAAAAAGAAACCAGGGAAGACGGACTATCAACGTTCTGATCCCAAGGGCCTGCATGTCAGTCTACAAGGGTGTGGTCCTGTGCTGTGTGGTGTGTGTGTGTGTGTCTGTTGTTCTGAGACAGGGTCTCACTATGCAGCCCTGTCTGGCTTAGAACTCATGAGAAACACCTAACTGACCATGAACTCACAGACATCTATCTGCCTAACTCTGCCTCCTGAGTGCTGGGATTAAACATGTAGGCCACTACATCAAGTCTTACATTTACTTTAGTGTGGGTGTGTGTGGAGATCAGAAGACAGAGTTTAGGAGTCAGTTCTCTCCTTCCACCCCATTGGATCAAGGACTAAACTAGATGGTCAGGCCTGGCAGCAAGTGCCTTTACCCACTGAGCTAGCCTACCAGACCCTAAAATACTCTATGGGTGATATAGATGGTTCTGGTAACATTCATCCAGTCACCACACAGGAGCCGTACTAGTAATCGATATGGCAAGAACAATCAGGCCAAACAGAGAAAAACATGTACAATCTCACCATGCTTTCCAGCATCTGAGCATCGTCAGCCTCACCGTCTAGACCACAACTTAAGAGTTAACAGCTGTCAGAGAAGGAGGAAGAGAGAGAGGAGGAAGGAGGAAGAAGAGGAGAAAGAGGAGAGAGGAGGGAGGGGGAATTCTAGGAAAAATATGCATGCCAAACCCCAAATACCTTCATAGGAAAGGAATTTTGGACTTTGTTATTTTTTTATTATTATTACTTTGACAAATAGACTCTTTTGTTATTAAGCTTCTCTATGTATATGAAAATATATGGGATTTTGAATTTATAAATGCCTTAAAATCCGATAAAGCAACAGGAATTATGTCTTAAAAATACAAGTTGGGAGACTAGAGAGGTGGCTCAGTCTCTTGCAAAAGACATGGGTTTCCATAACCCACACGGGCCTCTTCCAGGGTTCTGATGCCCTCTTCTGGCCTCCAGAGGCACTGCACGTACGGTGTATGCACATGCATTAAAAGAAAAGTAAATCTTGAAAATAAAAGAGTTGGAAACAGTGGTGCACACCTTTAATCCCAGCACTTGGGAGGCAGAAAGAGGCAGATCTCTGTGAGTTCAAGCCAGCCAGGGCTACATAGTGAGACCTTGTCTCAAACAACAAAACAGCACTAGAAGATTAAAGACCCATTAAAGAAACATAAAAATGAACCAGGCCTCATACTGTACAAAAAAAAGGACTCTAAATGAACTCCTAGCCTAAACTTATAAGCTACATACTGTTGGGCTTAGTGGCATGTTCCTTTAATCCCAGCACTGGGCAGGCAGAGGCAGGTGCATTTCTGTGAGTTTGAGAGACCTGGTCTATACAGCAAGTTCTAGGCCTGTAAGGAATACACAGTGAGACCCTTCAAAAAAAGCTTGATGTCATTCCCATTTTAGGCATATTAGACTTTGTTCTTCAGTGTCATGGGGAGTACTCAGAGGGGCTGCCTCTGTGAGGGGATAAGCCATGTCCTATAATCCCTCTAGAACCTTCCTTAAACTGCTAGATTCCTAGCATGTTCCAGTCCCAAAGGAAGGTGAGACACAAAGATCAAATTACTACGTATTGGCTTTATATTTCATTTAGAAACCTTCTGCTCTGTTAAACCCAGAGGCCTCTCTGAGCTCTGCAGACACTGCCCTTCAAAAGTCTGCCTAAGGGCTGTCCTCTGTTCTTCAGGTTGCTGTTGGATCTCCATTATGCTCCAGCTGCCCCTCGTGGGTGTGGCTGACAACAGGGGGTTTGATCAGTGTCTTCAGGGATGGGTCAGTGGGTAAGAGCACTGGCTGCTCTTGCAGAGGACCCTGGTTCGGTTCCCAGCACCCATGTGGCAGCTAATAGCTGCCTGCAACTCCAGTTCCAGGGATTCCAATGCCCTCTTCTGCTCTCCATGGGCAATAGGCACACATGTAGTATAGAGACATATATGTAGGCAAAACACCTATACACATTAAGAAGCAAAAGATGTGCCCAAATGTTATTTGTCTATTTTTCTCTCTCTCATAGACAGGATCTCACACAGCCCAGGCTGGCCTCACGCAGCCCAGGCTGGTCTCTGACTTGCTGCGTAGCCAGGTTGACCTTGAACTTCTGATTCTCCTGCCTCTACTTCCCCAGTCCTGGAATTACAGGCGTGCAGCACCACAACTAGTTTATGCTATGCCAGGGATCAAATCTATGGCCTCATGTACACTAAGCAAGCTTTCTACCAAGTGAGCCACATTGTTAGCCCAGTTTTTTTTTTTAACTCCAGAGTTGTATTTTCTCACCAAACTAGGTTTCTCTTAATTACTATTATGATCCCAGGCTGGCTTCAAACTCATCATCCTCCTGTCTCAGCTTCCATAGTGGCATTACAAGTGTGTGAGTGGCAACAGGCTTAGCTATTCAGAAACAGTTTCTATCCCACTGTTCTTCTACGGTGATTCCAACCACTCACATCTTACTCCTCTGTTGTTTGCATCACTCTGCTCTGGCGGTGCTTCTTTCCTGTCCTGTATTTTTTCTCTCCTCATGTTTATATATTGCTAAAATTTCTATCACCACATAAGTCTGTGGATTCTTTGGTGGCTGCATTGAGTCTACTGAGGCCTATACTCAGCTTTTTACACGGATTTGAACTCAGGTCCTCACACTTGTGGGGCAGGCCCTTTGCCAAGTGAACTAGCCTTTTGGGTCTGGTATCTTGTACTTAGCATAATGTGTTTTCCGAGTTCATTCACTTTCAATGTGTATCAGTACTTATTATTCCTTTCTGCAGCTGAATAATATTCCAGTGTTTGCATCTATCACATGTGCCTACCATTCATCAGCTGGCAGACATTTGTGTTAGCGCTTTGGGGGTATATACCTATAGCTTCCTGTGATAAACCTGTGTTTAGCCCTTGATGACGGTTTCGCTCATTTTACAACCTGGTAACAACACAGAAGAGTTCCAGTTTCTCCATGTCTTTTGCCAACATTCATTCTACCACTAAGCTAGGCCCATAATCCTCACTGTGGGTTTTTTAAAAAAGATTTATTTTCTTCTTTTTTGGGGGGAGGGGGTTGGTTTTTCAAGACAGGGTTTCTCTGTGTAGCCCTGGCTGTCCTGGAACTCACTCTGTAGACCAGGCTGGCCTCGAACTCAGAAATCCGCCTGCCTTTGCCTCCCAAGTGCTGGGATTAAAGGCGTGTTCCACCACTGCCCAGTGATTTATTTTATTCTTAATTATGTGTGTCTGTCTATATCTATCTGGGGTGTGTGCATGGAAGTGCTGGTACCTGCAGAGGCCTGAAGAGGGCACTGGATCCCTTGGAGCTGGAGTTACAGGTGATTATGAGCTCCCTGGTGTGGGTGCTGGGACTGAACTCAGCCTTCTAAAAGGAGGCTGGCTGCTCAGGAAGGTCTCTCGGCTGCTGAGAAAAACATTTACTTGAGACCTTTGGTTTTTTTTTTTTCTACTGTCTTTTGCTGTTGAATTTATATATTCTGGATCCTAGGCCCAGATAAATGATTCACAAATGCTTTCTTTATTCTGTAGATTGTCTTTTTCCTTTTGTCCAACATGTCTCTATGTAGCCCTTGTTGGCCTGGAATTCACCATGTATAATGAAGCTGACTGCAAGCCTGTGATGATCCAGTCTCAGCCTCCCGAATGCTAGGACAAAAGGCACGTGCCCGTGCACAGCTCTTCCTACTTTCCAGAGAGTGTCCTTATGCAAAAACATGTTGTTTCTATAATAGCTCTACTATTTTATTTTTAGCTGCGCATGCTTTTGGTACCATATCTAGGAATTCATTACTGAGTCCTAAAGTATATTTCTCCTTTTCTAGAAGTTGTATAGATTTTTAAAGACATATATAGGATAACTGGTAAGGATCCCATGTTATAGGATAGCCATTTGACCTAACTTAAATGACTGTACATATATGGATTTATAAATGAACTCTCAATTTTATCTCACAAATTCACTGTTACTTTAAATCTGAAATAAAGGGCATGAGAGATATCTCAGCACTTAAAAGCTCAGTTCAGTTCCCTAGGCATAGACACACACAAATAAATAAAAATAAATCTCAAAAACACTGAAATAACTGTTTCACCTCATGAGTCACTGATGGGAAAAGAATTTGTCTGGGGCTCAGCCAGAGTGGAATGGAGGCAGGAGTTCTGGACCTGGTACCACCTCCTCACATACATTGTGTGTCCCCATATTTTGCAGTGATTTTTAGGAGAAGTCTCAACTAATGCTCAGATCTTCCAAGAGTAACACTGTTAGACAACAACAAAACTTAGAGGCAGCACCATGAATTAACGTTCTCAGCTGTAGCCATACACTGTCGAGTGGCTACCCCAAGACTGCACTTCAGTCATATTTGTCTGATTTTATATTCTCTATTTTCCTGTTCTGTTAGCTTACATTCAGTTTGAGGAATTCCAAGTGCCTTTGACCTTACAAAGAGGACCATCTCGTTTGTTGGCATCCAAATATATACCCTTGAAGCTCAGGAAAGGGCTGGGATGAAAATAAACTAAAAGTAATCCACACACAAGAATCCCTGAAGCGACATGGAATGGAAGGATCCTGAAAGAGACTGAGACAGTCTAGGCCTCAGATGGTATCATAGCGGAGGGCAGGGGAATGACTCAGAGAACTTAGCATTCAGAGAATGTAAGGAAAAGGGAGAATTCTAGCTCAGCAGACTGCAATGAAGAGGCACCAGGTCCACCTTGTTCCGGGTCACATTTGCACAGTCTAACAATGCTAGTGCTACAGAACGCTCAGCGTGCAGTCATGATGCTACAGGATGCTCGGTGCACCATCACCAGGACATTACTTCTCAGCCCTGGAACTGATGGTGGAGACCGCTTCCTCAGACTGTTCAAGAACATTAAATGCGTTTGAAAAGACAACGGGCCAGGCAGTGGTGGTGCACGCCTTTAATCTCAGCACTTGGGAGGCAGAGGCAGGCGGATCTTTGAGTTTGAGGCCAGCCTGGGCTATAAAGAGAAACCCTGTCTCGAAAAAACAAACAAACAAAAAACAAACGAAAGAGCCAAAAAAAAGGGAAAGAAAAGACAACGGAAGGCAAGGCTTGAGATGCAACCACTTGACTAGACAGCGAAAATGTCACCTGCAGCCTAACAGTGAGAATAAATGGAATCACTGAGTAGAAGTAAGGAGGAATTCAATGGGGTGGTCCATGGAAGGAGGAAAGCAAAGACAGAGGAGGGATGCTGGGAGGAAAGGTGCGTGCTGCAAGGCTCAGTTTGGTTCCCAGAACCCACAGGGTAGGAGAGGACTGACTCTTGCAAGGTGTCCTTAAGTTTCTACATATGGACTCTGGCATATAGCATGCAAACACACGCAATAATAATAAATGCTAAAGTTTAAAAGAAAGAAAAGAAGAGAGCATGTATAGACCTTAGGAAGGCTGATGCAGAAGATTAAAAGACATCGTAGTTGAAGGACCTCCATAGTCGCACAGGTTCCTGGGTTTGAGAAGGTGAGGGACAGGCTGGCCTATTCGAGGATGGGTGTCACTGGAAGTGTTGGAGGTTGGTCTGGTGCTGCTATGTATTCAAATGCTAAATACTGACCCCCAAGACCTGGTTGCCCCTAGAATTCCCAGTACACCAGTCTTTGTTGTGTAAACTTTGCTCCCAAATTTAAAGCTACTGGCTAAATAAAAGTGGCTACAGCCAATTACTGGGAAGATCAGAGGTAGGTGGGTTTTCAGTTACCAGGCTGGGCATCACAAGTAGGGCCCATGAGGACAGAGAGAAAGGAGGGAGGAGAGGGAGAAGGGACAAGGACAAAGAACTTTGAAGGAGAGAGGAAGAGGCTGCCATGAGGCTGAGTGGCCAGGAGAAGTGGCCCCTGAGGACAAGCTGATGGAGGAGAAAGGTGAGACTCAAACGTTAAGTGCTAGGGAAGTGCAGCTGGGGAATTAATAGTCTAGCGTACAGAAAAGTAGTTGGGGGGTTGGAGAGATAGCTCAGCGACCAAGAGCACTGACTGTTCTTCCAGAGGTCCTGAGTTCAATTCCCAGCAAGCACATGGTGGCTCACAACTATCTGTAATGGTCCTGTGTCTGAAGACAGTGACAGTATAACCACATATATGAAATAAATAAATCTTTTTTTTTTAAAGAAAAATAGGGGTAATTCACCAAGTAATTGTGAGAAAGCTGGTTTAAAAAATTCATAGGGCTCTGCCTTGATTATTGGGGGACAGGCTGGGTCATATTAATAATGAATAGAACTTATTAAAACCCATTTACATGAAGTTCTGGTAACACTCAGATCTATAAGCAACTGTAAACTTAGCCTAATCGTTTACATGATACTATATATATGCATGAAATAATTGGTCTAAAAGGGAAGGAGTTTATTTGAAAAAGAATTTCTAAGAACACAGAAGTTTTACATTGGCAGTTCATATTAACCTTGAATAACTACCAAGGAGGATAACAATCAAATTAAAATTCTAAAGAAGCAGGGCATGTCTTTAACCCCAGCATTTAGGTGGCAGATGCAGGAAGATGACTTTGAGTTTGAGGCCGGCCTGTTCTACACAGGCCTTCACACACACCAGTAGTCCTAGCCCATGGGAGACAGAAGTGGGATCAGGAGTTCAAGGTCATGCCCAGCTATGAAGGTGGAAGTCAGCCTGGTTTACATGAGACTCTGTTTCTAAAACCAAAACAGTTCAATAAAAAACAGACCACAGAGTAAAACCCTTAAAACATTTGCACAAGTATGAAATGTAAAAATTGTTATAGAGCAAATTGTGTTCTCAAATTTCTGAGATAAATTTCTTGCATTTCCCCAAGTGAGATAATGATGCCGCTGGGAGAGAAACCAATTATCTTAGTTCCAAAAACGAGCGGAGGGATCTTTTCTCCAGGAGTCCTTTGAAATAGATTGATTTTTTTTTTTTTTTTTTTTGCTTGTTCAGTTGGTTTGATTTTTTTTGTTTTGCTTTGGGATTTTGTTGTTGTTGAGACAGTCAACTGTGTAGTCTTCCTGCTTCAAGCTCCCAAGTGCCAGGGTGACAGCATACACTCCTGTGCCCAGCTGACAGCATGCACCACTCTGCCCAGCTTGTATATGGTTTTGGAAAAGCTGCTCTTCTAGAGGACCTGGGTTCAACTCCCAGCACCCACAAGGTGGCTCACAAATGTGACTCCAGTTCCAGGGAGAACTAATGCCCTCTCCTGGCTTTTCCTAGCACCGGTCACCAAGTGGTGCACAGTTGTACATGCAGGCAAAACAACTCATACACATAAAATACAAATAAAAAAATTAAGAAAAACTGTACATACATTAAAAAAGGGGAAAAAGAAAACAAAATTAAACATACAAAAATAATGGTTCTAGTCAGCTATCTAGTCTTCATTTAAATTGTTTGGATTCTTTAAAATTGAGCCTGGGTAAAAAAAAATAAAAATTAAAAAAAAAGAGAGAGAGAGAAAATTTGAACATTACTGAACCAAGTCTCAAAATGTCTACTGAAGTGAGAATGGCAAGGTAGAACAGCCTTCCAACCAGGTGAACCAGCCTGAGGAAAATGAGTACACAGGAACTGGTTCAAACATACTTCCTCACCATGCCACCGCATGGTGTAAATATTTAGCAGGCCTTAAATGAATGGCCTGGATCCTCAAACATTTTTTCCCTCAAACATTTTAAAGAAAATCCATAAAGAATTTGAACTCTGTATCCCTAGGAAAAACAGACACTTTTGTGTGTTCTATATGAGACTAGAGTGACCTAGATATGTGTTTGTTGCTTTATGGTTTATTCAGCATGAATGTTTTGATCTTGTACAGTCTCTGGATAGTTCAGCCCACGTCAGCAACATCCTCCAAATGCCTGACAGTGGTGACATCATGAGTGTTCATAATCCTAGAGCTAATGTGACTCTAGTTTGCTAAGGAAAAAAAAATCATAAAAATGAAATGCTGCCTAAAAAAGTCTACCCAGAAGCTGGAAGTATGGAAATAACAAATGTCTGATTGGCACAGAAACAGATACAGTGATCACTGGAACCGAAGTGTAAAGCCACTTAAGGACATCTGATTGTTGATAAAGAAGCCCAGAAATACACACTAGAAAAGAGATAACACCTTCAACAAATGGGGCTGGTCAAACTGCATGTTTGCATGTAAAAGAATCAGAATAGATCCAGATATATCACCCTGCACAAAACTCAAGTCTAAGTGGATCAAAGATCTCAACATAAGGCCAAGATACACTGAACCACATGGAAGAGAAAGCGGGGGATTGTTGTGGATTGGTTCTAATGCTATTTGTCTAATCTGGCTCCCCAAATCACCTGAGAACGTTTGTCTCTATGATGCTGAGGGTCCTTGCCCCTAGTTGGCTTTGATTGGTGAAATAAAGTGGTCGTGGCCAAAGAGGTGGGACTTTAGATTTCCCAGGCAAGGAAGCAGGAACGAGAGGAAGTTTTTAGAACAGCTATGACAGGGAAAATGTGTGTGTGTGTGTGTGTGTGTGTGTGTATGTATTTCATTCTTGAATCCAGAGCATTTTGGCTGGCAGTATCAAGAAGTGCCTGCTGAGTTCAGATCGGATTAACAATTTACCACTTCAGGGGATAGCCTTGAACGCATTGGCACAGGAGATAACTTTTCTAAACAGAACACCGATAGCGCAGACACTAAGATCAACAATTAAGAAATGGGACTTCAAGAAACTGAAAAGCTTCTGCATGGCTAAGGACATGGCAGCCTACAGAACAGGGAAAGATCTTCACCAACCCACATCCAGCAGAGGGCTAATATCCAAAATATATAAAAAACCCAAAACTAAATATCCAAAAAATGCATAACCCAATTAAAAACAGGGTACAGACCTAAACAGAGAATTCTCAAAAAACAAACCTGAAATGGCTAAGAAACACTTAAAGAAATGTTAATCATCAGGGAAATGCAAATCGAAAGTACTTTTTGAGATTTCATCTTACATCCATCAGAATGGTTCTGCTCAGTTAGACAAGTGGCGTTGAGGATGTGGAGGGCGGGACACATGCATGCACCCACTGACGGTGGGAGTACAAACTTGAACAGACTGCGGTCAGTGTGGCAGTTCCTCAGGAAGATGGGAATCAATCTACCTCTGGGTCTAGCCATAACTCTTGGGGATAAACCCAAAGGACACATCATCCTCCCACAGAGACAGCTGCCTAACCATGTTCATTGTTCTCTACTCCTCATAGGCAGAAACTGGAATCAGCCTAGATCTCCTCAACAGAAGAATGGATTTTTAAAATGGGAATGGAATATTACTCAGCCTTTAAAAAGAATGATATCGTGAAATTTGTAAGTAAGTGGAGGGAACTAGAAGAAACTATCCTGAGTGAGGTATCTCAGGCCCAGAAAGACAAATATGCTGAGTATTCGCTCATATGTGTATACTAGCTGTTAAGTCAGTACGTAGAACCACAGACGTCAGGCATAGAGTAAGGGACTTGAGGGGACAGATAGCTCTCCTTAGCACAGGGAGATAGAATGGATAGTTACGGACGGATGCAGGGACAGGAGGGTCAGTGAGGAGAAGAGGGCAAGGGAGGAATGTGAGGAGAGGCAGCTAAGACTAAGAGCCATTTGAGGAATAGTATGGAAACCTCAGTTAGGAAAAAACTTACTAAAATATATATGCATATGAAGGTAATTTAAATGAAATTTCCAAATAATGGGAGATACAGAGCCACAACTGGACATCTCCTGTCAACAAATGAAGCTTCCAGTACCAAGACTGGGCTAAATCTAACTGAGTTATTGGCCAAAGGGGTCTCATGGGAATCCCAAAGCCACCCAGACTGTTGCCAAGCCTATAGGTTGCTCTCCACAGACTGACGGCAAGGCCCTATTGCTGAAGTCAACGCCTACACTGAAAATGGAAAAGTCAAGACAAAAACAAAAAAGAAACAAAAAACAAACGCACGACAACAACAACAACAACCTCCCCCTACCCCAAAAAATAAAAACAAGAAAAGAAAAAGAAGAGACAGAACCAATTTCTGGTCTAGTATTCCAGACATTCTTCCTGTGTAAAAATGAGTACTTACTTGAATTAGGGGGCCAGGATGCTCGGTGTTCACTGCTTGCTTGATTTCTGGGTGACCGCCCCCGAACCTGGAAAGCCACAGTGATATCAAGGGTTATTTATGATCAATGGAAGGATTTATCCACAACATTTAAAGCACAAATGGAAGTGTAAATGATATCCTCTTCTGGAACAGAGGAAATGTGTCGTGTTTATCTTAAGAGCATGCACAGCTATTAAAGGTTCTCTGGTGTCCCAGCGCAAGCCCCATTTGTTTCTGCATCCAGAGCTGGCTCCCCTTGGAGAGGGGAGGAGAACACGCAGCAGGGGTCCTGGGGACTCAGGAACCACACTTCCTTACACAGCTCCAGGCTGCTGAGCACTGGTTACCACGCATTCCTTCCCTGGTCTGTCACACCATGTCCAACCATCAGCTCCACTGAGGTGGAAGCACAGCTGGAGCCTGCAGCAGGGTCTTGTATTGTGTCATATAAAGGCAGACTCATCAGACCAGGCTGCCTCAGGAGCTTGCCCAAGCAAGACATCCCAGTATTACCTTCCTTTCTTGTTTCTTCTGCGTCTCTATGACATGCAGACGCTCGATGAGGCTCGAGACGCCCTGCTCCAGGCTGTCAATGGTGTGGTGCTGAGGGTCATGGCCACTGAAGCTGTTGCGCAGGCTGCGGAGAGCATCTCGGACGAGCTGGAGGTCACTAGTCTGTGGCTGAAAGGAAAGTGCTGGTGGCATGCTACAATGCCAGATGTCTATCCCCATCCCAGCCACCGAGCTAAAGAGGACTAGCGGGAAGTACTTAGGGTAGAGGCTTGAGTTCTATGGAGGAAAACCTGCCTCTTCAAGTGCCTATTGTTTACCCACTAGGTAATTTTTAAAAACTGATTTTTTAAATTTTAGATACTAAATGCCTCACATGTGAAAACACCCTTGCATGTATTCAAAGCCTGGGAATATTTAAAGCTTAGTGGCTGGAGATGGCTGGTGCATTGCTCTTGCACCAGCTGGTTCTCTAGTCCTAGGAACCTACCCCTCTGTGGGTGACAGTGGAGGCGCCTCTCCCTGCCACAGGAAGGACAAAGCCATTGCGCTGAGAGCTGTGACTGTTGTAATTTGTCACCTAGAGCATCAGGAAAAAATGAAGGTTGTTAACAGGAGAATTCCAAATGTAGCTACCTTTTCCTTTTCATTCCTCGCTTTCTGATGTAGCATGTAAGTGCCGGTTCCTACTTATATTAAAGGTGCTTGGGCTGGAGAGATGGCTCAGTGGTTAAGAGCATGAACTGCTCTTCCAGAGGTCCTGAGTTCAATTTCCAGCAACCACATGGTGGCTCACAACCATCTGTAATGGAATCTGATGCCCTCTTCTGGTGTGTCTGAAGACAGAGACAGTGTACGCATATACATAAAACAAATAAATAAATAAATATTTAAAAAAAAAAGCTGGGCAGTGGTGGCACATGCCTTTAATCCTAGCACTTGGGAGGCAGAGGCAGGCGGATTTCTGAGTTCAAAGCCAGCCTGGTCTGCAGAATGAATTCCAGGACAGCCAGGACTACCCAGAGAAACCCTGTCTCGAAAAACAAAACAAAACAAAATAAAACAACAACAAAAAAGTGCTATGTGGGGGCCGAGGACACGGCTCAGTGAGGAAAGTGCCACAAACCTGAAAACCTGAGTCTGACCCTGAGAACCCATGCACAAAGCCAGATGAAATGATGTACACATGGAAACCTCACACTTCTGTGGTGACGTGGGAGTTAGAGAATTACCCAGAAGCTCGTGAGCCAGCTTCCCCAGAGATGCAGCACAGTAACAGAAGCAAGGGGAGACCCTGCCTCAACCAGGTTGAAGATGAGAACTGGTGTACACAAACATACACACACGTACACGCACACACACGTACACACACGTACACACACACACACACAGCACAAATGGAAGACTATTTATTGTGTCATGTGTGGAGATGTGGACTCCCTCTTCCCCACTGCTGTGACAAGGCTGCAGCTGACACTTAGTGGTCATTGTGAATGCAGAATGAATGATACAGCAACCTTGGCCTGGAAGCCCATGGCCACTGTAGCCTTCTTTTCTCTGCTTTAAGCAATGAAGAATCAAGAACACATGTATCTTAAGTCCAACTCTGTGTTAGGTGGTCTAGTAAGACTGTAGTCAGTTGGTTACATAGTTCAATACTCAACAGAAAGGGTCACTGTTGTTTTCATATTGCGTTTCGAAGTGCTAGAAGCTAAGTACCACCCTGACCCTGTCCCCTGGGTGCTGGAGAGGGAACGTGGAACCTTGAGCATACCAGGCAAGTGCTCTACCACTGAGCTACACACCCGGGCCCTGGAAATGGCCTGCAGTCCATGCCCTCTATAGGGAGAATCCCAGCATTCTAGGTTACCTCATCTGCCTCTCCTTTCATGCAGTGAGCCAGAAGGACATCTTTATGCTCTAGCTCCCGTTCTAGATCCACCTGAAAACAGATCAAATCAGGAAAGTGTTTCCTTCAGCCCAGAGGGCTAGGCAGGCCAGTGGCTGATGCATCCTGACCTGCTGGTAACTGGCATCTGAGAGTTTCCGAAGCGCATCTTCCAACTTGGTCTGCTGCTGCTGCAAGAGGCGGTCCTTTTGTCCCAGCTCTTTCTGCAATGGAGAACCGCTGTCAGGGATGTGGCAAACACAAGGACATCAAATGGCTCACACTCTTGTAAGGTGACCTAGAAGAGCCCCAGGGATGCAGGCTTCCTTACTCTGTACCCAGAAGGCTTTCCGTACCTTGACAGTCTCACACGGTGCCAGGATTCTTAGAAAGGCAAAGAGGGAGCAAACTGCCTACAGAAGGGCTGCTGGGCCTTGCCACTGACTGCTGCCAAGCTCCTGAGCTACGCTCCTCTCCAGAGCTAAGCTTTCTACACCTTGGAACTAATGGAAAGATTTCCTACCAGAGACCAAAGACAGAATTTAATACAAAAGTGTCCTTTGAGCATCAGCTAACATGAGCTATTCACAAGAAGTCACCTGGAGTGCATTTCTTACTTTATATTCTCCTAAGAGCCGGTTCCTCTCATCCAGCTTCCTCTGAAGATCCACCTGCAAGGTAAAAAAGAATTCAGTGGCAAGGGGGAATTATGTACAGACTCTCAGGGAAACCAGTCACTTGGTAACCAGAATTAACACACAGTTTACAACACTCTGTAGACTAGGCTGGTCTTGAACTCAGAAATCCGCCTTCCTCTGTCTCCCGAGTGCTGGGATTAAAAGCGTGCGCCACCACCGCCCAGCCAGATGGTACTTCTTACTGACCCCTTTCACCGTGTATAGAGCATTAGCCACCGCAAACTGGGAGAAGACAGGAACAACAAGGACCTTGCCACCCTGACAAAAACCCACGACAGCTCTTCACATCTTTAACAAAATAAGCAGGCTGTCCAAACACAGTTTGGTCTTAGTGTTCTCCAAGCTGAGTCAAGGACTGTCCAAGGGTGCTGCAGGCTTAGGTACTGTGACCTAAGACCAGAAATGAGTCTTATGGGAATAAAAATAACTACGGATATGGAAGGTAGGCACCCCAGGAACAAACTAAGAGAGATTTCAAGGGCAGATCAAACAGTACTTGATGTGTCATCCTATTTCACTAACGGGTTCTCTGAGGTCAAAGGTCACACACTTAACTCACATTCTGGTTGTGCAGCTCATCCTTATCCATATTTGCCCTCAGCAGCTCTTGCTTCAGCTGAAGAACAGATGTGTCCTGCTGAGTCAACCTCTGCTGCAAGGCATCCTGGGAAGAAGGACACTCTTTATTAGTCTCCATCCATCACCCAGCCAGATGGTACTTCTTTTTTTTTTTTTTTTTTGGTTTGGTTTTTCGAGACAGGGTTTCTCTGTGTAGCCCTGGCTGTCCTGGAACTCACTCTGTAGACCAGGCTGGCCTTGAACTCAGAAATCCGCCTTCCTCTGTCTCCCAAGTGCTGGGATTAAAAGCGTGCACCACCACCGCCCAGCCAGATGGTTTCTTACTGACCCCTTTCACCGTGTATAGAGCATTAGCCACCGCAAACTGGGAGAAGACAGGAACAACAAGGACCTTGCCACAGGACCTGGGCAAAGATTGTTCTCTCCTCTTCTAAGACACCATCATTTATGGGGAAAAATCACACCCATGGTCCTTCTGAGAGTAACCTGGTTTTCCCTCACCCACAGTCCATCCTACCCTACACACACTCCTGGCATCATGGTGTACTACGTAGACGAGGAGGAGCTTCTGAGATCAGTCAGACCGAGATTATGTTAAATGCCCATCACTCCCACTTGGAGGACACTGTCCTTGAACTTGTGCACTTCCTCCTCCCTTCTAGCTTCCTCGTCTACCTCTTGGGTATACAGACACTCCAGCCGACTTAGCGCCTTTTCCTCCCCTCTGTATACCAGATATACAGGGTATCTGATAGGAGCCCCTGTACACTCGAAAGGGGTCAGGATCCACAGCTGATGACCACTGCTCTAGGTAGGAGAGCCTGGCCTTGAATTCACGGCCCTCTTCTCTCAGCTTTCAAAATAGTAGGATCACAGGCCCCATAGGAAAACCATTTTAAATTATCCAGCTGACAGGACAATACATGGCAGAGGCAAACTCAGATATCCCTGGCATTGTATCCTGGCACATCTCCAAAGTGCACCAACGGTATGTATGTTAGCAAATGACTCAGGGAAAGAGGAGCCTCTGTGGTCAGTTATCCTAGATGTGTTCAGGGCAATAGCTTCAGCTTTCAAAGATTTTATGTTCATCTATGTGTCTGTGTATTTGTGTGTGTAATGTGTGTGGGTATCTGTATGTTTGTGTGTCTTGCATATTTGTATGTCTTTGTGTGTCTGTGTATATGTGTGTCTGTGTATTTGTGTGTGTGTATGTCTGTTCATGTTCTTTGTAAAAGCAGTATACTTTCTTACCCATTGAACAATGGCTCCGAGTCAAGGCCTATTGCTTTATGATATACTTTCTGAGGTCTTTCAATGTGATATTATTCACAATGAATCTTCAAGCCTATCAGAAATTTCTCCAACTTAATTAACAAAGGGCACATTTCTGTTTTGAAATACTTCAATATACTAAGGTGACTACATATGTTTTGAAAAGTGTTACTGAAGCCGGGCGGTGGTGGCGCAGGCCTTTAATCCCAGCACTTGGGAGGCAGAGGCAGGCGGATTTCTGAGTTCGAGGCCAGCCTGGTCTACAGAGTGAGTTCCAAGACAGCCAGGATTACACAGAGAAACCCTGTCTCAAAAAAAAAAAAAAAGAAAGAAAGAAAGAAAAAAAAGTGTTACTGAGTTGGACTTAGCTAGCCAGTGAAGGTATGTGCAAGAAAGAGGGGAACAGCAGAAGCTTTAGATGAAGACTCAGATGTTATAATTCTATTTGAGTGAATATTCAAGGTTATCAGCACACACATTATATATACCAGCAAAATAGATTCCCCCTAAGTAGCTAGTCTAAAATACCACCAACAGGAGAATGAGTAAATATATATTTAATTACACACACACACACACACACACACACACACACGCGACTTAATCATTAAGAGCACTGGCTGCTCTTCCAAAGGACCTGAGTTCAATTCCCAGCACTCACATGGAGGCTCACAACCATCTCTAACTCCAGTTCCAGGGGATCCAACACCCTCTTCTGACATCCTTGGTTACCAGGCATGCAAGTGGTGCAGACATACATACAGAAAACAGCCACACACATAAAAAATTTAAAAAGAAGAACATTATGCAAGTATAAATGGTTTTTACTAAAGTAGAACCAATCCAGACACTGGGCAGCACAGTGCCCAGCTGTCTCTGCCGCATACTGTTATTTGGGTTGAAAAGTGGGGAAAAGTGTTAAATAGATATACCGGGTAACTGATAAGTTGCCTCAAGCGGGGAAAACAGGTTGTGGTGGCAGTGGGGTGTGGCAGGGTGGGGTGGGGGGCAGAGCTAGTGGGAGAACTCTTTGTGTTTTTAAACTCTATTCTTTTGTGTTTTTAAACCATGTGAATGTTATTAACCACTCCAACGTGGTTCCTTTTTCTTTTTTCCTAAAAAGGGCATGTCTATGAACTGAGAGTGCTTTCACATAGAGCAAATCAAGGTGGCCCAGAGGCAAGTGACAGCACCGTGAGTCACAACTAGGAGACAGAAGCCTCAGCAGAAGCAAAGCTGTCTTCCTCAGCGTGTCTTGCTACCCCCCACAAAGCCCTTTCCACACCCACTAGCACCAAGCCTGTTAAAGACCCCTAGCAAAATTCCAATCGTCCCGTCAGTGGTGCTCGATTCTCAGCACTCACTAATAGACACCTCACAGAGGCTTACAAAACATAAAACTAAAAAGAAAGAAAGAATTCAATGTCTTCAGTTTACCTTTATCCCCTGTAAGTTTCTGGCTTCTTGTTTGCATTTCAGCAGTTCTTTCTACAAAGCAAACAGAGTGAGATCAGATGGTGGCTTCTGAGTTGCTTCATAAGCATTACCTCATTCTGTCAGCAAGAAGACAAAACCCAGTTGGCCATTCCATAAAGATTAACCCATCAGCTGAGGCACAAGCAGATCCAGGCCTGTGAGCAGTAAAGACTGACCCTCTGTTCTCTAGGTACCCACCACTGAGATGCCCAGGCAGAAGAAGACACCCCATCCGGCCCCAGAGGCTTTCTCCATGCAGCAATCTTTGTTAACAGGAGAACTTGGTAACACTACCTGAATCTCCATTCAAATCTGTGATACGTTTATCTCTGCTGCTGCTGCCGAATACTTATTTTGATTCTATTTAACTTCAGCAAAGGGTTGGCATGCTTCTGACTCTCCAAAAGCCTCCAAAAGGCTATTGTCTTTTTTTTTTTTTGACTGAGCCTACTGTTCTTTGTGGTCCAAACAAAAATGAACTTGGTTTTATAATAGGAAATTGAGTAACTGAATTTCCATATATATGACAGCAACTAAAAATAGAGATTTGAGAAAAGCAAGGCCTGTTACTGAGACTCGAGTCTCTTGATATTGTGTCACACAAAGATTCATAATTAGCTTATGTAAAATGGGATTCTTAACCTGGCCTCCAACAGATGGGATCAAAAGTTATCAAAAATCCAGGTCTAAGTACATACGTGTGCACATTAGCATTTGTCTGGGGAGATATGTTCAATCACAGTGTTATACCACTGACCTATAAGAATTCTGAAAAAAAAAAGAATTCTGAAAAATATTCATAAAAAGAACCACACTAATATCAGACACTCTCTCCCCTTTTTTGAGGCAGGTTCTCATGTAGTTCTGGTTAGCCTGAAACTCAGTATGTAGACCAGGCTAGACTCTTATTTATGTACCACAATGCCTAGTCTAGAGTCATCTTTTTCTCCTGATTAAAAAAAGAATCTAGGAAATTTTCAAACTTACAGAAAGGTACATCCCAAAACAGAATAGATAACTACTATATGTAGGATTAAGATTAAAATAGTGCCACCATGAGGAACAGGTTAGATGTGTCTTTCTCCTCCAAAAACAGACATAGCACAGGTCCTAGCACTGTGTCCCTATCCCTCTCTAGAATGTCCCAAAGCTGGCACATTACGTCCCCACAATTATTTTCGAAGGGGAAAATGTACAGGTCCTATCGTACCTTAAGGTCCTGATTCTCCTCCATACTCTGATCCAGACGGCTTCGGATTATAATCTGAACATAAGACAAGAGACAGTCACACACCTGTACTGAAGTTCATTGGCCATTTCTACTAGACACCATTCCTGCCAGGAGAACACATGCCCTCTTGATACAAGCAAATGCCCCAGTTGCATGACGTAAAACAGTACGGATGAAGTTTACAGTAAGTGTGTGTGTACTGGGAGAGGCAGACAGAATGGGGAGACAGGAGATGAAGCTGAAAAGGAAGGGTCAATGAGGATAGTGGGGAGTTAACACAAAGGTTGATTTTGGTTTTTAAAAGATATTTATTTTTATCATTTTTATGTGTACTTGTGTGTGTGCCTCTGGGTATATGCTAGTTGAGTAGCCTTGGAGGCCAGAGGCAAAAGATCCCCTAAGACTGCAGGGAGCCACCTGACATGGACGCTGGGAATGAAACTCCAGTTAAGTACCCTTAACTGCTGAGCCATCTCTCCAGCTCCATCAAGAAAAAGGTTTACACAGAGGGAGGACAAAATAATCCTTAAATTATTCCCGGAATTTCATCGAAAATGAACAAGAGGTTAGGAGAAGAATCTTGATTCAGGAAAACCTGTCTCAAGGCTGCTGGGATGCTGGCTGAGTAAGGGCCCCAAACTAGTAACTAAGAAAATGGAGACACTGGGTATGAGGGGAGGACCAGAAGGAACTCAGAGATGGTGTCTGTTTCTGTTTGAGGCATCCGAGTAAACAAGGAGATGTGAGCACAATCAGAAGGATAAACAGAGACAGCGGCTAAGAAGAGGACAGAAATACTTAGCTGGGGACACACTGACACTGAGCTGTCTGCTGCACACACAGATCTACAAGTCTGTAGAGATCTGAACTGACTGGAAACCCATCCATGGGAAGCAGGTGTAGAGTGAGTGAAGACACCAAAGGCAGATGGCAGTGCCCAGTGACTGTAAGACTGAGGAGGACCCAGACAGGGAGGCTGAGGACCCTCCACATCACGACACAGAGAAAAAGAAAGCTTCAGGGGACGGGGCAGTCATCTGAAGGGGAGTAGTGCCACAGGCATCTTTGGCCATTATCATATCTGTAGCGCAGTGGACTAGTGTCTGACTCAGTCAGCACTTTCTGGATATCTGCTGATTAAATCAACAGGGAAATCAGGAAGGAGAAACCAAGAATGGCAGAGACACTCTAGGAGTCAGGAGAGAATGCTTCGAGAAGGTGAGGTCAGGTGTGAGAGCAGCCAGGCCTAGCAGCCAGCCAGACATGGAGCCTACCAGCTGTTCCTCGGGATTGACTCCTGGTTCACAGAGGGCCACGGGTCTCTCCTGCTCATCCTCGGGTAGAGAGCCATTGAGTAGCAAGGCCTGGATAAACCACAAAGAGAGGAAGAAACTGAATTCCCAGTCACCTAATTCAGTCTAGAGTCAGGCTTGGTAAGTTCACCACAGAGAGAAATCATCGGATAACACAAACAAGTTTCTCAAGGAAGCCAGATGATAAGTAACCTCTGCTTATTTCCAATGGCCCTGAAGATACAAAGCTCCTCCTATAGGCCCCTCTCCCCAGTCTCAAAGAGTCTCATGTATCTGGTGATGGCCTTGAACAGCAGAGGATGGCTTTGAACTTCTGGACCTCCTATCTTTAACTATCATGTATTGGAATTTCAGGCATCGACCGCCATGCCTAGTTTAAAAACAATACAGACTTAGGACTCGGTGCAAGCTACAAAGGCACTGTACCAACTGAGTTACATGCCCAGCCCCATGGACCACTTTCCTCTCTCTAGATACACGGACCCTCTGTTCTGAGGAGTCTTGGTCTCAGAAGAACTATTAGCAAACCTTCCCTTCAAAAGTATCCAAACACATTTTAAACCAATTGTTCACACATAGCTCTACCAGCTGAAAGGAGATCTAAAATCATGTGGAATTTTCCTGGCTTAAAATTTACAGTGTATTACAATGAAATCCATTGAAAAATATGGTCTTGGGACTGACTATTTGCTTTTTGTTTGTTTTAATAGTTCTGCATTTCACCCCCAGAGGCAATAGAATAGAAGAAAAATCTTTACAGAGATGGCCTCATTCATTTTAACGGCAGGCTGTTTTTCATTAGAGTATTAGTGAGTAGAAAGGGGGGCAGTGCCGGGCGGTGGTGGCGCACGCCTTTAGTCCCAGCACTTGGGAGGCAGAGGCAGGCGGATTTCTGAGTTCGAGGCCAGCCTGGTCTACAGAGTGAGTTCCAGGACAGCCAAGGCTACACAGAGAAACCCTGTCTCGAAAAAACAAAAAAAGCTCTCCAATAAATACATGAATGAGAAAAAAAAAAAGGAAAAAAACAAAAAAAAAAGAAAAAAAAAGGGGGGGTAGATATACCCAGAAGGTCAGGCTTTTGGGCCCTAGCACATTGCCTCTCCCAAGAACCCAAGCCTAACATTGTATTAATAGTTCGTAATCTCATTCCTTTTCTTCAAAATTTATTTATTTATTATTATTTTTTTTTTTTCAAGACAGGGTTTCTCTGTATAGCCCTGGCTGTCCTGGAACTTACTCTGTAGACCAGGCTGGCCTCGAACTCAGAAATCCACCTGCCTCTGCCTCCCAAGTGCTGGGATTAAAGGCGTGCGCCACCACTGCCCGGCCAAAATTTATTTTAAAGTTTATTTTTACTACTGATTGATTTGAAATAAGTCCTCACTATGTAGTCTCGGCTGATCTGGAATTCTCTGCATACCATAGGCTGGCCTCGAACTCAGATCTCTCTGCTTCCACCTCCATGCAGCATCTTGCTCGGATAAAGTTTATTTTTATTTTTAATGTCTCTGTGTAGTTTGTGCATGTGACTTCAGTGCCCTCAGACACCAGAAGAGGGTGCTGGACAGCCTAGAGATGGAATCATAGTCACTGTCTGACATGGGTGCTGGGACACAAACTCAGGTATTCTCTAAGAGCAGTACATGCTCTTAACAGCCAAACGATATCTGTCTGTCTGTCAGTCAGTCTGTCTGTCTGTCTGTCTCTCCCTCCCTCCCTCCCTCCCCCTTCCCTTCTCTCTCTCTCCCTCCCTACCTCCCCTTCCGTCCTCTCTCTCTCTCTCTCTCTCTCTCTCTCTCTCTCTCTCTCTCTCTC
>NW_021605583.1:359866-391028 GCF_004785775.1 Grammomys surdaster | reverse complement strand
CTCTCTCTCTCTCTCTCTCTCTCTCTCTCTCTCTCTCTCTCTCTCTCTCTCCCTCCTTCCATCTCCCTCTCCTTCTCTCTCCCTTTCTCTCTGTTTCTCTTTCTCTCTCTCTCTGTCTCTGTCTGTGTGTCTGTGTGTGTATGTGTGTGTGCACGCATGCAAATCACAGTATGCACAGGGAGCTCATAGGACAGCTTTCAGAAGTCAGTTCTCTCTCTCTACCTGTGGGTTCCAGAGATGGATCTCAGATTCTCAGTCTTGGCAGCCTGAGGCTTTGCCTATGGGGCCATCTCACCAGCCTTGGAATCTTATTATTAGAGCAACTTCCTGGTATACTTTAGGACCTGCCTGCTCAGGGAGGTATTATGAAATGGTTCAGGTGAGTTAAGTATGGGAAACTGTTTTGTTTCAACTGGAAAGACAGTGTCAGAGGATAAATACAACCTGTCTGAATAAATATAACACAAATTCAACAGACATGTTGATGGAGAATGTTTAAAATTCAGCCAGTGGTTTCTCTACTAAACACTGATAATGTTTGAGAAAACCAAATAAACTTGGTTTTCCCATGGAATCATGGGGAGAGGGATGGGCGAGCAGGTACACAGCCTCCTCGGGGCTGCAGAAATGGAGACATTCCAAGAATAGTAACCCCAGAGGCAGGCTGCTCAATGGCGTCTAATAATGGCAAACTAACCAGTCACAAACACTGGATGTGCCTTGATATCCAACTTGTTCAGCCCTGAAGCAGCTAAGAAGTTGGTGGACGCTGTGAGCCATTTTGTGCTCCTCAGTGAGTGACACTGGGTCCTCATTGTCATCAAGTGGCAGTGACTTACAATTCCTCTGTTTGGAGGAAATATTAGGCTGTTGCCTTTCTGCTTGTCAATGCTCCTTCTTTTTTGTCATTTCTCTGTTTCATCAGTCACCGGATTTCTCCTAAGCTAAGGAACACAAATCAGAGCCAAACTGATAGCTATACCTCACTCAAATAATGCAAATTCTTTCAGGGGAGAAAAACCTGGTTAAGTACCCAAAATTCCTGGAACACTTCCCACTAAAAACAAGAGTAAATCATTAAGTACTCATTACTGGAGTTGCAGAAAGGGATTAAAAAAAAAACCCACAGCACAAGAAGCAGACATCATAACTCTCAGGAATGTTTATGATGTAAACTTTTCTCCAATTGGCCTGGGTTCCTGGGGCATACATTATGCAAATCATTTTGCAGAAGCACCAATCTCCTTTTTCTTTAGGAACCCTTTGTGTACCCACCCTGTCAGTGGCTGGGAGCACGCCCTCCACCGCCTGCCAGAGCCTCACACATAATGTGGGCTTTGTTTACGTGTCCATAAATATTTCACAATTCCAAACCAGTGCAGTTCCCAGCACAAACAGAATGGAATATTTCTAGGCAATTTCAGGGTCATCAGCACACTACAAGGGCTCCTCTAAACAGAACCAATCGAATAAGGACAGAGGGTCGAGGGGTCATGGTGGGCCTATGTCAAGTGGGTCAGCCAGTGTCTGGGGGAGATTTCCCTAGCTGATAGCACAGGTATGGGGACAAATGAAGGGCTCTGTTTGCTCAAGGGAAACCTCTGCTACCAGAGCACTTGCCTTGGTATCAGGTGTTGGTGCCTGAGGAAGCAGCCAAGTCCCTCAGCTAGACACAAGTGGGAACCTGGAGACATTACTACCTTCTTCCCCCTGTCTGCTGCAGAATTCCTGCGTCACAGTCTTTGTTAGAAGTTGCAGTTGCAGGTTGGGAAGTGTATAAGACACCTACCTACACAACAGGGGTCAGCCAGAGCTCCGGAGCTTGCACAAACCTAACAGCTGGACAGTAAACAAGAGTCCCAAAGTCCACTTTAAACAATCACCAACGGGGAATTTTCACCCTGACTCAAGCACAACTAAAATCAGGTGTTTTTTTTTTTCTTTGCAAACTGATACAAGTAAGTTAAAAGGAATGATTAGCTAGGACACGGAGAACAACCGTGGAGAGAGCTACCTGTAGTCCTGAAATCATTTTCTTTGCTTCCTCCATTTCCTTTTCTAAGTGTTCTTGTTGCTCCAGCAGCTGTTCTTCCCACGTGGCCTCCAGGTAGGCTCCTGGGCTCCCAGGCCTCCAGTCTCGGGATAATGGTGAGTCTGTCTCGTCTGCAAAATCAAAGGTTGGATCATAGTTCATGTTGAAGAACATGATTTCCGGCAGACAAGAGCGCAGTGTGCTTCACAGGTCCAGGTCACCTGCCTTCTGAACCTGTCCGCAGACACACCGGCTCTCCACTAGGTGGGGCTGTGAGGCACAAAGAACTGGTTGTTAACTGAGGTACCAGGCTCAGGAAAGCACCAGCTTGGGGAGGAAAGTGTATCTAGCCCCTTTATCCCCTAGAAAACAGCAGGGCCCCTGCCACGGAGACCTGTTAGAGCACACAAACTCCCAACTCTGGAATTAACATCCCAGGGTCAGACTTGGCTTCCTCTCATAATGGACTATAATTTCCAAGCTAAATTAACCCTTTCCTCCACAAAGCACTTCTGGCAGTAGTGGGTTCCTCATTTGTTTGCTTTTATCACAGTGACAGAAATCCTAAAAAAAACCTATTCCTCTCCCCCCTTGGAGTCAGAACTAAGCCCTTTTCACACAACCTCGTGTGAGGCAATCTTGAAATAAAATTGGTTCCTTGTCTTTAAGACCTCCTTGAGTCCCAGCGAAGGAGGATGCTAGACGGGTCAGGCAGGAGTGGTTGGGTGGACAGAGGAGCACCCTCAGAGAGGCAAAGGGGAGGGGGATAGGGTGGGTGGTTCATGGAGGGGAGAGTGGGAAGGGGGATAACATTTGAAATGTAAACAAATAAAACTATTAATAAATAAAAAGAAACAAAAACAAAAAAGAAAAAACAAAACAAAAAACAAAAAAACAAAAAGACCTCTTTGCTCCCGTGTGTTTGTCTGCTTTGTACTAATCCCATGCTCTGCCATTTACTGTGCATTATGGAATACAGAGGGAGGGAAACTCTTTGAGCAAGCTTCTTTATTTCTAAGAAGTGCATAGTAACCATCTGAATTGTAGGATTAAAGAGTTTAACCAATGGCAGTGTGTGGTAGCACACGCCTTTAATCCCAGCTCTAGGGAGGCAGAGGCAGGCGAATCTCTGTGAGTTCAAGTCCAGTCTGGTCTACAAATCCACGTCGAGGATAGCCAGGGCTCTGTTACACAGAGAAATCCTGTTTCGAATAAAAAATTTTAAAAAAAGAGCAAACAAACAAAAATATTTTAATGTGGAGATTAAGAGGCAAAGCACAAGGACCCAGCAGTATTCAACAGTGCAGGAATTCAATAAACAGTCCTCTCGTCCCTCTTCGTAGCCTTAAGAGTTTGACTCTGTGGGTGACCCTTGGACTTTGAGACAGCGTCTCACAGTGTAGCCCAGATTGGCTCGAAACTCACTAGTTAGACTAGTTGGCCCCAAATTTATGACCCACCGGTCTCCATCCCCAAAGCACTGAGAATACAGATGTGCAGGACCAACCCCAAAGCTAGAACTGTTACAAACACTTGGGCTTGAGGGCAAGCAGAGAAGAATTTCATTTCAGGTTTTCTTTTGCAGGGTTTGGTTTCATTGCAACCCTTATGAATGAGTGGGCTTCAACCCAACGCTTGTACTTTGTTTTATCCTGAGTTTCTTTTTATGTTTAAGTGGGGGAAAAGAAAAAGATACTTGAGACAGACTCAGAAGTTTGAACAAAGAGAACTCTGTGGTCCTTTTGTAGCCCTCACACTCCGTCGCATGGTCACGGGCATCTTGGTTCAGACTATGTATTCCTGGCTCTGACCTAGTCAGCGAAGCACCAGAATTATCTTCACAAAATAGGACTATTTACCCGAACAGGGCTTCTGACTACCCCAATGCCATTTATCTAATTAGTAGGCAGCCAGCTAAGGGAGGGCTTCTCAAGGTTGGTATGAGCTTTTCTGATAGCCCAATACCAGAACTGACGTTCTATAAGAGGATAACTACACGAACTGGCTCAAAGGCATGAGAACCCTGTAGAGCTGACCCTCTACGCACAGACAGTGAAGACAGACATGGCCAGGAAGCTTAGCAGTCAGAAGCCCTAAAGACTTCAGGCTTTTAAAACCTCCCCCTGAAACAACCCAGACAGGCAGGCAGGCAGGCAGGCAGGCAGATGGTACCTGTTCTGTTCTCTATTCCTTCAGAGGGAATAATCACAAAATCGGCCTTTTCCTCTGACTGGGTTATAATGGATTCACTCTTTGCACTGTGGATTGGACTGGGTGAAGTCAGACTGTGATCAAACAAAAGAGAAGAGAAGCAATCATTATGAACAGGTATATAAAAGACAGTTTTCACAGACCATCTCAGAGACATCTTATTTACACCATGCCTAACATGATACCTAGCTCAAAATTAGAACAAATTAGATAAATGTTAAATGAATAAATAAAAAAAACTAGTTCTTGGGAGTATTTTTGTTTTTATTGTTGTTTAAAGATTTTATTTTTAAATATATATACATATATATGTATATAAACATACATATATATGTGTCTGTGTGTGGGAGTGGGGTGTATGCATGTGAATACAGGTGGGAGGTGTGTGATGTGTGTATGTGTACAGTGGGGTGGGGGTGCAGAGGGGGGCATGTGCAAGTGAATACAGGTGTAGAAACCAGAAGGGTATTGAGTTCCCTGGACCTGGAGTTTCAGAGGTTGTGAGCCGTTCTAGCTGGATACTGGGAACTGAATCTGGGGCCTCTAGAAGAGCAAGAAGCACTCTTTACTACTGAGACATTTCTCCTACACCCTAGGTCTTTTCTATAATAAGGCTGCCTTTAAGCATACTTGATTAAAATGAGAGTTACCAGAATAGGCAATAAATCATTTTTAAAGAATTTTGTGTATCCGCCACTATCAGTTCGTAGGCCCATGTTCAGAGGCTGATGGTTGTGTTCCATTAGCTTTTGGAGCTGGATCAAAATCATGTTTCAGTAATGAGTCTTTACAAGCTACTAGAGATCATCTCTAAGCTAATCCCAAGAGGACTCATGACAGGGGACCGACTTGGGGTAGAGACGGCTGGAGGGGATGCAATCCCTGGATGGGCAGAAGGGCAGGAATTCATCCACAGCTGAGCCGGAACAGAAAAGAGCACAGGCTGGAAAGACAGTTTACTGGGCAGGAGCACTTACTGCTTTTGCTGAGGACCCAGGTTCAGTTCCTAGCACCAACATAGTGGCTCACAACCATCTGTAACTCCAATCCCAGGGGATGAGACACCCTCTTCTGACCTCCTCAGGCACCAGGCACACATGTGGCGCACAGACATAGAATGTAGACAAAACAATCATACATATAAAAATAAACCTTTCTTTAAAATAGGAGGAGTGGTAGGACAAGAGAGAAAGCCCTGCTAGTGGCAGCTGAGTCGAAGCTTACTTAGCTCTAACTGAAGAATTAGTATTATGTTTGCCATAGCTTCATAGTTTCAAATCATCCTGAGACACTTTTCAATAATTCTTGTTCTGAGATTTTTCCAGGAAGCAGACAAGATGGGAACATGAGACTAATTGCCTCAGGGATCAAGGAGTCTGGGGATCCCTTTCTCCTCACACTACACTCTGAGAACATCAGCTCTAACACAATCTCAGGGGCCGTGGAGTCTATGGCTCTGCCCCCTCTTAGGAATTCTTTCCAAATCCATCACCCAGACAACAGTGAAGTGTCTAGGACTCACTGACCCCTTAATGTGCCCCTGAAGTCTCGAAGGCTAATCCTCACAACCACAAACAGGAGTTAACATTTCCTCTTTTCAGAAACCAGAGAAAAACGAAAGACAAGCGCAGTGGAAGTAGCCAGACTTCAAAACCTGTGGAACAGAGTTTCGCAGGCCTCCACAGCTGGCCAACTTTAGTGGAGATGATCTCAATTGGTACTATGCTCTCTTCTTTCTTAAAAATTATAAGAAAAAACAATTTTAAAGCTTCACATCATTGTAAGTAAGATGCTTTACCTAAACATCTGTAGGAAGCCGTGAGACAGGTGAGGGGCAGCAAGTAGTGTTCAGAAATGTTGAGTGTTTTCTAGAACTCTCTTATCTATTTTCACTATGTAGGCAATCTGACCTCCAGGCTAACATGAATTCACAGCTAAAAAGCTGAAAAGGGGCTGTATCCTTGATAAAGAGAGATTTATGAGTGCCCAGGCCCCCAGCATTTACCACTTACAAAACTGGGAATCCAGGCGCACAAAGCCTTTGTCAGCTGCTCCTCTTCCTCAGCTGACAAGGTGCTAGGATAACAAGCCCCACTGCCTGCATCTGGCTGGACCACAGGAGGGATGTGCGAGACAAACCAGAGGGAGGGTGTAGTGGGGATCTAGGATGCTGAGAAATGGCTTTCTTAAAAGCATAGACGCATGCTCAGTTCCACCTCTCCCCTCCAATTGAGTTGCCTCCCATATAAGGGCAGAAGGAGGCGGACGCCTGGATATCCAACCCCACCGGGGGAGTGGCAGGGCAGCCAAAGGAAAACAACATTTCTTTTTCTTGAAATGAGACTGCCAGGGTAAGGCCACGGAGGTAAGACTAGGAAACTAGATGACCAGGATCAAGGACCTCGGAGGGAGGAAAATCCTGAGGCGTGTGTCAGAGCAGCAGCACCTTCCTGGAAAAGGAAGGGGCTTTTAATCTTCTGCTTCAGGCCAGAGAAAAGTATCTTCGTGCTAATTAATTGTAAGACTTGGAATCCTCCCTAACTAGCTGAAAAGTCCTACTTGACGAACAAGTCATCTCTATTTACCATCAAAATCCTCTCCGAGAACTATAATAACCTCGTCAGAGAACGGCCGATTACAAACGGGTTCTACATACACATTTCTTAATCTACTATCTCACCAATATTAATTTATTATACCAGCAAACCCCAACAAAGATATTGCTAAGTTAGACTTACATCACTGTTTTAAATGGGTAACAGACGAAAAGAGTCCTGTTGCCCCTCTAAGTGCCTCCATTAGCAGACGTACAGGCTGAATCTGTGTGTGGAACCCGCTCCAAATTCCTAAAATTACTGTTTTGTAGAGCTACAAAACAGCAGCACCAGCAGCCTGTTCTCACAGAATAGCCCCACCAATCATCTCTTGTCAGGGCCAACCACGACCCCCTGTCCTGGCCCTGCGTCCCCTCATTTCCCCACCTCAAGAGCCAAAGTGGCTTCAGCTCACCATTTGACTTGTGTCCCTCCCATGGTCCCCTCCTGGCTCTGGCTTCAGCAAGCCTGCTTCCCTGGGTGAGGTGGGAGGCTGAGCGTCACATCACTCCTAAATTCTGGCATGTCCCCCCCGCACCGGGGCTCGAAGAACGGTTCCAGAGATCAGCCAGCCAGCGGAACGGTTCGCCCCGGGGTCTCCGGAGAAAGTAGGAAAGGCAGGGGGTAGGCGTCCTGGTCTGGGGGACCGGGATGCTCCCTAGGGTGAGCGTACTGTCCCGGTAGCTCAGACACCGCCGCAGCAGAGCCCCAGCGGAAGCCGCCTCCCATCGCCGGCGGCCGGTCGCTGGCAGCTGCATCTCGGTCTTTGCGGTCGCGCGGCTCGGAGCATCCCTCCGGACAGCCGCATCTTAACCTATCTCCCTCGGGGCAAGAGGCTCTGGTGGCTCCCGATGAGCGTCGAGTGGAGTCCGGTGTGCGGTGCTCCCGCTCGGCGCCGCCTCCCGATCCCTCCCTGCACCCCTCCCCACCTCCCGCTCCTCCCCCTCCCAGGCTGTCACACGCGGCCAGGCAGCGCTGGGCTTCGACCCAAGCGCTGCCGAAGGCTCTGGGCGGAGAGGTAAGGGTGCGGGCTGAGGCTGGGGCCAGGGGCGCGGTCCGGACCTGGCAGGGCTGAGGGCAATGGGAGCCCGGGTAGCGGCGGGGGATGGGCGGCGCGGTGGCAGAACCTCGTGGATCTGATAGTCCTGGTGCCGAAAAGCCCACCAACGAAGACGTTGCTGTTCCTCTCTGACCCCTCCCTTCTTAAACGCGCGGTTTCAAGACTGACCTAACCTAACAGGGGTGGGAGTGGGAGGTGGGGGGGGGGGGACTCAGCTCCACTCTCCAAGACTTGGGATATGCTGGCAGGATGGAGACTAGAGCTCCCCCAACCCCCAGGAAACCTACAGAACACCCTCCAGTATGCGGATCCCACCTTCCTTCTCCTCTAGCGGTTCCTGTGTTGCTGCCCATCCCCACTCTCAAACCCCCCCCCCCCCCAGGACTGTTCTGCTTAGATACTGTGAGAGGCTGGCCTGTTTACTGGAGCAACAGGAGAATTGAGCTTTGCCAGGGCATCCTTGAGAAGCAGCAGGGGAAGGTGTTTAGAAACCACAGGATGTCTATCCCATATTCATAGCTACGCTCCACCCAAAACTGCAACATCTCCAAGATTCCTGGGTTTTTTTAGGGGCCACAGAGCCATTAGGTGGTGATGGAAGTGGGCAAATGGCAGAACTTGCTAGAAGCTCTTCTTTCTTGAGGAATCAGTAAAGAAATAGGCAGAGTGCTGACTCTATACCACAGAACATGACAAAATCAGGAAGGAGAGGAAAACAGGGAAATGTACTCTCCTTTGACACATCTACGAACTGTTGCCGTCGCCTGGTGGGTCCCTCGCATCAATCTCTCAGCTCTAGCTGCAATCTGAGTCCTGGCTAGAGCAAGGAAGTAGTCACCCTTAGGAGACTCCAACTCTTTAATTCATAGGCACACTCAGGCTCAGGAAAGCCAAAGGCCAGCAGACATGCAGGAAGCAATAGACCTCATTATACAACAAAACAGCCTTTGATTCTGTACTGACACAGACAGGCACAGCCACAAGGAAAAGAGCAGTGGTTTAAGGTCTCATTAAAAGCACACCTACTGCTTCATGGTAGAGTTTCTTTCGGAGCTGGTCAAAAATGCCCTCTAACTGGATAGGGGTGAGCTTTACAGAAAATGATGAGGACACTACACTGAACACTGAAATGTTTAAAGGTGAATTGTATGTGGTAGATCCATTTCAGAAATAAAAACTACACCCATTATATGGAAACACTTTCAAGTCGAGCTGGGCTAGCAGTATGTGAGGATGATGGGAAGAGTTCCACAGGACCTCAATACATCGGCAAACCATCTGTCGAACAGGATGGGACTGTATGTGTGGAAAAAAGCAGGAGGAAATAAAAAAGATGGAAAGTACACATAAGGCACAATGAGACTTAGATAGCTCAGACCATGCTGGATTGGAGTAGGTGGGAAAAGGTCATCAGAGGAGACATTAAATACAACTCAGCAACACAAGTTAGCAAGGGGGCCAGGGTGTGTTTACAGGGGCACAATCTCCACGAGCCAGGACAATAATCTTTTTTCTGTCACTGTACTTGGCATTGGTCAGGCTTTTATTAGTGCAGAGTGTCCTATTCTGGCCTCTGCACTTGGCCCTAAGGGAAGCAGACACCCTCTCTGTGAGAGTCAAACACCCATAGCCCACTTAAATGCATACTAATGTGCCCCAATTCCCAGTCCTATAAAAGGATGTGGAAATGCTAATGCGTCAGACAGTCGTGCACAATTTCCTTTCTCTCTGGGAGCTTTTTCCAGCCTTCTGTGGCTGTAACTAAAGAGTCAGACTCAGCCTGCAGGCCAGTGCCAGGGACATGACTATCATAAACACTGGCAGCTGATACACAAACACTGGGCTGGGCTGGGCTCTGAGGTCCCCCCCAACCCCGTCCCATGTGAAGTCACGCCCCCATGTGGTCAGAACTAACTACTGTCACTGGGTTACTGCAGTTTCTGAGGGTGGGGAATTCACTAATACTGTGTCCTATGCTTCTGTCGGCACAGAACCCACAGGTAGTGACGAGAGCTGGTCCTTGAACTCGGAGCATAAACTGAGGAAAGCAAAAGAGCTTCTCAGTACTAGGTAGGGGTTGAACACAGGACCATCTGACAAGGCAAGCACTCTATCACTGAGCAGTAGATACACCTAACAGTGGGGAGCTGAAGAGGCCATGGGTGGACAGTAAGGAGTGGATAAACTCCTGAGTGACCCGGGCACTGTCATGTCAAGGACCAATGCCTCAGACCCATGGGAACTTGGCAAAGCCTTCCTCTGGTGTGAGTGCAAATGTTGACAGTGGGCAAGTATGAATATTTACTAATGATTGACCAGTGTGTACAAAAACTAGAAAGTCTTGGATGCTGGATGATTACAGCCTGAGACTGTTCACTTAGAGACCAACAAAGACTAGCTCATGCTTCCCCTCTATGCTGTTCCTAATAAATACCCTGGGGGATTCCAGGCTGCATGTAATAGGTGGTGCCACTCCATTAGAGTGCACACACCCCACCTGACCCAACTTTTTGGTGTCTGTCCTTTCTTCACTCCCTCACTATCCAAGTCAGTTTTTTGGGCCCAAGCCTAGAGGGATATGGCAATCAACCCCACAGGTGCCTTCTTGCTTTTGGTCTTGGTACTTGAAGCTCAGACTCCCCAAAGAGTGCAGCTTTCTGCCAAGACTCTAAAGGTAAAGAATGGCAGTCACGATTACCTGGAGCAGCTAGACTCAGACGGGGACTTCTGTTGACCTTCATATTGCTGCACAAGTGCCCGCACACTCCAGTATGGGTTCTCAATCTCCTCATCCATGCTGGCATTTCTAGAGGTATGGGGGTGGGGTGGGGACCAGAAAAGAGGACAGTGTTAGCCCTGCAGTTCAGGTCAGCTCTGCAGGAAGTACAGATGTCCTGCCACTCACTGTGCAGTGCAGGCAAGAAGATGAAAATGGAAGCCAGGAAGCCTGGCACACGCCTGTCATTCCAGCATCAGGAGGCAGAGGCAGGAGGATCAGGAGTTTGAGACCAGCCTGGGCTACACAGCAAGATCCTGTCTACAATCACACACACACACACACACACACACACACACACACACACACACGAACGCACGCACGCACGCACGCACATACACATGCTCACACAGGAATATATATACATTTAGAAGGTGAACAATTTAAAACAAACAACCCCCCCCCACCTTCTTCTAAGTAATTTAAAACCTAGTAGTGAAGGCATTGTCTGTGACACCTTAGGGTCATGTTCTCCTTTAGCAACTACACAACCCTCAAAGCACTTCCTACCATGAAGTTTCAAGGCAGTCTTGCCTTGTGGATATATTCCAGGACACAACCTCCCCAAGATGGAATACATATCTCCCAGTGAAGAAAACACACTGTGCCAAACACATATATTTAAATTTTCAGCCTGAGAGCAAATTTCCATACATGGTTCCTTACATTCTGCTAGCTGCAAAATAAACAGCTCAAAAGAAAAGGCTTAGCATGGCTTGCTGCTGTGAGCCTGTAATCCTTGCTATTCTTGAAGTTTAGACAGCAGGAGCCTGACTGAACTACAGAGTGAGTTCATGGCCAGACTGGACAACTTAATGGGACTCTGTCTCAAAATAAGACATCAGAGGGCTGAGGATATGACATAGGAGTCAGAGGGCTGAGGATATGACATAGAAGTCAGAGGGCTGAGGATATGACATAGGAGTCAGAGGGCTGAGGATATGACATACGAGTAGAGTGCTTGTTCAGCATTCAGAAGGGCTCTAGGTTCACTAGCCAGTATCACCAAAAAAGGCCAAGCTCTTCTCACTAAGATTTCTCTCCCAAACCTTCACTCCGTTATCCTTTCTGCAGTGTGGGGCTGTTTAGTTGATATTTCCACCGACTTGCACTGTAATTATCTAAGCAAAGAAATACCAGAGAGAGGAACCAGTTCGCCTTCCCCAGTTTTTTACCTCTGTCTGTATCGGAAGACATCCCGTCCTGACCGTGACATGTCATGGCACACATCAGCCAGAGCAGCAGCCGCTCCTTGGGCCACAGCGGTGGCACAGTGTGGTTGGTGATTCTGTACAGGGGCTTTGGAGTCTCGCCCCTGGCTCACTGTCCTGCTAGAGCCGGGTTTAAAATGCGCTGCCAAGGCAAGGACCAGCCTCATGATGGACTTCAGGTTTCCGTCCACAATATCTAAAGCATAAGACAGATCAAAAGGTGCTGAGAGGGAGTCAAGGGCTGTGGACGGATGCATTTAATATATATCTCTGGTACTGCAGTAAACCGGGCACACGGTCTCCATTATCATACAGCAGTGTTCAACGAGGGACACAGAAGGTTTAGAAGCAGCTACAGTGAAGAATCATAATAAAATGGTTAGATAAGAGAGGTACAGGGGGTCTTCAGGAGGTTGTGGGGCGTTCGTTACCTTAGAGGTATCAAGGATGCACTGCTAGCGGAAGTGAGTCCTCGATTGAGGCTGTGTGGGGTGACGCTTTATTAGCTAGTAGGAGAGGAATAAGAACAATCCAGGGAAAGGTGCACCCAAAGCTCCAGAGATCAGTATGATAGGGTGATGTCGTCTGTTAGAAGAGCTAAGGGCCGCATGTGGCTATGAGCACTTACATGCTACTACTCTGAACTGAAATATGCCTTAAGTAAGTACTATAATTAGATATTAAGTAAATGTCTTACACATACACACATGTACACACACACACACACACACACACACACACACACACGGGAATGCAAAAGATCTCAGACAGTATAAAAATAGGATGTGGGGCTGGAGAGATGGCTCAGTGGTTAAGAGTACTGGGTACTCTTTCCAGAGGACCCAGGTTCAATTCCCAGTACCCACATGGCAGCTCATAACCATCTGCAACTCTAGTCATGGGGTATCTGATGTATCTTCTGGCCTCTGAGAGCACTAGGCACACACACAGTGCCCAGATATACATGCAAGCAAAAATTCCTATACATATAAACATAAATAAAATAAAATGTAAAGTATCTCAGTATTGACTTCACTGTAAAGTGATCATATTATGGGCACAGTGGGCTAGGTAAAATATATTATTAATATTACTTTCAGTCCTTGGGATTTCAAGTGTGGCTTTGGAAACCTTTTAAGCACTTATATGGCATGTGTTATATGTCTATAGTCTAGCACTGTGGTGGAGAATGTGAGAGAGTTCGCTGTGGTGCAAGCCCCAGAGCTCAGCAGGAGAAGGGAACGCTGAGAAAAGGGAGGCATGAAAGAGTGGGTCCTGTGGGACCAGGGAAGCTATAGGAACGGTGCTGGGTTTCCTCCACATGACTTCCAGATGCACAGTGGTAGGTAGCACAAGATATATGCTCTTGGTTCACTCCAGCTGTGGCATGGGAAGCTAGAGGGAGAAGAAACCGAGGCAGCAGGACTGATTAGGGAACACTGAGCTTCTTCAGGTAAAAGACAATGAGGCCCTGAGTGGAGCCTTCCCTTAAAATAGCCCACTTTACTGGGCCAGATCCCTAAGCCCACTCCACATGGGGACTGGATCAAAACTATCACTACACTCTGCTTGCTGCCCTAGAAACAAAGAGGAAAGAACACACACATGCGCGCACACACACACACACACATGCGCACACACACACACACACACACTCTGAGAAGTTGTGGTTAAAGTTAATACGAGGAAATGAATACAATTCCATTGGTTGGCTTTATAGCCTTCCAAATGGACAAAGCATGCAAAGGATTATTTGATGTTTTCTACCAGATGCTCTTAATGGTTACTGTTTGCTCACCTGAGAAACTTCAAACACACAGAACACCAATAATCCAACATGAAAGGGTTTCCTCCCACCCCCATGCTCAACAAACCAACCTACAGACAGCAGACCAAGAAGCTGGTGCTGAACAGAACCAGATCTAGTCAGTTCTAGAAAAAGCATCAAAAGAAGGAGGCTCTGCTTTCTAAGGATCCCTACCGGGGTGCTTCCTTATAGCATGGGCAAAGGTCATGCCACTACAGAAGACTACATAAATAAAGGCTGCAGGGCCGCTGTTGTCTGCATGGAATGGTCTCATAGAAAGGGAAAGGGGAAAAAAGCTATAAAATAATTTCTTTTTAAGCTAAATGTGGTACATATCTCTAATCCCAGAATGTAAAATAACAGAGGCAGGAGAAACACTTAATTTGAGGAAAACCTAAGATACAGCAAATTTCAGGCCAGCCACAGTGGGACCCTGTCTTGAAAAAAAAAAATGTGATATATATGCTAAAATATATGTACACACACACACACACACACACACACACACACACACAGAGGCTGGAAAGGATTAGAGATGTGTCTCAGTTGATCCAGGTTGTCTAGCACTCACAAAGCTCTGGGTCCAGTGTCTAGCATAGCTGGGTGATGGTGTCCAGCATAGCTGGGTGATGGTATCCTGCATAGAGCTGGGTGATGGTGTAGTTCTATAACCTAAGCACTGAGGAGGTAGAAGCTGGAGGATCATGAGTTCAAGCTCATCCTTGGCTACATCACAGTTTCAAGACCAGTCTGGGCTACATAAGACCCTAGCTCAGAAAATAAAGAAAAAGAAGGAAAAACAAGAGATGAAATAAGATAGTTTCTTCTAGGAAACTGAATGGAAAAGCATAAGTTATAGTGGTTTGTAATAGTGCTTGATCATGCCGGGTGGTGGTGGCGCACGCCTTTAATCCCAGCACTTGGGAGGCAGAGGCGGGCGGATTTCTGAGTTCGAGGCCAGCCTGGTCTACAGAGTGAGTTCCAGGTCAACCAGGACTACACAGAGAAACCCTGTCTCAAAAAACCAAAAAAAAAAAAAAAAAAAAAAAAAGTGCTTGATCATAAAACCCAAAGAACTCAAAAAATGCAATCTGTCTTCATCCTTGATCATTTAAATGAGACATTCCAAAATGAATATCTTAACTTTGTCATTTATTCTTATACCATTAATTTCCCCACACACATTCAAGCAGACCTATATTCAATTCAAATTAGTGGAGAGATTGCCCCTCTAGCCAGATCTCTGCAGCCCTGGGATTTCAGTACTCCATCACTGTCTTCATAGAAAAATGATACAATGCCATGGCCAATCCTAGTCCAGTCTCCTCAGAACTGCTGGCCAGGGCCACGCGGCCAAGGGAGCTCTCCTCTAGAATCTGAGTTTTTCCCCAGGACGAGGCGCTAACTAACCTTTAGCTGACGTCTGATGCATCCGAATCTTTTTGGAAGCCACAAACTGTAGCACCCTCTCCACGTTACTCTTCATCTCTTGTTGGTTACTGGGACGCAACTGCACTCCACTCAGTTTTTCTCCTGCTGTGAGAAGAAGAAAAACAACAACAGGTAACGTTAGAAGGAAGAACATTAACACAATTTCCTAACAGCCAGGCACAAGGCTGGGGATGCAAACACTAAAATTCTCTATTAACAAATGAGTGGGTTAAGTCCTGGTGTGTGCTCCAGGGGAATCGGCTGGAGAAGAGAAAAATGAAAGCCATTCAGAACACTTCAGTCTTTCAAACGGAAGCCCATAGTGAGGTTATCTGTGTACACTGATTAATACATTAAATATTCACAAGTACTCACTGTGCCAAACACTGTTCTGGGCACTACAGAAAGCAGGGAATAAGGTGAACAGAGTCTCTCCCTCCCAGTTTATATATGCAATGTAGTAAGCCAATGTTTAATATAATTTTGGGGAAGAATAAAGGCTAAGAAAAAATAGCAATCAGGACCTTTCTGATAATACAGTGTTGCAAAATCTGATTAAGACATATTTATATTTTAGAAGGGCACATGCCAGGCTGAAGAGCCATAAACGCAAACCCCAAAACAAGATGAGCTCAGACTATCTGAGAGGCAAAAAGACATTATGGCTAGCTAGGCATGAAATACAGCAGCACCTCAGCAGTAGGGTGGCTTAGGCAAAAGGATCAGGAAGCAAATCAGGTTAATCAAAGTCAGTCATGGCTATACAGCAAGTTCTAGGCCAGCCTGGGCTACATGCGACTCTGTCTCATATGAAAAAGGAAAGATCAAATGTGAACTAGAGTGGAGTTATTAGAGCCAAGACCCAGGAAAGGCCACAGAGATAAGCAAGGCGGGTCACTCAGGGCTTTGTGGACCACAGGAACACCCTGAGGTTTCTTCTACGGGTAATGGAAAGCCATCGAGGACTTCCAGACAGGGTAGTGACACTCTCTAGTTTGTGTTTTCCAAAGTTGACTGTGTACAGATATGGATCATAAAGAGAACAAAGCAGAGACACTCTTGGGAACAATAGTCAACAAAGTCAAGGCACGGGGTAAGGATGGCTGGGGTTTAGGTGGAAGAGAGCGGCTGGCCACAAGTCAGATGCTGAGTATATTTTGTATACAAAATGGAGGGCACATGTTAAGAACCGGCTGTGGTACAGGAGGGAGGACGTTCCCTGGGAAAGCCTCCTAAGTGCTCTGCTTGACAAGTGAGAGAAGGGTAGCATGAGGCGCTCCTGGACAGAGACAGAATGTGTGGGTGGGCAGGGAGGGTAAGGAAATAAGGAGCATGGTATGGGTGAGGAAATAAAACATGCCGATTGGCTGTAGCTAAGACATTTGAGCAATGCTGGTGAACAGGACACTGTGGGTATGTCTAAAACTCAGGGAAGAGTGAAAGACTACGCAAAACTGGGGAGAGAACATGAGGTTTTCTCTTTTCTTATGTATATGTGCGTGTACATGAGGTGTGTCGTGTGTGCACACATAGGTGTGCATGGCTGTGCATATGGAAGAAGCTGCTATCTTGCTCTGTCACTATATTCTTCATCCTCTTGAGACAGGTTTTGGTTTTTTGTTTACCTGGACTATGGTGGCAGTCAGCAAGCACAGTGATCCTCCTGCCTCCACCCACCAAGTGCTGGAGTTATAGGTACTCTTGTGACCATGCATGGCCTTTTAAACATGAGCACTGGGGATTCAAACTCCAAACCTCATGCTTGCACATGAACCATAACTGAACTGTCTCCTCAGCCCTGTTGAGGTTATTTCAGGCTGGTTAAAACCTGGATCTTGGAAAAATGAAAACACATACTGATACTGCTTCCAGGTTTGTGGATTGCCTCTGGAAATAACCCTGGCTGCCAGGATGGAGGATGGGTAACTGTGGTGGCTAACATTGATTATCTATCAATGTGACAAGATATAGAATCACCTAGGAGACAGGTCTCTCCGTTGAGGAACTATTTACATTAGGCTAGCCTCTCTGGCCATGTCTGGGAGAGGATATCTTAGTTAAGTAAACTGAGGTGGAAAGAACCCCCTAGATGGGCAGCACCATCCCCTGGGTGTGGGCCCTGGACACACGAGTGAGCTGAGCCCAGCATTCAATGTTCTCTCCTCTGGATGTGGCAGTAACTTGACCAGCTGCCTCAAAGCCCCATTACCCTAGACTTCTCTTCAAACTGTCATCCAAAGTAAACCCTTCCTTCTTTAAGTTGCTTTTGTCATGGAAACAAGGCAAGTTTACATTAATACAGTATCTGTTAAAGAAATACGGGCAGAAGAGCTTTTGATCTTAATCCTTTTGTGCCTAGATTTCCTGCCTGTCCACATGTAACCTATCTAAACAAAGGAAAAAGAAGATGTTTAAAATAGACTTTGAGATTCTTTTTTTATTTTATTTTCAGTTATGTGCATATGTGTGCGTGTGTGCGTGTGTGTATGTGTGTGTGTGTATACACAAGTGCAGGTGACCTTGGAGTCCACAAGAGGGATGACCAGAAGCTGGAGTTACAGAAGATTGTGTGTGGTGGGAGGCAGACTCAGGGCCTCTGCAGACTCAACGTATACACTCTTAATAGCCACGCATCTTTCTAGCTAGGACTCTGGAATTAAAACAGAGCTAGGTTTGCATCTCTACCTGGATACTTGAAGTTATGTGAACCTGTGAAGTTGCTGAGCCTCGTAAACCATCAGTAAAACAGTATGGGTTGATCATTCATCACCTACAAGATCAAACGCACAAACACTCCAAAATATGAAACATCATTACTATTTTATGCATATGGGCGTATGTGGGTCTATGCATGCTCAGTGCCGAGGGAGGCCAGAAGAGGGCATCCAAGTCCCAGGAACCAGAGTTAGAGGTGGCCTGTGTCTTACCATGTTGAGTTCCAGAGGACCATGGGACTCAAACCCTGGGCCTCTGGAAGAGCAGCCAGAGATCTTTACTACCAAGTGTTAAGCATTACACTGTTGCTCAAAAAACTGCTGCTTTGGGGGCATTTGGATTTTCCATAATGCTTACTTGTAAGTGCTCAACTCGTTTTTTTAAATCCATAATCTGAAGCATTTTTGGTCCAAGGATTTTGAGTGAGGGATACTCAGCCTGGACTCAAACCCACATCACAAATAAATCAAATAGCACAATTGGCTATTTTTTTGACACATAAATATTAAGTATCTATTTATTTATTTATTTATTTACTTATTTATTTATATCTTCCCTTTTGTTTCCTGAAAACAGGAATAATAATGCCCACTTCCTAAGGGTGTGATGACCAAATAAACTCACACAAGATAGAAAGCATTCCATCCTAGCAGCTGCAGTTACTACTGCCACATGAATACTCCATCGTGAGCTGTCTCCAAGAAAGTATTCCCAGATAGGCTGTCTGTCGCAAACCAACTTCTTCCACACCACAGACCTCTGGGACGCTAAGCTACATCAACTGACCAATAATAAATGTTAGAGAACTTATTCTGTGTACTTGGGTAGAGTTTATGGAACCATAAAAGCAAAATACAGTGTATCATTCTCTTCAATAGCTCAGTCTATACCATGGCTAATGAGGGAAACCATAGCAAAGCTATGGAAAAACATCAGGAGCGTAATGCTACAGGGCCTGACAAGAACAGCCCCCAGAAGTGAAGGGCAGACCCCTTCAATACGTGGGTCCAAATGTCATGGAGATGAGTCCTTTTGCTAGTGACATTTTCTCTTGGCCTGAATTCTCTGTCTCTCTCTCTCTCTCTCTCTCTCTCTCTCTCTCTCTCTCTCTCTCTCTCCCTCCTCCCTCTCTGTGTGTGTTGTGTATGAGTGTTGTGCCTGCATGTATATTTATGCAGAACAAAGTGCTGGTTCCCTTGTGACTGGAGGAGTTACAGATGGTTGTGAGCTACCCCATGGGTGCTGGGAATTAAACCCAGGTCCTCTGCTACAGCAGTCTGTGTCCTCAGTGGCTGAGCCAACTCTCCAGCCCTCCCATTCTGGTTTTTAATTCAGACGGCAGCTCTTCTGGAAGCTGTCCTCCCCTATTCAGACACTCATTCTTCCGGTCTGCCACTCCTGAGCCCGAGGACTAAGGAGGGCATCTCGTCTATGTCTCCTCCTCTGCTTCCCCCATCAGAACACTAAGGACAGTAATAAAACGGACTTCACTTTCCAGCCCTTCCAATTGGACTGGGAACCCCTGAGGGCACCAGCAGAATTAACATCTTCCTATACAATACAGTGCCTGACACACAACGGTTATTGACCAACATCTAAATTAACCGAGGCAAGTACTTTAGGTTTTCCCGACTCCATTGTCATGTATTCTAAAGAAGGAACAACCTGCTTTGAAGGGCGTATGGAGAAGAAAGAAGTCAGTTCTCGTCTACACTAGCATCAGAGTCCAAGGCCAACTGACCAACAATCTCGATGAGATAGGCCAGGATCACTCCATCTCGGAGATCCTGTCGCAGGTCCTGCACAGGCTTCACGGACGGCCTCTTCTTCAGCTGGGCATTCACCCAGGCCACGTAGGCCTGTAGCTGTTGCTGGAAAATAAAAGGTGGAGATGAGGGAAAGATGGCTTATCAGTCTTATCCCCTAGCCTGTCACTGCAAAACAGCTTGAGATGCTGAAGTACAAGGCGAAATCTCTATCGGGAAGCAGAGAAAGGCCTTAAGATATCAGATCAGGCCCAGAGCGCATTCCAAAATCCCTAGCTTTAGGTTAACACCCAGGGATAAGCTGACCTCTGACTTATTCAACACTGCAGACACAGATAGAGAGACCAGAGTTCCTAGGTTGTCACTGCTGCCTCCCGTGCTCTGCTTAGCCAGGATTCAGGTTCAGTCACTGCTGCCGGCAGCCCACCGCAGCTCCTCATGGACTTTATGGAACGGACCCTGACACCCCATTCATTGATCGTGTGGAACCAGACACGGCAGGTTCCAAGCACAGCACTGCCTCCCACAGCTGCTTTCCTCAGGACGACAAAGGTTTGCTCATCCCACACTCAACGCCTCCTGAGCCCATAATCCTAGGATTGCTAAAGAATTAGTTTTAATCTGTGTTTTATATTGACAAAGACAATCTGATTACGTAAGACTAGTGCAGAGAAGAAAAGAGGAACCATGAAGAGAACAGGAGCTCTGAGGACAGAGGGAGTTTTCCTTTACTTCATACAAGGTTGGGACGCTGTACTACCAATGAGATGTCCAGGTTGGGACATCTTAGGAATGCTTCCCAAGCCTTCACACCCTACAGATTCCATTTTCCATTTAACAGAACTTGTACTCTGGATGTTTAGGCGTTGAAATCTTAAGCACACACGAATAATATCACAGTCCAGAAGGCAGATGTTTTGTTGCTGTAACATCCCAAGATCTTAAAACTAAAAATTAAGTTCAAGGACTAATTATATGAAATTATAATTTGGTTAAAATACAGTTGATTTCTAAGTCTCAAGCACTTCCTTGGTGAAAAGATGCTGCTGGAAATTATTACTGGCTAATTCCGGGGCTCAAATGAAATCTTGTTAGTTTCTCTGCTGGTTTTTGGACATCGTCATTGGAAGAGAGCACTAAGGCGATGATCCATCAGCTACTGACACTATAGGATCTGCCGTGGGCAGCAGGAATTGGGAGGAGAGAGCTAACATTTCCTGAGAACCTGCCTCGAATTAAACACCATTTCTGGCGGTGTGTTCTGTTTTTGTGGTACAAGGGATTGAATCTAAGGTCGGGTGTGTGCTAGCCAAGGGATTTACCCTTGAGCAATAGCTACAGTCCTGTTTCTGGTGTTCTAATTTGATTACTAATTCTGGTGTTCTTAGTGAAAACTGATGCTTATCAAAGGGTTGATTGTTTTTACATTTTCTTCATTTGTGTGTGTGTGTGTGTGTGTGTGTGTGCTTGTGCATGTGCTTGTGCGCATTATGAGATGCAAGTGTGGAGGTCAGAAGATGACTAGTAACAGTTGGTGCTCTACTTCCACCATGTGGGGCTTGGGGATTGAATTTAGGACGTTAGACTTGCCAGCAAGCACCCTTGCCCACTGAGACATCTTGCCAATCCTGGTCATTATTATTGTTGCCAGCATCAGCTAATTTGATCCCCATCAAAAAAAAAAGTGTGCGTGTGTGTGTGTGTGTGTGTGTGTGTGTAAACAAAAAACCAAAATCACCATAAAGCCAGTATTATTTCCATTTTTATGGGTTACATTTGTAGAAGTGACAGAACTTCCCCCAATGTGCCCAGAACTAGGACGTAGTATGTCCAGTTTCAAATCCAGAAGACCCTGCCCGTTCATTCACAGAGGCCCCTTGCTATCTACTCACTGCAGAACATGAGTCAGACACCCATCCCCAGAAAGCAGTTGATACATAGTGTTCCAAGGTACTGCCTGAGGCAGCCAGGTCAAGGGCATCTCTGGAGTGAATGCTGTGGTTTAAGGGAAAGAAGATAAGAGCAGACAGGGCATAAGAGTAACACCGAGGGGTAAAACTCCTAATGGGGAAGGTGGGGCATATCTATAATCCCAAGTTTTGGGAGATAGAGCCAGCTTGAGGCTAGCCTGAGGTACATGGGCTCCTGTCTCAGAACAAAACCACCGAACTCCTAATCATTTTCCCTATATTTTTTTCATTTAAAATTTTTTTTTGACAATAATGTCTCACGATATAGTCCTGGTCGGAATGGAACTCATCACATAGACCAGGCTGGCCTAGAACTTTTAGAGATCCTCTGCCTCTGCCTTCCAAGTACTGGAATTATGGAGCTAGCCACCACACTTGGCTAAACTTCTCTGTCTATGATAGCAACCACCCTTAACTCACCCTCCACGCGTTCCTGCTTAAAATTCTTTGTTGGTCTTCTATTATCCTGAAGATAAGTCCCATTTCTTAGCTGCCCTACAGTAGGCCTGTCTGGTTTGCTTTACGAGGTACTTTGGGTGTGCAATATGAGTAGACCTTGGGACATGTGGGATCACCCTCTATTCCTCCATGTCCCCGTCATGCCTCAGTCTGTCCAGACCACACACAGTTCCCCAAATGCACCCCACTTTCTCACCACTGTACCTCCCTGCCTGCAGATGCTTCTTAAAGTCTCAACTCAAGCACTACTTTCTCACAAAAACCTTCCCTGACCTCTCACATACCTCAGACTCAATGTGTCTTTGTCATTCAACTGCTTCACCAATAATTTGAGAGCAAGCCATGGGACAACAAACAAAGACCTCAGACCTCTACACAGTTTGCAAGTATAAGAACCTGATTTGGATCCTGAGCGCCCACATAGAAAACTAGACACAGTGGGTGGTGCACACCTAAAACCCCAGCACTGGGCGTGAAGACAGACAAATCACAGGCGCTCACTGGCCACACAGTCTTCTAAAACTCCAGGCTCAGTCACAGAGCCTGTCTGAAAAAATAACAGTGTGACCAGAGAAGGCATCCCAACATCATCCTCTGACACACACACACACACATACACACACACACTGCACAAACACAACATCCAAACACACAGCACTATATACACACCTGCACAAACTTTCACATATATATCTACACACACACCTTTACATATACACAACACCACATTTATCATACACATTTATTTATTATGACACAAACACCAGCACACACACCTGCACACACACACACACACACATGCACGCATCTGCGTACGAACTCACTTGCTGAAAGAGGCACGTGCTATAGGGGGTTGCACAGGGTGCTGAGACAGCATTAGTCGAGCATGAAGGCCAAGAGGTTAAGGAGCAAAGGAGGCAAAGCGTGAACTCAATAGTCCTGAGTGTGAAATACAATTTCTGCAGGGAGTCACAACAGCTCACAGTGACTAGTCTCTTAAGTACCTAGTGCTCACAAATATTTGCTTCCTGAGAGAAACATCTGTCCCGTTTCATCAGACCCATCCCTAAGCCCATTGTGAGGTGATTTTTCAATAGGACAAGATGATTCTTAAGTAACCATAGCCTTATCTTGGCTGCAAAGAAGCAAAATGTCTTGGATGGAAAAGTGATCAGGGGTTCCAGACTACTTCTCCTACACATTAACCCCTGCTGGGGTCTCCCAACAAATGGGGATCCACAGCCTGAATGGTAGGGTCATCACTTTTCAGGAAGTCTATTCTGGACCAAAAGCTATGCTAGTTCCCTTCGCACATCTTTCTCTCCTGTTATTCTGCTTGACTTAGATGTTCTATTTACAATGAAGACTAAAGCCTGAGCCTCAGAATAAGGTGCCATAACCCATTCAATGCCACCCAGATAGTGAAACATGAATATGAGATTCCACTCCTAAATTAACGAATCTCTGAGCTGTAAGTGATTCTGGTGAGCCTCGAAGGATGCTATTTAGTCTAAAGCACCCCTCCCACAGGTGATGCCTGGGTCTCTTGTGCACTATTCTTCTACACTAAGTGGCTCAGTGTGGTTCAGACCAGCCATAATGGCATCCTGTGGGAATCCACTGGAAAAGTAGTGTCTTGGTATCTCCCAGCTTGGGTTTTAATGGGATCCCCTGATATCTGTATGCGCATTTAAGTGTGACAAATAGCAATTCAGACCATTGGTCCCCTCTCCAGATCCATGACAAGATGAGGAAGGGCTGGAATGTAGTTCAGTGCCAAAGAGTCTCTGCAGTTTATGGGGATTATTATGCTTCTGGCCTAAAGGTCTCTGAGATCCTAACACTACACACTTGCTACAATGCCTTGTGTATAAAGGACAGGTGAAGCTCACCCAATCATTTCTCTGTTTTTTATTCTATTCTTTTGTCTTTCTTCCCTTGTTCCCACCAAACCACACCATTGGTTCACACTGATGGGTCATTCAAAATCCTTAAAGATAATTTTTTTTAATTTAATAATTTTTCACTGTGAAGTAATTTCTGGCTTATGAAAAGATAAATGTGGGCTGGGGATGTGGTTTCATGGGGAGTCAGTTTGCCTTCCATGCAGAAGGCTCTGGGTTCCATGCCCAGCGCTACATAAAGTGGGCATGGTGATGATGTACCTGTAATCCCCTTCCGGCAGAAGGACCAGAAGTTTAAGGCCATTCGCTCTGCAGCAAGGCTGAAGCTAGCCTTGACTATGACATCCTGTCTTTAAAAAACAAAAAAAAAAAGTTTAACTATACAAATTCATCATCTGTACTCTTGCCCAGGTCACCACTAGAGAACCACAGCACAGTGATCAAAATATGAAACTGCCATTAACATAATCTGCAGACTGCCTTTGAGGGTTATTTAAAAAAAAACAAACAAAAACAAACAAACAAACAAACAAAAACCCACGTGGGTCCCAGGATCAAAGCCCTGTGCCACTTCATGGACCTTTAATTATTTTTCCTGGTTTTCTCATGATGAAATTCAGGTTGTAGGTTTTTGACAAAAAACATAAAACAAAAAAAAAACAAACAAAAAAACAAAACAAAAACATATGCAAGTAAATAAAGGAAGGGCCCAGACAGCAATGCCTGAGGACAGGCTGACGGGCAACACTGTCAGGGACGATGGTGACACTGAGAAGGAACAGCGGGTTAAGTTCTGGGCACAGTCTGAACTATTTGTAGGAACCCACGGTGGGGATGTTCTCCAGCCAACTGACAAAATACGTACTCAGAGCACAGGACACGGGTGTTGCATTGAAGACACAGATTAAGAAGTACCTACGCACGTCTGCAAGTAAAACCATAACCGTGCAAATGACCGCCTTCCAGTGAGCACTCGCTACACGCCAGGTGCTGTGGTAAATACTTGGCCACAGACTTCCAGGCCTTCACCACCTTGCACGCACTGATCCTGCAAGGAACCATCATTCCTACTGGATGGATGTGAGAACTGAGGTCACAAGTAACAGTACAGCTACAGTCGTGGGGCTGGCCAGAGGCAGATCAGAGACTTGAATTCAGTGCTCATTCCAAATCCTGTGCATCTCATAGAGTGAGTGAGGCAAACTGTGAGAAGTTACCTGGTGTGAAAAGGAGTGGGGAGTGAGGGCTCCTAAGAGAGAGAAAGGAAGGGGAAGGAGGAGGGGGAGGAAGGGGGAACATGCATTATCTCCTTCAGCCAGCAGACCTGTCCTGGTTAGGTTGTTTTCCCCCCTCAACTTGATATCTGGGAAGAGACCATCAATTGAGAAAATGTCTCCATCAAATTGCCTGTAGGCAAATCTGCACAGAGTTTTCTTGATTCGTGACTGATGAGGAAGGGCCCAGGCCACTGGTGGTGATGCTGCCCAGGAACATGGTCCTGGATGGCAGAAGAAAGCATGCTGGGTGAGCCACGAGCAGCGTGCTGCCAGGCAGAGCTCCTCCGTGGGCGCTGCTTCAGATCCTGACTTTTCTTGATGATTTAGTATAAGCTAAATAAACCCTCCCCCACAACACTGCTTTTAGTTGTGGTGTTTTTTTACGGTGATAGAGAGCAAACCAAGACACAATCCAATCAATAGAATCATTACTATTTAAGGCCATTTTCATATGGGGAACATGTTTAAGATCACACTACTAATAGGTAGTCAAACCAGGATTTAAACCCACTCCATCTTATTCCAGAGAATATATTATTTCTACCATAACAAAGAAACCTGGGACTTATCACTGGCGGGCCAGTGAGATGAACACAGTTTAGCAGGGAAAGGCACTTGCTGAACTCATTTCAATATCCATAGACCCTATGAAGGTGGAAAGAAAGAACTGATGCCACAAAGTTGTCCGGTGACTGCCACATGTGTTGTGGCATGCACACCCACGCACACCAAATCACCATCACCACGTTTCAGCTTACTACATAAGCATAAGGAAGGAGTTCAGAACCCCAAACCACCCAAAAGCTGGGTGAGCATGACGGCCAGTGCAGGAGGTGGAAAGGGGATTCCCAAGAGTAAGCTGACTAGACACACTAGCCAAAACGGGCTGGTCCAAGGGTCTACCTCACTATACAAGGTAGCATGTGATCAAGGAAGACCGCTGACATCCTCTTCACCACGTGCTAGGCAGGGACGGAGAGCACACTGCGACAAGCGAGTCACCTGTCGAGGTGAAGCGTCTTGCTGTAGTATGGCTCAGCTCAGCAGTCTGGACCAGCCTCGGAGGGAACCCAAGGACAGGCTCATAGAGAGGTGGAGGGAGTCAGGGAACACCAGGGTCACGAGGGGCTGGAGATGAAGTCACTGGCCACGGGGTCCCAGCCAGGGAGAGGAGGTGAAAGCAGCAGGTAAGTTGAGAGGAAGGAAGACATGAGGAGGGGCTGATGGGACACAAACACTAAGTTTAATAAAATGAGTAGTGGAAACTGGGTTTGAGCAGTGTCAGGGTTCAAGACGCCAGTGTAGAGCCGATGTGAGAGTACACCCCTGTAACCACTGCACCCAGAAGGCTGAGGCAGGAGGACTGCTGCGTGTTTAAGACTAGCCTGGGCTACACGGTGAACTTGAGGTCAGCCTGGGCAACAAAGTTGAGTCCCTTTCTCTCTCTCTCTCTAAAAAAATAAAAAAGTTGTTGTTGTTGCTGTCGTCGTTTTGTTTCTTACGTGCAGGTAACATGGTAGTAAGATCCAGCTGTGGTCCTGATGGGGTGGTGTGGAGGTGTTAGTTGAAGCAGAAGGACAGTGCAGGACTGGGAGTCTAGATGATCTTTACAATGGCGCTGGAAGTCCTCCCAAGGGAGGAGGAGACAATAAGATGCTGGGGCTATTTTGTATTATGCCCAGATTCATATTATGAATCATATTCATATTATCATATTAAAGTGGATAAGCAAATCTTAGGTTAAGTCAGTGCTTTTTTTTTTTAATTAATAGCTGGATTTGGGGTGTCTACTACAAACCATGCAGGTATAAGTCAGCCAAGTGGAACCTAACCAGCATGTTCAAGCTTCACAGCTGCACGGGGCAATACTTAGGGATCAGATAGCTCTTCTCCAGGTCTCAGCTCCTCCCTTTCCATCTAACTTGGGGGGGGTCAGCCTCTGAACTGGGGGTCTAGTCTCTCTGAGGTCTTGAGGTATCTGCACTCCTCACTTAAAGGGCAGGAAACACTGTGTGTCTTTGCTACCAAGTGCCTGCTGCGGGCTCTTAAAAACCCTACTTAAAGGACAAAGTCACACTTTTGAGGACCAGCAGCACCCGTTTCCCACCAACATGCTTGTCTTAGAAGGGGCTGTAGTGTGAGCCCAGCACTGCTTGGCTCAGCTGCTTGGTTTAAACAACAGGCACCCCCCCACCCCCAACAGATGGAATGCTGTATGTTTTTGCAAGAGGCTGTCATAATGTAAATTCCACAGTTGCTTTGTCTTCTTCTCCCCCTCCTTTTGTTTTTGTGTACAATAGTATTTAATACATTGTCATTTATAGCCGAGTAGTAGTGGCACATGCCTTTAAACCCAGCAACTAGGAGGCAGAGGCAAGCAGATCTCTTGTGAGTTCAAGGCCAGCCTGGTCTACATAGTAAGTTCCAGGCCAGGCAGGGTCACACAGAGAAACCCTATCTCCAAAAAAAAAAGATTCTTTTATAAAGCTAGATGTTTGTTTTACATCGCCAAGGTTAAACCCTGGGTCTCAATGCACTCAACACTCTACCCCTGAGCTATACCCTCAGCTCCCCAAAGCCAATAATACAAAAGACATTTATATTATCCTTACCTACTTGTCCTTGAATGGGCATGTGTAGGGAAGTTAGGGTGTGTGAACAAGCCAGAACCTGCACTCGGAGGTCAGAGGCCAACTTGGAGGAGTCAGTTCTCTCCTACCATGTGGCTGTAGGCCATCTTGCAGCCCCAGATTTTCAGTTTAGTTAAGCATAGCCTTTCATGTCTGTGGGTGTTTTGCCTGCATGTGTATTTGTGCACCACCTGAGTGTCTGGTGCCTGCAGAAGCCAGATGGTGTTGGGTCCCCTGGAACTGGAGTTACAGATGGTTGTGAGCCACCATGTAGGTGCTAGGAATCAAACTCGAGTCCTCTGGAAAAGCACCCAGTGCTCTCAACCACAAGCCATCTCTCCAGCCCAAGGTTTTTTCGTTTGTTTGTTTTGTTTTGTTTTTGTTTTTGTTTTAAAGTAAAGTCTTCTCTGGTTAGAACCCGGGTGTGGGGTTCAGAGCCTAGACAGACCACTCACTCTCATTTTCTTCTCCCCTAAACTTCCCTCCAATTTATCTACCTCCCCCTTCTACTTGACTTCTTCGAGAACTAAAAAGATTCATTTTGTGTGTGTGTGTGTAAGAAATGGAGGGAGAGACAAAGAGAGACACACAGTGAGACACAGAAACACACACACACACACACAGAGAGAGAGAGATATGAAGTACCTAAAGAGTCCAAAAGAGGGTATCAGATCTCCCAGAGCTGGGGCGTGGTGGCACAAGCTTGTAATCCCAGAGGCGCCAAGATGAGATGGACCAGGTGTGTCCCTAGAAGTTCCCTGGCCAGCGAGGATAGGCTACCTGGCAAGTTCCAGGCTGGTAAGGAAAGTTATTTTAAAAAGGTGGAAGGCACCTGAGGAATGACCCCTGAAGCTGTCCCGTAACCTGCACAGATATAAGCACACTCGTGCACAGGTGCACACATACACACATTCTCTTGCACCCAAACAAACACACACAACTTAAGTGTTATGATAAGCAGGCTGTCCTGTTTACTAGTGAAAAGCCGTGGTTGAAGGAGTGAAGCCACCATGGAGAAGAGGCCATGCTGGGAAGCCTGACAACTCTGCTTCTGCTCTCCGCTAAGTGTGAAATATTGCTGTGGCCCTGCCCTCTCTATGGTTTAACTTTTCAGATTTTCCTAGGAGTGTGAGTCAGTGAACTCTATTTCCTAGTTCTTCTTGTTCATGTTGGGTTTATGGCACCTACAGCCAGAGTTTAACAAAGAAAAGAAAGGCAAGCCAGGCAGTTGGTACATCTTGAGTCCACGACAGGACAGAACCTGACTTTCTCTTGAGTTTCACTTTTTAATTTGTCCAAGGGAAGCTATAAAGATGTCCGTGTCCAGGGCTGGAGATACAGATTACAGACCAATGACTCTTGCTGTTCTTACAAAGGACCCTGGTTTGGTTTTCAGTTCTTATGTGTCGGCTCACAACCAGCTGTAACTCCAGTTCCAGAAGATCTGATGCCTACTTCTCATCTCCACAGACACCAGGCACTTATGGAGTACATATATATATATATATGGCATATATTATATATAATATGGCATATATTATATATGCAGACAAAACATTCATAAACATAGAAATAAATAAATAATTTTTAAAAAGATGTCAGTATATGGATAATTCTAGAAAGAGAGTTTTGATTCTAGCTCTAAGTCAGACCTCAGAGGAAGGAGAAACAGAGGCAGCAGTGGTCTCTGCTGTCTAAGTAGGATTTGAGTCTCACAAGGCCCATCAATCCCCGTTTCCATCAGCTTCCTCCAAGACACTCCACATAGCCAAACTCTGAGTCCAAACTCTCAGTGTACAGAATTCTATCCACATCTTCATCTGGTCAGGGGCCCTTGACCTTGGAAGCCATCTTGCTGCCAAATGTAACTTTCCTTCTGTTTTTCTTTAGGATCCACCCTTCCTCCCAAACAACTTTATAGAGTCAGCCTTTGCCCGCCCCCCCCCATCCCCCTCAAGAGCCCAAGATCAAAGACTGTTTCTACAGAGGATTTGTTTGGTTAGAGCTGCCAGAGCAGGGAGTAGTTTCCACCAGGGAACTTCATGGGACCCACTATTCCTAGTGTAGAAATATCTGAGTGGTTTGGGTCAGTGACTCCCTGCTGGCCACCTGGAGAGCAGCAAGCTTTCAAGACAGGCTAGAGACAGTGCAGAAGAAAACTGACCCGCCGAGAACGGAAATTACTTTAACAGTGATACCAGATACCCATTTAGAACTGAGACCCCAGCAGCAGAATGTGGAAAGACAGCCATAGAAAGTCCTTCAGATACAAAAGTCGAGGTTAAGTTATAATGAGGCTAACTTCAGTAGGAAAAAAAACCCCACAATACTGTATTTCTTTTCTATGATATATTTAGTTGGATTTTTTTTGGTTTTTTGTTCGTTTGTTTGTTTGTTTGTTTTGTTTTGTTTTTTGAGACAGGGTTTCTCTGTGTAGCCCCTAGCTGTCCTAGAACTCACTCTGTAGACCAGGCTGGTCTTAAACTCAGAGATCTACCTGTCTCTGCCTTCCAAGCACTGGTACTAAAGGCATGGCCACCACTGTCCAGCTCTTTTCTATTAATTCTTTTCTGAATTCTTTTCTGAATGTTCTTTGCTGAATCAATGTTCTTTGTTCATTGTCCTTGATGGCTAGTTGGGTCAAAATAAAAGTATGATTGAAATGTCTTCTTCCTCACATGGACAAGGCCATTCCTAACAATGTTCGGCCTCAGGACCAAAGGATCATATAGAAAAAGAATGATAACATTTCATAAACTTATCCTAAAATTTCCATTAATTAGAAGCTCCACAAACAGTCTTTGTTCCTTTGTGACTACACGTTACGAAGTAAATGCTCAATAAATGTATGAGAATGAATCAATTCATCTATCTATAGTCAATCAATCTATAGTCTACGGGTGTCTCTTAGTTTAGAAACAGACCGTCTGGCCCACCCTGAGTACTTTGATACTGGATTCACCTCCTTACCAACTGTGGCTGATGAAGGTTATGTGTATGGCCACTTTAATGGGGATTAACTTAGGGGCTAACACAGAAATGCCTTCAGAAAAGTGTGAGGTTGAGCCATTGGTCTCTACAGCCCAGACAAGGCCCAGCTCCGGCTCTGAAGATGAAGTATTACTAACACTCAAACTCTCTAAACTGCCTGGGGGAGTGGCACCTGGCAAACGGTGCCCTGTCACGGCTACACAGCTGGGTCTGCCCATCACAGGGCACCGGGAACACAAGGCTGCCTGAGAGCGTTCAGCCAGGGAGCATCTGTTGAGCTGGCACTGGTGCCAGTGGGGGCAAAGCCAGCGAGTCTGGGGGGGGGGGG
>NW_021605583.1:261405-359766 GCF_004785775.1 Grammomys surdaster | reverse complement strand
CCCCCCCCCCCCCCCCCCCCCCCCCCCCCCCCCCCCCCCCTTTGTTACATTAAATACTTAACGGGCCTTTAATTTCTACAGCAAAGCACTGAGGGATTCATTGTGGAATTGGCTGAAAGCCTCTTTTTGGCCCAATACTACTACTCCACGGAAAGCATGAGGAACTAAAGAGGGATGCTCCTAGGAGCTACCCTGCCTGTCAGTTCTCTTCCTTACTAGGTATCCCCATTACAGGAAGAGGCTAGACAAAGGCTCACAAACCTGCTTCTCAGGGACTACCAAGCAGATGAATTCCCTGCCCCCACCCTTCCTTTTAAAAAACAAAACATCTATTTGTTTATTTATTTATTTATTTGAAAGGAACTGGGTGTGTGGGGGTGGGTGTACCCCTGTCATAGTGAGTGTGCAGAGGTCAGAGGACAACTTGCAGGGCTCAGTTCTCCCCTTCCACCATGTTGGTTATAGATATGGAACTCAGGTTAGCAGGCTTCGTGCCAAATGCCTCTCTCTACTGACTGATCCATCTCACTACCCTCGGCCCACCCTCCAGTTTTTCAAACAAGGACCCATGTGGATCAAGCAACCCTCTTCCTCAACCTGCTGAGTAGCTGTGACTGTGGCCCCGTGCTACAAGAAGTCACACATGAGAACCTTAAGGTGGGTTTCAATCTATTCCTTTCCTACTTGGAGAAAGACCTGTCAGTTCAACATGGCCAAACAACTGGCTTCCTACTGACCAACTTGTTCATAAGTCATTCCCTTGGCTTTTGGCCTCGCAGCCATCCACATCATAACTAGGCAGAAGTTTGCTCTTTTCCACAGGAAAGATGTCTGTATTACCAAAGAGTTCTCAAGTATGATGCTTTCTTTATCTTCATTGGCCTGTAAGCTCCATTAGGGAACAGACTCTGTTATTTGGCTTCTATTTCCAGAGCCTGGCACAGTGCCTGGTAAACACAGTAATTCAGTGAGCGTCTGGTGAGTGATCGCCTGCACACATCTATCAGCCAAGCACTGGGAGGAAAATCTGGCCTCAGTGTACACAAAGGTGGATAAACATTGTTTCTCTTCATGGTTTTATTAATTAGAAGGTGTCTATACAATCTCTCATAAACACTGTTCCTCTGTGACATTTATGACCTTAAGCATTCTACTGGGGCTTTTCCAGTAGGTTCTGTCTCTCTCTATAAAAATTTCAATGGCTATATACATCCCCTTCATCCAATGAACAAATAAACAAATGCTTACTCATCAAACCACATTATAATTTAGGACTATTAAAAATCTTCCAACTCAAACACCAAAGTTTTTAAAAACAAGTTTAGCCCCCAGGAAAAACACTGGCAGAAATCCATACTATCAATGAGAATGTTAATGTAACAGTACCAAGTAGTTTGGACTAGGTGTTGTGGAGCGTGCCTGCAGCTCCAGCACTGGAGAAATGGAGATAGGATGGTCAGGAATTCAAGGTCATCCTTAGCTGTATATGGAGTTCAGGGCCAGCCTGGGCTACGCAAGACCCTGTGTCAAAAACAGCAGGGCTACAGAGATGGGTACATCGGTGAAGTGCTTGCTATTTAAGCATGAAGACCTGGGTTCAGAGGCCCAACACCTACATACAAAGCCAGACACAGAAGCATGCAACTACAATCCTAGCACTGGAAAGGCAGAGACAGGTGGACTCTCCAGAGCTCACTGGCCAGACAGGCTAGCTGAATCAGTGAGCTCCATGTTTCGTGAGAGAGAGACCCTGTCTCAAAAAATAAGGCCAAGATCTACTGAAGAAGACACCTGACATCAATTTCAGGGTTGTGTATGTGTGTGCACACACACATACACAACCATAGATATACACACACAGACACACAGATAGATACAAACAGAGACAGTCACACACAGAGACAGACACACACAGAGACAGACACACACAGAGACAGACACACACACAGAGCTTTGAGGCAAAAGCAGAGTAAAGACGTAAAGAATCATAGAAAACCCATCATCGCCAAAGTGAGTTACCAAAGACAATAGCCAAAAATCTATGGATACACACAGTGAACATCAACCATGTCAATACAAGAGATTGCTTTAGTGTCACTGGCATGAGTTAATTCTGTGACTTCTTTGCCAGGCATGCTGATTCTATGTTGGACTCTGTGTGTGTGTGTGCGTGTGTGTGTCTGAAGATTCTGTCACACACGGTTATATTTAGTGACATATGGAATGAGAAGAGACCAGCAGTAAATAGAGGGAAGCCTTGATTCAAAGGGCAGAGCTTCTCTCTGCTGCTGCCAGCTTTCCTTATAATTAACCAATTAGGGCCATACCCCTGCTTCCTGTGGGAGTTTTCTCTGCTGTGGAGAATGAGGTTGCAGCCCTAACCACACAGACCTATAATAAGCCATCTGGGTGATGAAGGATAGCTTCAGATACTCCTAGATTATTCCCCAAGAGGTGGCTGAATACATGTGTGGTATTCTTAGCCTCAGTACAAAGACTTTCTCAGAGGAATTGAGTGTTTTCTGACACTATCTTTTAAGTGCCCAGTTACAGCCTTATTGTATGACGCTAACAAAAGAGATTGACTATTACTGGGTCTATTAAGCAACCTTGAGTCTGGAAGATCAAACAAGGCTCCATCCCAATTACTTCGCTCAGCCTGGTACTCACAGGTATGATTATATGTGATAGCATATGAGGGGAAATGAAGAAAATGTATTCTGTATGTGGCAAGATTTCCATTAACTAAGGGATCATTCAAATTTAACCTATTAATGGTGTTTGTATTATTTACAGACACAAAATCAAAAGTGCTATCTTCCTTTTCAGAGTTCAAATGTACTAAGGAGAAAATGTACACTAGTTTGCAGAGAAGGCAGTTTACGGGATGGATAGACAATTCCAGTGTCAGAGAGGCAAAGACACATTGCTGAATAGTTCTGAATGGAAGAACTGATTATAAAGCTGTCTGAGTGTTGTTTTTAGGAAGACTCCATTACCACCACGGGGCGGTGGGGGACTCCTTCCACTCTCCTTTCCCCTTGTTTTGGAAGAAGTGGATGTTAGACAATATTTACATACAGAGGCACGGAAATGACAGCCAGGCCACTTTGTTCTCATGTGGGTCTTTAGATGAAGACTTAGAGACGGAGAAGCAGCAGAAAGCACAGATGAGGAAGGACTTGGCTCTGTGCCAGCTGCCTTCTATTCAGAAGGTGGGTTCTGACACCAGAGAGCTGGGCTAAAACAGAAAAGGGGGAGAGGCCAGGAGAGGACCAAAGGAGGTTTTACCACAACTGGTGAATGAGCAGGATTTACGCAGAGAAGGCCCAGGGGCAGAGAGTGAGGGAAGACGACTGAGAATCCTGGAGACACTAAAAGAGGTGTGCTTCCTGGCTTTTCTGTGTTCACCTCTGGGTCTGTAGCTCTTTGTTAGCAACTCCCTAACATGTGTTCAGTCAAGAGTGACGGGAAGATGGGGAGGCCTATGGGGCAGGCGGGATACAAGCCCTGCCCTTTGATGAAGGTTGTGACACCCCTCAGCCAAAGGAAAATTCCAGCACAGTTGGTCACACTGGCAGAACCTTTCCATTAGACTTTTTTTTTTTTTTTCTGTGTGTGTCAGGAAGGCTGGGGCACAGGGGCCAGAACTGGGGAAGGTTCTAAGGCAGGTCAGAATGTAGGATTTCTTAATTAGAAACAGGGATCAAGGGGGAGCCTGTGGTGCAGCTGTAGAAAAAAAAAATCCTACATGGAAATTCATGAGAATGGTTGGTTGCCTCTAGGGGAAAGGTTGGGAAGGGGGTGAGAGCCGGTAATGGCACAAAGGCTCGTCCATCTTGCCTGTAATGTTAATATTTAAGAAGAGAATAGGTTTAGAATGTAGCTCAGTGATACAGCCCCTAGTCATGTGTACAAGGCCCTAGTTTCAGTCACCCGTGCACAACGATGGGGGGGTTATATTATCTGACTAAAAGCTGATTCTAAAAACACAAGGGCTCTCTTAAAGGGTGGAGGAGTGGGGTACTGGTAGAACACTTGCATAGTATGCCCAAGGACCCCACCACCAAAAAATCTAAAATTTAATAAATCCATAGAGAAGGGAGAGGTGGACTGAGGGAAAAGGCAGGAAGCCATGACCACTAGCTTATGCCTTTGCAGCTGCTGAACTAAGGCAATCAAAAGGATGACTGAGGAGCAAACAAGAATAGCCTGGGTCACAAAAGAAGCAAATGGAAGAGGTAACAGAATTCTGAGAGAAACTTCTGAAGAGAAACTGGAATCTGCCTGGGTCAATCCTGGCCCACCTTTCCTGTCAGATTGCAGTTTCCCACTGCAGTTCTCACAGAAGGGATCACATATTAGCTCCTGAAACTGGGCCTATGGCCCAGGTTGGTCCTCTCAGCCAACCTTATCGTCCTCAGTGGTGGAGAAAACTAACGTGCAGGATTCAGGAAATTCGCACGTGGAAAGGGCCCCTCACGTGGACCACCCACAGTCTCCTGCCCTCTTTCAAACTTTCTACCAATGCCACGCCACCGCACCCCTCCCGTGACTCATCCGCTTAGCGCCTGAAATAGAGCTCTGCTGCTTCTGTTCAGGGCTTACCCCCAGGATGTCCCTGGAGAGTCCCCAAGAGGAGTGGAGATCACCTTTCCTGCAAAGAGATGCCTTCTGAATCTGTGGTCCTGACTGCCCTTCCCACCTCCGGAAGGTAATCCTCCAGTTTAGAGGAGGCCCACCGCCCTTCTGATGTCCTCGGGTTCGTGCATCTGTACCACACCTACCACCTTGGCTGTACCACCCGGGCTCTTCAACTGGGCTCCCCGGGAGGATGCCCCTCCTCGCCCCCCAGGATTCCCTTCGGGAGATTAGGCGGGAGGCGCAGGGTGACCAGGAGCTGGGGGTGGGAGGAGCAGGGCAGTTACCTCATTGAAGCCCTCTTGCAGGACGTCCAGTAAGTTCCCGCGGGTCAAGCAGGCTAGCATTGTTCCTGCCGCGGGGCTTCCCGGGTGGGGTCGCGCCGCCGCCTCCTCCCTCTGCACACAAAGGCGATCGGCTCAGCTCCCTGGGAGCTCTCCGGAGTCCCGCATGCCACTTACTGGAAACCTAGACCGGAGCCAAACTAGCGGCTTGCACTGGGCATGCTCGCGCGCGGGCCGCAGCCTGAGGGGCCCCGGCGCTGCGCTGGTTCCTATAGAAACAGCAGGGCGCGCGCTGCGCAGACAGGCGAGAGGCGCTCGCAGGCAGCCCCGGGCCACCAGGGAGTGCGGGGAAGCCGTGGGCGCGCACGCAGGCTCCGCACTGGTGCTCGCGGCGAGCACTCACACACGCGTGTGCACACACACGCGCTGACACAAGCGGGCTTGCCAGCCTGAGCATATGCTTGCAATCACTACACTGCACGTTTGGAGGCGGGAGTCCCCGCGCGCGTGCACGCACACACAGGCACGTACACACACACACACACACACTGCTCACTTAAGGCTGTAAGCACCTCATCACAAGGTTGGTGGGAAAGGGAGTGAGTCACAGGATTACCCCACCCAACCCCTTACTCCATTCTCCAGACTAACAGCAACCTTTTTCCATGAGGGCCTTGAGAGTGAGACAACCAGCAACCTTTTTCCACGCGGGGCTGGAGAATGAAGCAATTTAAATAAGAGGAAGTAGAAAGACAAGAAATAACAACAACAAAAGGAGTCAGAGACTGGGGGTGGGGCTCTTTAAGTATTAGAATATAAGTAACTGAACAGTGCTAAACAAATCATACCATCATAACAGAAATGTCAGAGGCACGCCAAAGATGACCAAAGCATTACCACATGCATCTCTTTTATCTTTTTTACAAAATAACTGCTAAGGGGTAAGAGTAGGCAAGATGGCTCAGGGGACAAAGGCTCTTGTAAAACCTTGACACCTGAGTTCAATCCAGCAGCCATGTAAAGGTGGAAAGGGAGAACTCACACACATACACTCTCTCTCTCTCTCTCTCTCTCTCTCTCTCTCTCTCTCTCTCATTAATTGATTTTAATAATAAAATAATTGCTAAGACCCAGCATGGTGGTATATACCTGTCATTCTTTTCTGGAAGCTGGAAGCAGAAGGATCAGGAGTTAGCCTTGGCTACATAGCTAGCTTCTGGCCAGCCTAGGTTACATGTGTCCCTTTTGAAAATAATACACACACACACATCAGATCAACACTCAAGGTTCTATGAGTCCAAAGCTAGCTTGGTCTATAGCAAGTTCCAGGCCAACCACATATAGTTCCAGGCCATCTAGTGAGAAATAAATAAATAAACAAACAAACAAACAAACAAAACCATACTTTATAGTGATTTTAAAAATAAAGCACCAAAAAAAACTGCCCCGGTACATTGACAGGTAAAAGCATCCTTGGGTGTAACAGGACCTCTCTCTTTTGTGGTCTGGCTGACACTGCAGCTTTGATGTTTATTTTTAAGAACACTAGTCATTTGCATGTTTGGAGTAACTGATCTTAAAAAAGAAAGAAAGACTGAAAGAAAGAAAGAAAGAAAGAAAGAAAGAAAGAAAGAAAGAAAGTCTATTTTACATTCCATTTTGTGATCCTAGACAAAAGGAGAGAATTTACAGTGTTAAGACTCAGAGAAGGTCAGAGCCTTGTCCAAGGACACAGCTGGTCGGGGACATGAAATTCAATAATCAAAGAATTACAAACCATTTTCTAGCCATCCTGCCTCTCGCTCAAACTCCATTAGGAGCTCAGCAAGAAAAGTCAGTAATGAGCCTACTGAGTCATATTCAACCCAGTGACCTCCTCCTTGGGTCACTAGGGAATAAGAAAACCCTTACTTGGGGCGGCCTGACCCAGCTTTAGAGCTGCTAAACACAAAGTCTTCTGGGGGAAAAAAAGTGCCTTTGACCACAAGAAGCAGGAAGCAGAGTGTCAATCTGCCCTGAGCCGGTTGTTCAGCTGGTTAAATCCTGAGGGTTCCTACTGGAGGGAAGCAGTAACACCAAGTGAAACTGATCCTGAGCGCTCTGTAAGTCAGAAGACTCTCTGTCCTCCACCATCTGGGGGGGGGGGGGGTAGTTCATCAAGACTCTTCACTGTTCCTTCAGTTCAAGGCAAAACACCGCCAGGAGACTCACTGACTGATGTTTAAGGCAATGGGGCCCTTTATGAGCAGAAGCATAGAATTGCAAATCTACGTACCTGATGATGCAAAACTAAAGCATTCAGTTGATAAGTCGGCATCAGAGGGAGGCCTACAGCCAGTCATCTATGCCAAGAGATCACTATTTCTCAAAAATCCAGTCTTTGATGAGAACAATCCCTGTGAGCTCAGTGCTTTGGAGGGAAGACTAAGCAACTGATTGGCTTATCATTTTAGTCTTTTGAGGCAGGGCTCCCGGTAGTCCTGGCTGGTCTTCAGCTCCCTAATTAGCCAAAGATGACCTTGAACTCCTAATCCTCTTGTTTCTGCCTCCCAAGTGCTGTGATTAGAGGCCTGTAGTACCACACCTAGATATAACTGACTAAAAAAATTTGTGCATCTGTGTGTCTGTGCCATGTGTGTGAGGGTCCCCATTGGAGATCAGACACCAGAAGAGGGTGTTGAGTACCCTGGGGTACAGGATGTTAAGAGCAACCCAATGTGGGTGATACGAACCAAATTGAGGTGCTCTTAATCACTGTGCCATCTCTCCAGTCCCCATAATGGATTTCAAATCTCCAAAATAGAGATCTCACTTGACCCACTACCTTATTTCATACAAGGAAGAGCCAACACCAGGAGAGGTGCTTACAGTCATTCAGTAAATCAATACAGGGGCTGAGATCTAAATAAAGCCCTTGGAGGCCTGGGCTTGTGTCTTTTGCAATAACCCTTCATGGCATGCTGGAGGGCATCAGAGTGCTTGACAAGTGACTTATTTAAGGCATATGGCAAAAAAAAAAAAAAAAAAGTTGTACAATGCCTGAAAACCTAAGAAAGTAGTGACTATTAGAACTTTCTAAAATGGAAATATTCTATATTCTGTATGTTGTCCAAAACAGTAGCTTCTAGCCACATGGGGCCACTGAAAGCTTGAAATACAGCTAAGGCAATTAGACAACTAAAATTTTGATGCTATCTAATTTAATTCATTTAAATATAGATGATATCATTTCAAAATACTCTGTTCCACTGTGCTACAGACTATTGAGATGTATCCTCAAACTATATTAGCTCAAATCCAGCATGTCTCTCATGATTAGAAAAAGCATGGGCCAGATAATGTAAAATTGCTCAGAAGATATATTTGTCACGTCTGGTAAAGAACCATGCTTAGTTGCCAGGAGGTGGTGGCACACGCCTTTAATCCCAGCACTTGGGAGGCAGAGGCAGGCGGATTTCTGAGTTCGAGGCCAGCCTGGTCTACAGAGTGAGTTCCAGGACAGCCAGGGCTGCACAGAGAAACCCTGTCTTGAAAAACTAAAAAAAAAAAAAAAAAAAAGAACCGTACTTAGCCAGGAGGAACATGAATATATTCTGTTCCAGATTCCCTACCCCATGCTGTCACAATGTTAATAAAGAGCTGGGACAGTAAGTGGGTCAGATTGGAAGTGGGTTAGCACAGTGACTGGGGCAATAATCAATACAATGTAGGCCTGTATATGGGATAATCACAAAACACTCTGGGAGCTGCAACCCATTCCTTCCACTGCAGCAGGCCTGGGCAAAGGCAACGACTGACTGCAGCAAACTGCTTTCCACAGGTTCCTGCTTCTGTTTGATTCTGTGTCCGTTGGACCCCATCAGTCCTACGTCATCTTAGCAGTAATGGCAAGTACTTCTTCCACAGACTGAAAGCCACTCAAATTTCTAATGGGATAGCAAAACTGATCTCATTTCACTATGTTCCAAGTCCTAGATGAAGCGATGTGTGATGGTCACACATTACAGTGAACAGTTGCTATTTACATATGAAGAAACATTGGCGGATAAATATGTTTGCTCCTTACCTAATTACTAAGTGGTGAAGCTAGGAACTGAACCTATGCTACAGGTGCCAGGCAAACACTCTGGCATTGAGCTTAGCCCAGCAAAGTACTTTTATGTGATGCCTATAGCATAGAAGGTACTAACCTAATGTTCTTGGATGAATGAATGAACCAGTGAAAAAACGTTAGAAAATGCATTCAAACCATCTATTAATAAATGTAATAACATGTTTGCATACTTAAGACATTAAGCCTTAAACAAAGCTGTCATTTGGGAAAACACTGCCTGTGACATCTCTCTGTGTAAAGCTAAAATGTGAGACTCACACCTATGAAAAATTTAACATAGTCACTACAGCTGTCATTCATGATGAAAAGAAGCAGAGAGGCAGCTTACATAAACCAATAATTAAAACTAACAATGCAACAATCAGTGACCCCCTGAAATCATTTCTTTTTTTAAAGATTATTTATTATATGTAAATACACTGTAGCTGTCTTCAGACACCCATATGAGGGCATCAGATCTCATTGTAGATGGTTGTGAGCCACCATGTGGTTGCTGGGATTTGAACTCAGGACCTCTAGAAGAGCAGTCAGTGCTCTTAACCGCTGAGCCATCTCACCAGCCCCTGAAATAATTTCTTAATCTTTCCTTTGTTCCTCATACCGTCTGGGTTCTTTAAGGGCCGTATGCTTACAACGTCTTTCACATTTACATTCAGAAACAGCAGCACAGACACACAGACAGGCTTATACCCAACAGCCAAGATGGCAAACATGCCCTAGCTTCTAAACTGTGTGTTTATGTATGTGTGCATGTATGTACTTATTACAGTGCTGGGGGTCGAACCCAGGGCTTCATGCATGCTAGGTAAACCCTCCTCCACTGTACACTGCGTGGCTAAACTGCTCTTTTGTCTCCAGATTCTTCCACTTGCCAGTCTATATTCATCATAATCATTCTCAGACAATAAATTCATCTTGCTAGCCCAGGGCCCATTGTCTTTACACACTTCCTTTCTGTAGCACATCAAATAGGAATTCTTTGTGTCTGGCTCCGAAGGCCTCCCCTGGGATCGCCTCTATTCAGGCTAGAAGGCTCCCAGATTGCCAAGGGTCACTTTCACCTCTGAGTTTTCACACCAACTCTTGGCTCTGAGTGTGACATTCTACTCCCCTGCTCCTCACGTCAGCAAGCCTCCTCCAACCTTTGTTCTCTCCATGAAACTTCTTTGACCAGACTTTTTTGCTTGTTTGTTTGTTGTTGTTTGGTTGTTTTGTTGTTGTTGTTTTAGTTTTGGCTTTTTGGTTTTTTACCTTTTACCTCTTTTCCTCTTCCTTTTATTCTTAGAGTATTGAAAATAAGCCAGGGCTTTGTGCATGTTAACTCAGCACACCACCACTGCCCTCTGGGACCTCTTATAGCCACCCTTGATTAGAGTCTGTCTTACTCATCTCCACATCCCCATGGCTTGTTTCTGCTCCTCCCTCACGCGCCTGCTCAAATGTTCCTCAGGCCCTGGTCCTTCTTTTACTGCTCTGTTTTAAATGGCAATACTCCCTCATTCCCACACTCCTAGGTGTCTCTGCCTGATTTGTTTTGATTTTTCCCAATAGCCTTTACCATCACCGTGTATATTCTGTATTCACTCGTCTTTTCCTTGTCAGGGGCAGTGGGTGGCTACATATGTCTGTATGTAGGCACTCATGTCCCTGTGTACTCACACAGGTAGAGGACACAGGTCAGGTACCACCACCTTATTTGTTGAGACAAGGGCTTTCATTGGTACTTGGGACTCAGCAATTAGGCTAAGCTGGCTGAATAGCCAGCTCTGGAGGCTTCTCTGTCTCTGCCTCCTCAGGGCTGTGATTATCAAAAGGACACTACTACCTTGGCATCTTTACAGGGGTTCTGGGATTGAACTCAGCTCCCTGCGCTTGCAGAAGAGATGCTTTACTGAGCTCTCTCCCCAGCCCTCTTTTTTTTTTTTTTCCTTCAAAGATAATCTCAAACTGGCTATTCTCCTGCCTTAACCTCCCAGGTGCTGCAGTTGAAGGCATCCACCGCCACATCTTGCTTACTGTTCATTGATTGTTAGCTTCTCCTTGCTCTTAAGTAAACTTGTACAAGACTTTTGCATGTTTTGTTTATTCCAGAACTAGGAAGACTTATCATCTGGCACACTGTAGACGCTAAATACAAAACTGGCTGAATTCCTTAATCCTTTTCTTTTGAAAATCAAAAGGTCAGTGTGACTGAGTGGCCACCTCCGTGGTTTAAAGCACGTGCTACCCTTGCAGAAGACCTAGGTTAGGTTCCCAGCACCCTCATGGTGATTCACAACCATCCATAACTCCAGTCCCATGGGATCTGACATCCTTTCCCACTTTCATGAATGCCAAGCCCTCATGCTGTGCACATACATACAGATGACAAAATACTGACACACATAATATAAAATAAACCTTACAAAGATTCAAAGATCATGCCAGGCTTGGTGGCACATGTCTGTAATTTTAGCACTGGAAGGTAGCTGTAGGGGGATCCAGTGTTTAGTGTGATCGTTGGATAGATGGTGAGTTCAAGGATAGCCTGGGCTATGTCCGACCATCTCAAAAAAAAAAAGATTAAAAAAAAAAAACCTCAAAGGTCTGAGCCAGGCCTGATAGTACTGACCTATAACCGCAGCTCCTCAGGAAACTGAGGAGGTTCACATATTCAAGGTCTCAGTAGGTTACAGAGAGTTCAAGGTTAGTCTGGCAATTTAATAAGATCATGCTTCAAAATAAACAGTGTATTAAAAGGGCTGCTGGTGTAGCCCATGGTCAAGTGTTTGCTTGGTGTGTATGAGAACCTGCTCAATTCCTGTCACTGGAAAAACAAATAAACAAAACCAGATAAGTGCAAAGAACTAGAACCTTCAGTACTCTACCAGTTAGATCTTAATCACAGCTAGCCTAAGGTTATGGGGCTATCCTTGTCTCTTACTGTATTCTCAAGCCAAGTATAACATATGGTATCCTCTTGTATTTTCTTTTCACTTACCCTTGCACTCTTTTGTTAAACATATGTTGGCTCCTTATTATATGTTTATGTGCCAGGCACTATTCCGTTAGCAAGAACGCGAAGAAGGAAAGATCCACTTATATATACATGCCATATTCTGAGGTAAGAAACCAGAGTGGAGGGCAGAATAGGCAACCGGAGAACTCAACATCAGATGAAAGGGACAGAGAGCACAGGGTGGATGTGACAGCCAGAAATGGGCAGAAGGAAAAGCAGGTCAGAGTAGTAAGAGACTCGGGTAGAATGTTGCCAAAGTAAGCACCAGACAGCAGGGCTCAATATAAACCATGCCCGAGCAGATTCGCCAAAGCAAATGAATTATTCAGAAATGCATTTTACAGTTTTTTTCCTAAATCGCATGTCAGGTTGTCTGCCAAACAGCCACACTGATGATTGTACCAAGACAGCGACATCTGGTGGATATTGTGGAAGTGCCCCAAGTCTCCATGCTTCTGCACAGCCTATGGCCTCACCATTACTAATTACACCGGTAAAACCCAGTCCTTCATTAAGGAACCGGGTCCTCACATCTTGGAATCCATATTCTGATGTTCAGCTGCCCTCTGAAGGATGTGTGCAAAATCTGAAATCACCATTCTTCCTTATTCTGTACAATGTTCATACCTGGACAAATGGAACCAACTTGCTTTGTTTTCAAGAAACAAGAACCACTTTTGCATTGAAAAAGAAACCAAAATGTGCTCTTCCTCCAAGGATGTGGCTGTGAGCACTCGGCTTTCTTTTCTTTTCTTTTCTTTTCTTTTCTTTTCTTTTAATTTTTTTAAAATTGATTTATATGAGTACACTGTAGCTGTCTTCAGACACACCAGAAGAGGGCATCAGTTTGCATTACAGATGGTTGTGAGCCACCATGTGGTTGCTGGGAAGTGAACTCAGGACCTCTGGAAGAACAGCCAGTGCTCTTAACCGCTGAGCCATCTCTCCAGCCCCTCGGCTTTCTTTTCAATGCCACTGACCATCAGTGGGGTAGGCTAGACACAACTAGTCACTGAATGCATTGCCACAGGGATCCATCTGGAAGAAGTTATGTCTAACTTTTTTTTCATGTGGCTGAAAATGTTTCCTCTTTTATTCTGTTTGAAACTGTATCTGGTCTGGAGAGATGGTTCAAAGGTTAAGAGTGCTCCCATTGCAAGAAATCAAGAGTTCCATTCGATTTCCAACACCCACTCTCGAGTGTGCGCACACACACACACACACACACACCTAAGTAAAATATTAAAAATAAAGTCCTTCGTTAAGATATTATCAGAGAATTCTATTATAACGTTATTTAATATGCAAGTTGTACTATGATACATAATGAAGTATAGTTTTAAGGGAAAAATAAAATACCAATCTATAATTAAAAAGTGAAGTTCTTATCTTTTTAATGTAGTCTTAAATTGGCTTATTTTCTTCTTTAAATATATGGATGCTTTCCCTGTTCACTACATGTGTCCCTGGTCCCATAGAGATCAGAAGAAGGCATCAGATCTCTTGGAACCAGACTTAATGGCAGCTGTGAGTGCTGGGAATCAAACCCAGGTCTTCTGCAAAATTAGTCAGTGCTCTTAACTGCTGAGCCATCTCTCTGGCCCCCAGGTTGCTTATTTTCAATGTGATTGGTGGATCGATTCAAAAATGCAATGAACAGGGACTGACCAACAGTCAAGATGATTATATCAAATCTGGGCATGATAGTGCATACTTGTAATCTAAGATCTTCAAAGGCTGAGGCAAGAGATTTGCCTCACTGTAAGCTACACAGTATTTTAATGCCAGACTAAGATACATAGCAAAACTCTGCCTCAAAAGGCCAACGAAGCAGGAGCTGGAGAGATGGCTCAGCAGTTAAGAACTCTGGCTGATCTTCCAGAGGACCCTGGGTTGATTAGTAGCACCTATATACCAGCTCTCAGCTGTCTGTAACTTCAGTTCCACGGGATTGAACACCCTCTGTCTGCACCAGGCATGTGGTGCACAGACATACATAGAGACAAAACACCCATAGACATAAAATAAAATAATAATAAAACTGAAAGACAAATATACATATCATGAAGTTAACAGTATCAAAGTCTGCATGTAATAGGACCTCATGGAAAACATTTGCATAAATGAAAAGACTAGAATTTTGACTAGAATATTCATAGTTGCGTCTGGATGGGAGACTTATGAGTGAGGGTTATTTTTTGATTTTTGAGACAGGGTTTCTCTGTGTAATGCTGGCTATCCTTGAACTTACTCTGTAGCCCAGACTGGCCTCAAATCTGCTCCCAAGTGCTGGAATTAAAGGCATGTATCACCACTGCCCACCTAGTTGTTTATTTCTTAATCATAACTTGCTATGTTTCTCAAATGCTCTGTAATTAACACTACTTTTGAACAAACTTTATTGAGATCTTTTAAACAATGGATATATAACGGTTAAATGAGTTTTCCAACCTCTGCCTGGTCTTATTAATTCTAAGGAAAAAAATGAGCTGATGCTCAAATGAGCTAGAATTTCTACAGGGAGGAGCAAAAAAGGAAGGCAATATCTTGTTCTAGGCTCTACACAGAGCAGCAGACATTCCTGTAAGGTCAGCACACTCCTGACAATATGCCAGCACTTACAGAGGGCGCTCCAGGAAGAGAGGAGTTACAGACTCTCATAACCACTTCAGTCCCCATCTTCAGATTCCCTAGAAGATCCAATTCAGGGCCACCTTAAGAAAGGAAAAGGAGATACGTGAAAATACAAAGGAGAAGAAAATTCAAAAGCTAAATTAACTTAGGCCGCTCCCTTTAATCTATCAACTTAAGTCATCTAGAAATGTCAGACGTAGGACCCTGATGAGCAGCTAAGATACTGTAATGGCAAGAGAGTCACCTCAGCTGCATTTTCTTTTGTGTGTCTGTGTGTAGGGGGTAGAGGCAGGTTGGTGACTGTGGAGGTCAGAAGAGAGGATGGATCTCCTGGAACTGAAGTTCATGGAGGTTGTGAGCCACTGGACGTAGCTGTGGGAAACCAAACCCAGGTCCTCCAGAACAGCAGTAACCACTCTTGACAGCTGAGCCATCTCTCTAGTTCTTCAGTAACACTTTAAAACAAGTTTAACTTAGGTCTTTGCAGAAATAAGAAGGATGCTTTCTTGGCTCTTCTCTCCACTACCTCCCCTGACACCTGGTCTTTCTTAAACTTATACAAAAAACAAACAAACAAACCATGGAATTTATTCAGATAACCAGAAGAAATACCAGATTATCGGCTCCAGACACATCTTTTGTTCTTCAGAAACCTCTTTAACTTGCTTTTATTTTTATCTTCAGGAACTTTTACCCCCCCCCCACACACACACACAGGAAGCATATACATTGAAACAGGGTGTGGGAGGTTGAGAAAGGACCTCAAGGGGCTGGAGAGATGGCTCAGCCTTTAAAGGCTAGGCTCACAACCAAAAATATAAGAGAAAGGACCTCATGTAACCCAGGCGGCCTACAGAATTTTATTTGACCCTCATAGTTAAGAACCCTTGAAAAGAGTTATTTTGTTTACCTCTGCTAACACATAGAAAATAAGCAATGCGATTAATTTCCAGTGAGGGTAGTCCTCCAGCCCATCTCTTCTAAACCCACTTGAACTAACTGGGTCGGTGTCAGAGAAAAGGCCTAGCAATTGCTGTAAAGGTAGTGGTGGTGGTGACGACTACTGAATTTTATGTGAAACTACAACCGTTGTAGATTTGCACTGATTCTCTATAAGGTTGATAAGAGCGACACCAATTTTTTTTGGGGGGGGGTGTATGTGTGTGGCAATTCCCTTGTCAGAACTCTACCCATCTTCAGGGAATCATCCTCTTATGGAACCAACAGATATATTGGGGGAGAATGGTACGACGGGTTAAGAAAGGAGAATGAGTTACAACTCATCTCCAACCTCTAAAGCCTGAAACAGGAACTGCACACTAAAAACTCTACAGGGTTCAGAGAGAGCTCAGACCGAAAAATTCTGAGTTTTCCCCTTCGAACTCTCATCTCTGTTGCGCATCTCTACTTCCGATCTGGACGTTCAACAGGTGGTAATGATATTTCTCAGCTACTCACCACTTTTCGGCAGCAGCCTCATAAATTATCGGCCCGTTTGGTTCAGCATCTTCCCGGCTAGCCGGCACTTTTACGGAGCTGCGCGTTCCTGCTGCCATGGCGACACGGAGGCTTGCGTCGGTCCGGCCTGCCTTCCCTGGACTTGAGCCAGCCCCAGCCAGCCTTGGCTCAGCTTCTGCCTTCCAGGCCCCGCCTCCAGCCGACCAAGAATCCGCCCCTACTACTCTAGACCCGCCTTCCAGCATCCGGACCAGAACCCTCCACCAGCCTCCAGCTAGGCCTCTTCTTGTTCCCACCCCTCTCATTTAGTCCCGCCTACACCGCCCGTCTTCAACCAATAGGAGCTTGCCCTCTGTTCACAAGCTCATACCCCAACCGCTAACCAGAACTTCCATTGTGTAGGCTGAGACACCTTTCAAAACTCAGTCCCAGGAACAATCAATCAGCAGCCTGTTATACATAACATTTATTGATTGATCCTAAAGGTTCCTCAGACGAGAGCTAACAGTCCTGCAAGGAGAGTTTCTGCAGGATGTCATCTCCAGGCTGTTAGTGGACAAATTGAAGTCCTTGCGGCTCAAAGGTTGGAGTCCCATCTCTGTGATGAGGTCTGGAGCCATTGACCCAGCTATTAGGTTGATTGCCCACAATAATTCCGGGGCTGTGTGCAAAGGCTTGGAAATTTTTCCCAGAGCATTTCTCTTCGGCTTTGGGGTACAGGTATATGAATGGGATATAATTAGCTGGCAAAGTGGCCACATCTGTAACCCCAGCACTGATCGTATGAGGCTGGGATAAACCATGATTTCAAGGCCATCCTCAGCTATGCAGCAAGTTCCAGGCAAGCCTGGGCTACATGAGATCTTGTTTCAAAAAAAAAAAAAAAACCACCAAGAAATAACCAAGTAAACAATGACAACAAAAAGCCCAAACAAAATCAAGTATCATTAAATAACTCCTATCAGAACCAACCAAAGTGCATAGAGAGTTCTTGTTGCATTTGAGAATCCAAATAACATTAGGGCTCAAAGGACAACCTTTTTGCATATAAATATTTTTTGGAACTCAGCCCACCCATAGTTAACCTTACCACAACAGTGGCAAACCAAAAGATTCATAGCGGAGAGAGTAGGGGGGACACATAATTCCAGATGTTCGGTGTTAAGATTAAAACATGTCCTTGTTCTTGAGAACAGTAGATTATCCCCACAGGATGGTAAAATCACAGTAATTGGAACTTCCTCCCAAGGGCTCACACCAGGGTTCCGTTGTTGCTGTCATATTGAGGAGCAGCCTGGGGGAAGCGAAGGGTGGCGTACTCTGTAGCAGATTCTGAACGCAGACATTTCACTTTCCTGAGAGAGTATGGTCGCATTTGGCTGAGCACATGAATGTCCGCATAATGCAAGTCATTTTCCTCCGATGCGAAGTCTGGACTTATCTCTTGAGACACGGGAGAGTGTAACACTTGCTCGTACGTTGGTGCTGTTGTTTCATAGTCCTGGTAGGAATAAACAGAATTAAGGGAGGTTCTCATGCAGGACCAGTTAGACTGAGGTCCCTTTAATGTGTTCCTTTGGGAGGCCAGGTAACACAACATGAGCCTGTCTCTGTCTCTCTGTCTCTCTGTCTCTCTCTCTCTGTCTCTGTCTCTCTGTCTCTCTCTCTCTCTCTCTCTCTCTCTCTCTCTCTCTCTCTCTCTCTGTGTGTGTGTGTGTTTGTACCTTGGAAGAGGGTCCCTGCATTTCATCTTGATAGCGACAGGCTCTTTCTTGTTGTTTGCTGCTGCATAAGCCAGGCTAGCAGGCTGGAAACTGTCCAGTGCTTTTCAGCTCTGTTTCCCATCTCCCAGTAGGGATGTGCTGGGACTGTAGAAGCTTCTGTTACTGCCTCCAGCTTTTATGTGGGTTCTGGAGATCTGAACTCAGATAGTCAGGCTTGCAAGGAAGGACTTTACCTTCTCAACCATCTCCCCAGCCTGACACAGTGATTTCTACAGATGGCTGAGATGAACCTGTCTCAGGGTGAAAAAGCTGAGCCCTGGGATCCAACATCTGAGTGGGCCTGAGAGGGGACAGAGGACTACTATTACCTTTGTGCCATTCTGCCATAGTTGTTGCTGCTTCACGATGTTCAATGTGGGTCTCGCTTGGCTCCCTATGGGGAAAGAAAGCCAGCTTTAAACTCAATCTCTCTTTCCCGTCTCTTCTGAGAATGCCCCTCTACAAATGTCTATTCATCTATTGGCATGGGAGTGTAGCAGATCTCTCTGGCGGTACTCCTACTTGTCTCACGTCTACTAACCTACCCCCAAACTCCTTCTCAGGATATCCAATCGGGCCCATTCCCTATCTTCACCCGCCTTGCTCATCAGCCCTTAAACATAGTTCCATGAATATGCAATGACAGCTCATCCTGTGCTAGGCTCTGGGCCATGCTCTGGGAGATAAGGATGAGTAAGCTATTTCCTCTGCCTTGGGAAATCTACCATGTACCTGGGAAGTCATATGAGGCGACAGAATACTACAAAAATGTCGTACGTGCAGTACGTGCTGAGCTATACCAGAGGGCCACTTTCAGTCAAGCCATTTCTCTCCCAAGCGTTTGCATGAAATACCTCCTCTGACCCTGCTGGCACCCTCTTCTGTTGATCTATGATTATCTCCATGGCTTCTATGGTTTTTTTTTTTCCTGTATTCTGTTGTTGCACCAGTAGATATTACAATTATGTATTTACATGTATCTGCCTCTCACAGTTGATTTTCAGCTCTTCCAGAGCTCTTGGAACCCTCCTCTGGGCCTGTAGGTTCCTGGGAACCTATAGAACAGCTCACATACAATACAAGTACTCAGTTGTATGGTGTAGCTAGACGAAAGCATGAGTAACAACTTTGTCTCTTGAATAAAGGGAAAGGTAAGGCTGGCAGGTGAGAAGCTAGTCTTAGACCCACTAAACTAAAGATTCTTTTTGTTCTATCATTTCCCTTTTGTCTTGTCCAAAGTCATGGCTCTTTTCTGTCTTCTCCAAGGTTTTACTTGGAAGTCTTTTCTGAGTTCCCTTGCTCTTAATTCCCTCTCCCTTATTACCTGTTTTGTTTTTCTTCTGGAACGTCGACGGGCAGCTCCTGTGTAGAGAAACAGATCACCCGTGTGCAAGAAGATCTCTGTACATTCTCCTCGTCACATTTGCTCTGTGATCTCCTTCACATTTTTGGATGACATCCCCCCCCCAAACCCCAAAGATTCACTCTGCGCCAGAGTCAGCCTGAACATACTTGCCAAGGATATACAGTGCCTCTCTTAGATGGATAGTTCTGGAAAGTACAGCGGTAGAACTGAGATAACCAAACCCAAAATACTGGTTTAGGCAACCAGGCACTGCATGCCAGGGATATTACTGGCTTGAAGTCTATTCTGGGATTGTCTATCAAGCTAATCCCAGTAGAGACTGAGGGAAATCTGCCAAATTATGGAATATATTCCTGGATCCAGAGGCTGAGTCTTCATTGCTATTTTTTTAAGGTGTATGTGTGGGGTGGGGAACATTGTCTTTGGAAACCTGAGACTTCCATTCTGGGGGGTCAAGGAACTGTCACAACCAGGGCACCCAAGTCAAGGCCCGTCCTGCTTCCCGTCCTTGTTTTTAGTTAACAGACAAAGTGAGAGATGCTTAACCTTTAATGCCCTTTGGAGCACTCTGTCTACAGAACTGGGAACACCAACTCTGGGCAGTGACTCAGCAGCCTTCCTCCTGGGGTCCCCAGTGGAGCCTACATGTCTACATGACTGATGCTCAGGGAAACAACACTTGTCTGAGGAAACAGGGTGAATAGTTTCAAACTTTCTTTGGGTGCCTATTCTTGCTAGTATATTTCCAAATCTCACCAGAGCCCCATCTGTCTGATTTTGTCTCTCCTCAGGAAGTGTCCTTCCCTTGGACACTTCTTTCTTAAAGGGAAATGAAGAGAGAAAGAGATGCAGACATCTAAATCATGATGACTGTACTACCATGGGGTGGGGGGAATCAGGGTTTTTTCCACACATTTGATAAAGAGCTCTGTTTTGGAGTGATTTTCAGTTTTGAGGCAACTTGCTGAGGACCAGGGAGTTAGTCTAGCTAAACACTAAAGGTGGAGTGGCAGAAAGATGGCTTCCAGCTTCTTCCTCTGTTCCTTCAGCTCTCGCTTTGGGTCAGAGCTGAGTCACTGGAACCCATGCCTTGTCACCTGTCATGCTCCAGTTTTCCTGCTTGTTTGTATTGAAGTGGACAGAGAGAAGATTAATGGAGGGATACACAACCAGAGTCATCCAGTGTTAGTCAACAGAGCCTGTTTTTGAGTTGGATATTGCATAGAACCTAGACACAACCTGATAGCCATAGGTGACAGAATTAGTTTGAGATTAGATTTAAAAAATCTAAATGAGCCATCTTCCACAGTGGTCATAAGAATAAAAAATGGGAACAATCCTTTCAGGATGCAATTGGGAATAAGGATAACTACCCTTAAACATACATGCATCTATTGCCTGATGCAGCAGTCTCGTGTCCCACTACAGGTAGATTTGATTTCTTATTGAAGCATCACTACTTCAAAATAGGAAACATCCTAAATGATCAATATTGATGAGTGACTAAGTAAATGGTGGATACAGAGAATGGCAAACCATGTAGCCACTTTGAAATGGCTGCTAGAGGAACACCTAATAGCAAGGGAAATTTTCACTGTTTATTAAGCTCATAAAAAGACACGCCTTGGGATTAAAAACTGCCTGTTTCAAAAATAATATGAAGGCTGGCTCAGAGGTTAAGAATGCACACTGTTCTTGCAGAGGACTCAAGTTCAGTATCCAGCATCCATGTCTGGTGCTTCACACCCCTGTAACTACAGATCGTGACCATCTTCTGCCTTCTCTTCACTCCACCCCCCAGATACATACTTAAAACCAAAACTTTAAAAAATGACATGGGAACACATGAAAAATGTTCTTGTCTTCGCTATGATCTCCCTTTTTAAAAAATAACATTTATTATCTATTTAATATGTACTGGTGTTTTGCCTGTATGTATGTCTGTGTGAGAATGTTGGGTCCCCTGGAACTGGAAGGACAGTGAGTAATAAGCTGTCATGTGGTTGCTGGGAATCGAACCAGGATCCTCTAGAACAGCCAGTGCTCTGAACTGTTGAGCCATCTCTCCAACCCCTTAAGATCTCTTTTTATTTTATACTTGGTTATTTCCCAACTTTTCTGCAGTAAATGCTTACTACTTCTGTATCAAAAATGGCAATAATGAATATTCTATAAAAGAGATTAAAAATAGATAGATTTTCATACTATGTTGAAGTCTGAGTTTTAAATATGATAATAAGAAACAAAAATAAATTGTCCAATTCTTCTAGTATTTTAAGGTACAAACCTTAAAATTGTGGTTAGAATGTTTGGCACAGTGTTGTTGGAATGGGCTCTGGAGTTAGAATGACCATGTCTGACTAAAAACTTTCTTTTAACGGGTTTTTAACCTCTCTGAGCCTCCTCCATGTTCTTAGTAATAAAATGAAAATTATTAATAGAATCTAAACATCATGGGATTGTTATTAAGGATTAAATAAAACAGCGTAAGATATTAACCATGACTCCTAACATATTATGAGCATCAACAAAAGGCATACACAAGACTTGCCTGCAATTCCAGCACTTGGGAGGCAGGGGCAGAGCGATTGCCACAAGTTCAAAGTCAACTTGGTCTATGTAGTGAGTTACAGACCAGTCAGCTACAGATCAAAACTCCCCTCTAAAAATAAGTAAGTCAGGCCTGGGTGTAGTGGTACAGGCCTTTAATTCCAGCACTGGTGAGGTAGATTCAGGCAGACTCTTGTAAATTCAAGGCCGGCCTGGTCTACATAGAGAGTTCCAGGACAATATAGAGAGAACTTGTCTCATAAATCAAACCAAAAAAGTAAATAAATATATATGTAAACAAATACACACTTATAGGCAGGGTCCTATTTATTTGTCTATTTTTGGTTGAGACAGGATCTCACTATGTAACCTTGGCTATCCTGGAATGGCCTATCGCCACCTTTCAATGGCTGGGATCAAAGGCATTCACTACCATGTTTAACCAAATTTCCTTTTATTGCTGACTTCTGCATCTGTCACTTCCTGATACCTAGCACATGATCGGTTAATATGTGTTTGATAACCAATTAGATTAATAAACTAGTAGGCACAGGACTGGAGTCCAGTATTGTTTTCAAATTTTAGGTGCTTTCCAATGTATCTCACTTTTCTCACTACATGTGATGTTTACTTGTAAATAAGTAGTCTTTGAACTCTGCCCCAGACATGGAATCATGTAGCTAAGAGACAGCTGACAAGATTAAGCCATATTTGGGAGTTTGCAGTGGTGGTGAACACCCTGGAGGGAAAAGTTACAAGAACCACAAATAAACTATTTTTCGGTGTTCTTTTGTTGTTTTTATTTTTTGCTAGCTTTTACTCTCTAAAAACAACTTATAATGCAAATAATAGGGACTGTATATTTTTTTAAAAAGCGAGGACCCAGTGAAATGACTGGACTTCCTGAGGCCACACAGCAAATAGCATGAAAGTTATATTCTTATTTCCAATGTATACTCTTCCTTCCCACTTCTGCAGTTTCAAACAAACATTTGTCCAAATCCAGTTGCTCAATCCATGGTCACATCTCTGATGACCTAGTGAGGAAAGTATGGGCCCTGAAGTCTAGCCGCCGCGCTTGGAATCTTGTTTTACCTGCTAAGTTACTAGCCATGTGACAAGACATTAACTTCCCTGAGCCTCCGCTCCGTAACTGGTTATAAGATGGGAGCAACGGTAAGACCACTCACTCACAGAAGTGCTGGGACAATTAACCGAGATTAGAAAGTGGCTGCACGTAAAGAGCACTCGCATGCTCCAGTTACTATGATCTGAGGAAGCATGAAAAGGAGAGCGTCAGAAGGAAAGGAGAGAAGAGAGAAACAAGGCTGGCCCACCAGTGCAGCCAACCTCTGGCCACTGTAGCTGTGTTTTCTAAGCGTCCTAAGGTACCGCTCTGTGTTCGACCCAGGACGTGGCAGATAGAAGAAGGCACCGTCTCCAGGCTGTTGGATTCTCAGGGTTTCATACCCACCACCGGAGGCGGTCCCCTCCACCTTTCCGCCCTACTCACCAGCTTCCCCCACAGCACAGCCGGTTTCCCATGGCGGATGTGTCTCCCAGGGAGCCCAGCTGGTTTTCAGACATAAAGAAGTTTGCGCATTTCCTGGTTCCCGGCTGAGCGAACCGCAGCAGCTCCCAGGGAGTCTGTCAGTATCAGATTTCAACCGAGTAGGTTGGACCTTGGAAGCCACCTGGTGGAATGATTCCCGAGTGATTGTTCCCAGCCGAAGGGCAGAAAGACACACGGGCTCCAGGTGAGAGTTATCTCACCTCTGGGATTTGACACTTCTTTTGATGAAGCTGCAAGCTTCGATTTATAAAGAAACCTGAGATACAAAAGGGCTCTGAGTTTCCATAGGAAACGTGTCTTACTGTATCGCACGACCTTTGAAATAGACCCTCCATAAGGGAGTCAAGGGTTGTCTCTTATGTTTGCCCTTCCACACTCAGGTTTGAGTTTCACTGTCAAGGTAATTGGTACTAGTTTCATATTCTCAATGTGGATTGGAATCCTAGAGGCTTTTGGAACCTGAAATGTTGAGAAACGGAATGCTCTCATAGTCTCACTACCAGAAGTGATGTGTGCAAATCTCCTAACCTTTTACCATCTAAATTTCCAGCACAGCAAAGCCTAAGTACTGAATGTATTACCTAATCCTCTTTCTGGTATAAACCAGATGGCTGAGTGATTCACAGGGAGCACTTAGTGTCTTCTCCCCAGTTCAGTACTACAAAATCTTAACTTACGCCTGCTTGTAGCTTCTGTTTCTAATGTCCCAAAATTGGACTCATTCCTCTCTGGCCATCCACTATGAGGCAGCTGAATGAACTCCCCTTAGAAAATGGTTCCAGGTTGAGTGTGGTGGTGTATACCTTTAGTCCTGGCACTTGGGAGGCAGAGGGATGAGGATCTCTGTGAGTTTGAACCCAGTCTAGTCTACAAGAGCAAGTTCCAGGAAAGCCAGGAATTCTTAGAATTCAGAGGGACTCTGTCTTAAATAAACAGAAACCGAACAAAAGAAAGAGAGAAAGAAAGAGAGAGAAGGAGAGAGAGAGAAAGAAAAGGAATAAAGAAAGAAAGGAAGGAAGGAAGGAAGGAAGGAAGGAAGGAAGGAAGGAAGAAAGAGAGAGACATAAAGGAAAGAAGGAAGATTATGGCTCCAAGAAAATCTTTGAAACCGACAATTCCAATCTTCAGTATTTTCTTGGCATCTTTTGTATTGTCCTGGAATACTTGTTGTCAGCCCCAAATTCCACAGAGTACACTGGATTCTGAACTCCTCCCCATCTTGAGAAAACTGGGCATGAGAGTAACGGCCTCATAGGGCTGTATAACTGAAGGAAATGTGTGTATACAAAGCTTTAGTCCAGCCTGACACAGAGGAGGCCCTCAGTAAGTCTTAGCCATTGTTACTATGATTAATTCTTGTTCTCAGCCAGTTATCAGATGGCAAAGCATTGTATTTTACTATCTCATGTTCCAATCCTGCAGACCATTCTGTATCCTGAGATCCTTTTCATCCTGTAACCTGCTTCCCCCTCTCCATCTCAAAAGCCAGTAATAATTTCCTGTCACTTACAGGATAGAATTCTCAAAGCCCCTCATAATCTGCTCACTTCCAGCCAACCTCTTTGGCAATTTAAAGGACTTTATCCAGACTTTTAGAGGGTCAGAAATGCCACAGAAAAGACAAAGAGCACCCAATCCACCTTAAAACACATCAACCCAAGTGTGGAGGGAGAACAAAGGCTGGAGAGGATTCTACCGAAATCCGACCCGGTCAGTCCATATCTGGAATGATTTGAGGTTCCTCATTGACGTTCAGGTTCTATTGTCAGTCTGTTACAAAAGAGACTTGTGTGAGTAAGAGATGGTACAGCAAGTACTACAAGATATGGCTGAATAGACAAGTCACAGCCTTACCGGGGAAGGGAAGTCTTAGAAGAAATTAACCAGCCCTGGTTGTGCCAGCCTGGAGGAACCCCTGTGTGACTTAAATCCCAAGTGAATGTGTACTTTGATATGGGCTCAGCCTTTTAAATATTGATGTTTATGAATGATTGATCAGTGTATACAGACTAGAAACTTTGGCTTCCTCCTCTCCAGTGTTGGAAGCCCAACACAGAGCCTCCCACCAAGACCAACCCCTGTGCTGTATCTAATAAACATGCTGAGATGTTGGAGAACCTGGTCCCAGAGTCATTGTATGTTGGTCTGTGTGTCTGTCTTTTCTTCATTTCCTTGACACTTCTAGCGAGGGTTCTTGGACCTGAGCTTTTTAGGATGCTGCATCTTTAATCTCAGATACTCTGGAGTCTAAGGCAGAAGAATAGACCAGACTGGGCTACACAGTGAATTCAAACCCACCTGGGCAGCTTAGTTGGATTCTGTCCTAAAATAAATAGTAAAAACTGGTCAATAGTAGAGTACATGCCTAGCACGTACAAGGTCCTAGGTTTAATCTCTTGTCATGTGTGTGTGAGTCTGTGTGTGTCTGTGTGTGTCTGTGTGTGCGCTCATGTGCATGTGTATGCATGCCCAAAAGGAAAATGGAGTGGACAGAAGTTGATTAATAACTTTAAAAAAGAATTTTGATGTTTTGGTGGAGTGGAAGTTTGAATTAAATCAGCACTTTTCAAATATTTCCTTGTTGTTATTATTATTTTGTACTTAGACAAAGCTCAGGGCTGTGTGCTAGGTAAAGTGTAGGCTTAACGTGCGTGAGGCATGGCTTCCCCCAACAAATAAGTAGACCAATTATATTCAACTAGAAAGGAAACCAGGAAGCTCTTCAGTTTGAAATCTGAGTGGAAATTTGAAAATACATATTTTATTATTATCTTTTTAGCTAGGGTCTCCTGAAGTCTAGACAGGCCTTAACCTCAGTCGTAGCTAAGGATGGAGCTACGGGTGACTGGGGATTCCTGATCCTCCTGCCTCCACCCTCAAGTGCTGGGACTGGGCCACCACACCTAACTTTCATTCATTCATTTATTTTTACTTAAAGCTTTTATATGTATTTATAAATGGTGACTATTTTTGTAGTGTCACAGTTGTAGAACTGAGGAGGTAACATAACTCCTTTTCCTTAAGCATTTTTTTTTAAAACTTTCTGCTTGAAGATAAAAGGTTTTTTTTTCTTTTAAATCTCATAGCTAATAATACAAGTCAGAAAACTTTCCCCAAAAGTCTAAAGAGTAAATATCTTAAATTTCACAGACCATGTTATTTTATTCTTTCTTTTATATTCTTTAAGAATGTAACACACACACACATACACACGCAAACACAGGCACACACACATGCACTCACACATAGCCAAACTTGGTCAGAAAGTGGTAGTTTTCCGATCACAGCTATAAAGTATGTGCTTTGTCCTGTCAAAGACACTTTCTTCAGACTTCTGCTCACCCAGATGTTGGCTCACTGAGGGTAGCTAATCAAAGGCACCGGTTTCTTATGACTTACACTTACAGTGCTTGTCTCCCACACCTGATTACTTGATCTGCATATTGCTTGATAAATATTTACTGAACTACCACATGAAGAGTAGAATGTAACTAAGTTATTTCTCTGAGGTGAGCTTTCATTTCACTGGTTCTCTGAGGCGTGCTGGGCTCTAACTGAGCCTTGTGCCTGTCAGGCAAGCACTCTACCACACCAGGTCTTGCTTTTGTTTTTTTAAGAAAAGAAAATTTAAAGCTAATAATCAAACTATTTGAAGAAGAGCTCTTACCTCAGAGGTTCACACATCCCTAAGAGAGGTATGAAAGGGTCTCAAAAAAAAAATTGTTGACAAATTTGCCTGTGTGTACTTGTCTGGTAAGAGGACTGATAGCTTTTGTTGGGTTTCAAATAAAATTTTTTTAACCCCAAAGCTAAGAAACAACCACACTAATGAAAGAATTTCAAATATCCACCATAACATAGAATATATATTCATTCATATTCATCCATACATATATATGAATGACTAAAGGAAAACTTTTGGACACCCCTCAAATCATGCACATGTATGAAGCTTTCTTGATTGTAAAGAGTGTGGCTATAGCCTGCCCCCACCAGCTGACTTTTCTGAACACACCCTACTCCCAGCACTAAGATCACTTCAGCCTTTCCGGACCACGGCCACTACAATATGACAGTAGAAAGGCGTTGGGTCTTAGATTAGGTATAGTGTTCTAGGTCTCCTCTCTGTGGGTTATTAGAAAATCAGACACAATTGCTTTCTTGCATGGATCCTCCCTGTACTCAAAATAAGAAGGTTGTATGTAGGTTCAGTGATAATGGTGGATTAATATGTCTGTGTGCTCACGTATGTGCACTCCTCCTTACCTCTCTCAGAGACCTTTCCACGCATACCCCACTGCTGTGAGGAGCAAAACACTCACTCCAGAGCTTCAGGCAGCTCTCTCCAGCCAAAAAACATTTTTCCTAACTCCTACCCAAAAAGAGCCAGACAGCCTGGAGACCCTTGTTTTTGTGTCTCTAATCACCAGCTCAGACAGTGCCCTCTGGGCTGTTTGGATGGCCTAGCCCTACCCCTCCCAGGATCACTCTCTCTTTTGTTGCATTGTGAGAAAATTATGGCTAGGAATTTGATCTGGAGCCAGTGTCAGCTTCCGGGTGTGATCTCAGCATCCAAGTGTGAGCTCAGGACGCTGAGACGATGGGCATATTTCACCGTGGAAATCGCTGCCTATGACCTTCTGCCCATTAGGTCTTTCAGGCCACAGAACAGGAGCAGCACAAACAAGGTCCCCAGGTTTTTGGTTTATTCAGCCCCACCCAGAATTAAATCAAAGGCTATGATACATCAAGGGATCAAACCATACACTGTGGACCATGCACCTATCCCATCTCCCAGGGATGCTGCTCCCTCTGGGGTGTGGTGGATTTATGGAATCACCACAGGAGGTAGACAGGGGATTCACTGGGGGCTGGGTCTATCGCTGGCAGTCAGGGCTCAACTCTGGCTACCTCTTCCTCTTCCTCGGGGTCAGGAGGCGCAGGAAGCAGGGAGATGTAGACCTCATTGACTTCCGTGTCCAAATGCCGGCCACCCCGTGGCGCCTCCAAGTTAAGGATGCCATCATGGGAGAGAGCAGCTCGGACCCGCCAGGGGTCCACATCTGCAGGCAGGACATAGGTGCGACAGAACTCTCGGGACACGAAGCCGTGGCGATCCAGACGCTGGGGGTGTCGGGCAGATACCTCCAGCAGGTTATCCACAGTCCTCACCGTCACCTCATCTGGGGTAAAGTGGCTCACATCCAGAAATGCCTGGAACTTGCCTTCACTGAGCCTGAGCTCTGAGGCCCCTGCCCTGGCGCCCTCCCCAGCTCTGGATGCCCGAGGCCGAACATAGTAGCCATGGTAGAGAGTAGGGGTCAGGATCTCTTCCGGCAAGAGGCCTGGGAGCAGAGAGAGAAAGTGAAGGCAAGAGGCAGGATGGGGGAGGATGCAATGGGCACAGGGCTGAAAGGCGATATATGGAGACAAGGGCCAGAGAGCAGGTGGGAAACTGCTGAAGAGGGGCTGGGAAAGGAAAGGAGTCGGCACTGGAGGAAGCGAGCTGGACTTGGGAGGACAGAAACGAAACCAGAAGGTACTCTGAAGCGTGCCAAGGCCCGGACACCCAAAGGCCTGCGGTCTAAAGTTTGTCTTGAAGTCTGTAGCAAGACTAGAGAGAGTCTTGCTTGAGGGGGGAGTCTGGAGTGGGAGACGGGTCACCTCAGGAGTCCACTTAAGCTCCAGGTAGAGTGGAGGCCAGTGAAGCTGGGCAGTGAGCCCAGAATTTCAGGAGGTGGGGGTGGGAAGCATCTGAGCCATACCTTCTCCGAAGCGCTGCTCGCCTAGGCGGCTGGGGTTGGCAAATTCGTACTCCGCAGTGGCTGGGTGGGCGTGTGGCACTGTGCGGCCTGACATGACTGCTGTTGAGACTAGTAGCCCTGATCCTAAGTGCAGCCCCAACAAGATCAAGGCGACCCCTCCAGCTTCAGGGAGAGCCAGGGCTCAGTCAGAGTGGGGGCGGGGTCTACACCACCCAAAATAGTGCAGAGCCTCTGGGGGTGGGGGAGGGCTGGAAGCCTAAGTCTAGAGAGTGCAGCTATGAGGGTGTGATCAGCACAGCCTGGACCCCCTAAGTCCCCTCCTCTGCACACCCTTCAGCTGTCGCAGGGGCCTGGAAGGACAGCTGAGGGACCTGGGAAGAGAAATTGGTGCGCTGCAGGAGGGCAAGGAGAGGCTGAGCTGGGCCTTCACCAGTTGTACATCCTCATCACCCTTTGTCCTCAGTCTTAGGCACAGTGCACATTACTTAAAAAATAAAAAATAAAAAAAATTAAAAAGACTTAGCCACATGGCACCAAAAATGTAAGAAACATTTTCTGTCTTTTTAATGTCAGGATCTTCTGAACCTAGATCAACTCAGAGTTCCAGTCAGATACCTACTTCTAACATAGTGGTGGTCACTGCTCTCTTCTAGGACTCCACAAAGAGTTAATGTCCCTGGGGCTCAGCCTAGGAAGATTCCAGTCCCTGCCCAGGCCCAAGATAGTTGCTGGCTCAATTCCCCTGGCATGCAAGCCTAGAGAGGAGGAGGGGCCCACCACCAGCTGCTTGGGATTCCTGACTCTGTCCTAGCTTCAGAGAACAAGGATGGGGTGGGTGCCACTGGGTGTGGACAGAGCTAGTGAAACAAGACCATGACAAGTCACCGGTCAGTCAGCTCAGCCCTGCCTGTGTTTCTCTTTTCTTAGCTCAGTGAGTACCCGGTATGTGTCACCCTGCCAAATCCCTGATCACAAGTCTCCATGGACTGGCGGTGAACGGGCATAATAAAACCCCTGACATCACCATTCCAGAAGCTTCACAAGACTGCATATATAAGGGGCTGACTGGAGCTGCAGCTGAAGGAGCTGACCAGCCAACCGACTCTACATTCACTAGCCACCATGGACATTGCCATCCACCATCCCTGGATCCGGCGTCCCTTCTTTCCTTTCCACTCCCCAAGCCGCCTCTTCGACCAGTTCTTCGGAGAACACCTGTTAGAGTCTGACCTCTTCTCAACTGCCACTTCCCTGAGTCCCTTCTATCTTCGGCCACCCTCCTTCCTGCGGGCACCTAGCTGGCTTGACACTGGACTCTCAGAGGTAAGTCTACCTACACCAGGCAGGGGTGAGTGCCCTTCCTGGACCCTTCTTCCCTTTTCCCTTTCATCCCTGCCTAAGCCATTTTAGGCATCTCTGTGTGTGCAAAGGTTCAGAGAAACGAAGTTACTATTTCTTCTTCCCTTGGACACCTGTTTCTGTTTGATGCTCCTCTATTTCCTGGTCCATTTTTCTGTGCACAGTGAGGGTCATCTTCTGTCTCCTAATGATGAAGTAGGATGCCTCTTTCTGGTTTGTTTCAACTCCTTTACTTACCTCTTCAATAGCCATGGTCCTGGAGGATGTTATCGTCTCAAACTGTTGAGATCAGATAGAAATCTACTCACCCTGGGTTTTTGATGCCCCCTTGATGGAGCTGGAGACATCCATCAATATTCTCCCTCCCTCTTCCCTTGTCTATGATTTTTCTGGGTTCCTTGAGGCTGAGACAGTGCACTGACCTCAGTCCATGCCTTAAGAGGTCCGACCACTCTTGGGAAGCCCTGACTTATCTCAACTCAGTGGGAGAGAAGATTAACAGAGACTGTCACAGATAACACTCTGGTTTAAAAATATTCAAGTGTGAGGAAACAGGAGCCGAGTGAGCAAGGGCTTTGGAAGGACAGGACCGGCAGAACATTCCAGATTGAGTGGGTTGGAAACTTGGCAAGGAGCTGAACAAGAAAAAGGGGGCCTTTGTCTTCTAGACAAATGACAAAGCCAGCATTGGGTAGAGAGGCAGCAGATGCCATGCCCAGACCCATCCTTGTGACTAGTCCCCTACTGACCTGTCTTGTTCCCTGTGCCTCTAAGTAAAGTTTGGGGCTGGTGACCAAGGGGTGTTCTTTGTGTATCACTGTGGTAGTTCACATGTGTGAGCATCACTATCCAAAAGGGGATGTGTTTTCCCCAGTAGCCAAGTGGAAGATGAATTACCTGTAGGCAGTAAATCTGCCGAACGATGAGCCTTCTCCAGCTTAATGAACATTCTAACATCTTAGCCCCTCCTCCTGCCTCCTTGTTATTCTAGATGCGTTTGGAGAAGGACAGATTCTCTGTGAACCTGGACGTGAAGCACTTCTCTCCAGAGGAACTCAAAGTCAAGGTTCTGGGAGACGTGATTGAGGTGCACGGCAAACACGAAGAACGCCAGGTGTGTGGCCCTTTCCGTCTTTTGTGAATTCATTTAGGAGTTACAGATCCATGGCTGGGAAGCTAAGTCAGGGCTCGATCTGCTGTTGGTGTTGCATGTATACCTGTATGCCAGAAGAGGGCATCAGTTTTCATTATAGATGGTTGTAAGCCAATATGAGGTTGCTGGGAATTGAAAGCAGGACCTCTGGAAGAGCAGTCTTAACTGCTCTTCATGGCTGAGTCATCTCTCCAGCCCCCAAGTCATTCATTTTTAAGATGCAATCATAACACCTTTTTAGGAAGTCAAGAAAAAATTGCCAAAAAAACCACAAGAGGAATTGCTGATGCTAATCCTGATACCTTCTGAATCCCAAGCATCTGCACAAACAAACCTTAATTTACTTCCTCACAGCCATAAGCCTGAAGCTCTGAAAAGCAGACAAGCCAAGTAGCTTAGCATTAAACGGAGCAGAAGAGACACGGAATTCTGAACATCCAGAAGCCAGACTTACTGCCTTCAACCCTGTGGTTACTGTGATTATTCACAACAACAATTATGTATAACTCACTGCACCTGGATCATTGGTTGCCCAAGGAGGATTTTGCACTCATATACATAAAATAAATAAATACATCTTTAAAAACATTAATAACTCAGGTGGGCAATGGTGGTACATGCCTTTAATCCCAACATTTGGGAGGCAGAGGTAGGTTCTGAGTTAGAGGCCAACCTGGTCTACAGAATGAGTTCCAGGAGAGCGGGGCTCAAAAGAGAAACTCTACCTATTTCAAACAAAACACAAATCAAAACAAAAATTAATATCTCAGTTTTGCTCATGATTTAAGACTGGACCACAGTGTCACTGATAGCGTCACCTTATATAATATCAGCAACCCCGTGGGTTAGGAAAACTCTGAGACATGTCTGAGCAATTATGACAATTTATGGGCTTCTTAAAGGATACAGATCCTCAATGCCAAAATGGGAGTGCAAGTTCTGTGGGTCCAGCCAGCACAGATTCATTCCTTTGTGGGAAGTGCCACAGTTGTAATTGTGTCTCAAGATACGAAGGTCTAAGAAGCTCAGGGCTGTTTCAGATTTCCTAGACTCTGATTGGACAGTTTATTCTAGCCTTAAACCTGGACAAACAGCTCTGGACTTAGCTCTCTGCATATTTACAGTGTTGGAGATGAACTCAGGGCCTTTCACCACTAGACTGTATCCCCAGCTCCGGATATTTCTTTTTGTCTTAGGGCCTTTTGATCTAAACCAAGGGAGAGGAGTGTCTGAGTTTGGGGCAAGTGGTGGTATTTCCTGTTCCTATTTCTCTGCTTCATCCTTCTTTCTCTTGGATTAGGACGAACATGGCTTCATCTCCAGGGAGTTCCACAGGAAGTACCGTATCCCAGCTGATGTGGATCCTCTCACCATCACTTCATCCCTGTCATCTGATGGAGTCCTCACTGTGAATGGACCAAGGAAACAGGCGTCTGGCCCTGAGCGCACCATTCCCATCACCCGTGAAGAGAAGCCTGCTGTCACCGCTGCCCCTAAGAAGTAGATTCCCTTTCCTCGTTGTGTTTTTTAAAACAAGGAAGTTTCCCATCAGTGAATGAAAATCTGTGACTAGTGCTGAAGCTTATTAATGCTAAGGCTGGCCCAGATCATTAAGCTAATAAAAATATCGTTCAGCAACAGATCTGTCTCGTGTTTGCAAACATAACAGATCAACTAATTCCCACACTATGATTCAGGGGACTCCAAGGGTGTTTCTGGTCAGAATGATTGGCTCCACTGCTTCTTAGTGGTACAAACTCAGGAGAGCCACTCACTCCCCTGATATTCCGGTCTTCTGTTTATAATTCGCTGTACTAGTTAGGACAAAGTTGTAAGGAGTAGACTAAGAAGAGAGAAATGGTGATGTCCCAGGAGGGGTCGAGGTGAATCAGCTCTGGCTAACCCCACATAAAAGGCTTCAGTGCATCTCTGAAACTAATTACCTCACCAGGGGCACATGGTGACCTTAGTGTGACTTGATGAGTGTCCTCAGCTAATTCACAGGACAGTAAATAGGACATGGGTGGTGACTGTTAAGCAAGCTTCTTGAGTATAGCACAAAGTAGTCAACAGATAGCTTTTAAACCCAAACTGCACAGAATCCATTCTCTACCAAACATAAAAACAACAACGCCAACAAAAAGCCCAACAAAAATAAAACAAAAATCAAAAGAAAATCTTCTTCCTAAAATTACTAACTCCTGGGAGGGGGAAGCCCACAAAATAGAAAACCAAAACCACTCTCTCCATTTTGCTTTAGTGGATCTAGACATAGCTTCTGTCAGGTTCACTGAGCCCTGCTACACACTAGCTGGCAAGCCTGTGGCAACAACCCTCACCTCGACTGTGGTAGCTACTTGCTGGTTTCTAGGTTAACTTGAGGATGTGTCTTTTCAAGTTTTTTTTTTTAAATGTAGTAATTATTATTTTATCTGTACGGTGTGTGTGTGTGTGTGTGTGTGTGTTTGTATGTGTGTGTGGTATGTCTCTGGGTATGTGTGTGTGTCCAGAGGAAAGCTGTTAGCAGTCTATTCTCTTCCTAGATCATGGGTTTCAGGGATCTAACTCAGGCTGTCAGGCTTCTGTGGCTTTAACTTGCTATGCCACCTTGCCAGCCCCACAAGAAATAATCTTAAAGTGAGATAATTACTTTCACAAAGTATACAGTTTTGGAACTGATCCTGATTTTGAATTTTTTTTTTTTTTGGAAACAGTTGTTTCAGGTCTTTATGATACAGGAGAGACAAACTAGGATAATGTGAGTTTCTTTCTGCTTTTTTTCTTTCTTTCTTTTTTTGTTTTTGTTTTTGAGACAGGATTTCTCTGTATAACGGCCCTGGCTTTGTAGACCAGGCTAGTTTTGAACTCACAGAAATCCACTTGCCTCTGCCTCCTGAGTGCTAGAATTAAAGGCATGTACCACCATGCCCAGCCACGTTTCAAGTCTCATAGGCTAAATGATTCCTTATAAAATCAAAACAACTCTCCAATAATCTGACATACCATGATCTACTCAGGAAGCCCCTTTCTCTAATCCATAATCAATTTCTGGATCTGTGCCCTGGCTACATAAGGAAATGCTGTCAGTGCAGTCTTATCTTCCTTGAGCCAAGGCCTCTCGATGAACCTTAAGCTCACAGATTTGGCTGGACTGGCTGGCCAGCAAGCCCTAGGCATGCCCCTTTCTCTTCCTCTCTAGTGTTGGGATTACGGCTGCACATCTCTGTGTCTTTTTTTTTTTTTTAAATGTAGTTTCTGGAGACCTAGTGAAGCAAACACTTTCTTAAATAGTTGACTGAATTTTTAAGACAGAATTACTAAGATTCTATTTGTGTATAGACTTAATCTACTCATTCAAATTGTACAGTGTACTCTCAATAACACATTCATAGACTTGTGCATCTATTCCTACGGTCAATTTTAGATTTTACTACTTAATACCTTATATCCTTCTGCTCTCGGCAACCATGTGCCTACTTTATTTACTGATTTGCCTATTTAAGATACTTCCTAGTAATGGAGTCTTTAATATATGGCCCTTGGTGACTAGCTTTAAAGTTTTTTGTTGTTGTTTGTTTGTTTGTTTGAGATTTTAAATATGTTTGTTGTGGTGGTTTTTGAGGCAGGGAAGGTTTTTTGGTGTAGCTGGGGCTGTCCTGAAGGTTGCTCTGTAGACCAGGCTGGCCTTAAACTCAGATAACCTGCCTGTGCCTCTGCCTCCTAAATGCTGGGATTAAAGGCATGTACCACCACACACAGCTGAGATTTTAAATATATTTTTATTGTTTGTGTATTAGTGTTTACCTTAATATAAGTCTTCCATGAACCAAGTGTATGCAGTGCTGGTGGAGGCTAGAAAAGGGGGCTAGATCCTCTGGGACTGGAGTTCCAGACAGTTGTGAGCTGGCAAGTGGGTGCTAGGAATTGAACCTGGGTTGTCTGGAAGAGCAGTCAGTGTTATCGGCCAAGACATCTCTCCAGCCCCTAGCTTTTTCTTTTTTTAAACCTGGCATAATGTTTTCAGGATTCAGCCTAATGTTCTCCACATCACACTTCTTCACTTTTATTGACAAATAATATTTTACTGAATAGATATTCCCAGCTTTATTTATCCCCCATTAGTTGCTGTTTCTACCCTTTGATTCGTATGGAGACTGCTGCCATGAACATATAATTATAATTATTTTTACAATTGTTTTCAATTCCTTGTAGCATAAATATGACAGTTGGAATTTCTGGTCATAGGATTAGTCTGCATTAACTTTAAAAACATATTTTAGTTTTATTGTGTGTGTGTGTGTGTGTGCACATGCGCATGCGTGCAAGAGAGAGAGAGGGGGAGAGAGAGAGAGAGAGAGAGAGAGAGAGAGAGAGAGAGCACAAGTATGCTCCGTGTGCTTTTACACGTCCAGCTTTCTGAGACACTTTCCACAGCAGCTGCATCATTTTTTACACTCTTACTCGCAGTGTGTGCAAGTTCTAGTTCCTTCACTTCTGCATCAGGACTTGCTTCTTTTTCTTGTGCCCATCTAATGAGTGATCTGGCAGTTTGTCTTTGTGTTAGTTTTGGTTTTGAAGCTGGGGTAGGACTAAAGGTATGTTGAGAGCCCTTACTCATTCACAATAGTTTATTAAAGTTAGTAAGAGGACATGGTAGGGGCATGAAGGTTTTCTGATGACTGGAGAGCTGGGTGTACGAAAGGGAGTATGGGACATGAGGCAATGGAGAAAGGGCTCTACTAAACCCTTTGGAATTTATTTGGAAGCCAATAGAAGCCAGTACATGTGCATGTGTGCACAAGTGCGTGCGTGCACACGCACACACACACACACAATTAAATAAATAAATAAATAGATAAATAAATAAATAAATGTAAGAAATCTGGAAGTATTATTTATCAGTTAAAGGCAGGGTAGTTGATATTGTTACTTGGGGTCAGCACACAAAGAGTAGAAAAAAGACAACAGAATTGTTAGAATGGAAAACTTCAAGGACCCATGTAGAAATGTCAGCTCATAAAAGACCTGGAGACATAGTCAGAGAAATGGGAGGAAACAGCTTGCTACAGTGTTGTGTAATCCCAGGGAACTACAGCCAAGAAAAAAAGAGATGGGTGGACCAGTGAAGCTGCGGAGCCTGCTCACACAGGGGGGCCTTACAGACAGAAATACCTGTGATGAGACCGGAGGAAGACATGAGACCTAAAGGGCCATGATTTGCCATTGGTGGTATGCATGGATCCTAGCTTAATGAAAAAAGAGGTTGGAAGATGTGAAGAAGGAAGCCTCCCCAATCCCCACCGTGATCTGCAGCAAGAAGCCAAATGTAGTGTAGACAAGTCAAATAAGACAGTCACTGAAGTAGCCATTGGGTTTGACAAAATGTCCACTTTCATGGATCATTTCAGAGCAGGGTAGGTCAGGGAAGTAAATGAGGAACAGATTCTTGACAAGAAAGAAAAGAATTGTCCTTATTTCATAAATAAGGTCAGGTACAGAGAAGACCCAGCATAAATGTTATGTTTGTCCCAGAAAATTTAAATATATTCCTTTTGCTATCCAGAACAAGACACAGGGTCCTTGATCACTCCTGATATTTGACTCTGCTCTCAAGATTCTGACCAATGTCACATTAGAACAGATGCAAAAGTTGCAGAGTTAGAGATGGAACTGTCATTTACAAAGATGTAATCATCTGCCAAAATAAAGAAATAAATTCTAGAAAACTGGAGTTCAACAAATCTTCATGATAAAAATCTATTTATAAAATTCTGTTTTGGGTTTAAACCCTATATTTAATGATGGTTCTTAAACACTTTAGCCTCCCTTGTAGCCCACTACCCACCAGAGGCAGCAGGAAAGAAAGGAAACAGGAAAAGCAGACATGTTTAGAAAGGTTCTTTGGAACAACTCCCATCTGTGTTGTCTGAAAATCAGCAGTTTAGTTCACAGGTTAGCAGGCAGCAGGAGCTCAATCTTGTTCTCTATTCCTGCCTTTTAAACTACCCCATTGGTGGCCTGAAATAATAATTGTTCTATTAGACTTTGCCATGTAGTATAGGGATTGGCTAGGGCCACTTGGTGATAGCCTAATTATATATATATATATATTTATCTGAGAGTATCAAGAAGATTTAACTCCTTACTCCTGACACCTTAGCAGAGATGGGTAACAATGTACTGAAAACACAGATGAAGCAGAGAAATCCCAAGATATATTTAACTACCCAAAGTAAGTCCTGATTATCTAAGAAACAGATTATCTAAACAGACATATTACTAGAATAAGATTGAATCAGAAACCAAAATATTACAACAAAGAAATCCCCAGGCTATAACAAGAGTACTGCCTCAATCCTGGCCATTCCAATGCCTCATGCAGTGTATTCCATAAACCTATTTTATTTTTCAGAGAGAAAGACAGAGAGACACAGACACACAAACACAGATGAGAGAGAGAGAGAGACAGAGACAGAGACAGAGACAGAAAGAGAGATAGAGAGAGCTATCACAAAACAATTAGAATACTTAACTCATTCAACTAGGCCAGTATTACTTTATTATTAATCCAAAGATAGTAGAAGAAAAGCAACCTACAAACTAACATGCACACACATACACACAGAGAGAAAAAGAGATTGAAGATAAAATTGCCTTAAACAACATTATAGAAAGTACAGCCTTTTAAATAGTGATGGGAACAACCAGGTATCCGTAAAGATAAAAACAGGAAACGTAGTAAAAAAAAACCAAAAACCCATGAAACTTAGTCATTACTTGCCATCATAAACACCACAAATTCCATAAACAAATGAGGGTTGGGGAGATAACAGCAGCTCGTTCTCGTACTGTTTAAAGAGAAGTTACGGGCACAGATGTTTCTGGTAACTGTTCTCATATGTTAGACAAGAAAGGGAAATAATGCTTGTTGTGTTTTATAAAAAAGAAAGAACGAGCCAGGATGTGTTTTGTAGAGCCTGATGGTGAGGTGGAAGAGGCTGTGGGCCAATGCTGAGGCATCCTCTCCTGAGGTACAGCCACAGATACAGTATGGACTAGAGTTACATAGAGATAGTCCAGGGGGAGGGAGAACAGGAAGAGAAAGGACAGAGAGGGTAAGAAAGCAAGAGGGTAAGAGAGTAAGAGGGTGAGGAGAGGGCAAACAGTCCCTTTTATAGTAAGCCGGTCATAACCTGGCTGTTGCCAGGTAACCGTGGGGCGGAGCCTAGAAGGAATGCTAACAATGCTTAGCACATCACAGTTAAGACCTCTGCCTCCCTACATTCACTAACCTGAACTACTCACAATTCTCTTTCCATCTTCTGCTTTGCAGGATCTACCTCAAACCAATAGCTCACTCCAGCATCTTTCTGAACCACCACCAAGACCCTGTGGCAAGTTGCTATTCCTTGACCTGCTAGGTCTAGCATGCTTACCTGTGTTTGATCAGCAGATTTCCTTGGTTGTCTTTGTGGAGGAGTTCAGAACTGGTTGTCCTCTTTATAATTTTTTTGAATATACACAGAGGTTATTAAGATGAAAATGTATTCCTGAGACATGTTCCAAAATCAAGTGAAAAGAGAAAGTACATGAACATTAGACCATTGATGGTACATAGTGCACAAGAAAGGTCATTAGCCTGTCAGCCTATGTTTAACATCCTCTGTGATATTAGGGAAGCTGTTTTCCTCATAGTCCTCTCACCAGGGGTTATTCAGTAAGGGCATTCCCACATATGTTTAAGTTTGTGCTAAGTCAAACATTCTTTAACTGAATGACTCCAGGAATGCCTAGTAACATATAAGCTATGCTGGGTTTTTCAGATTTGCCACTGATGGAAAGCAGAGAGGAGTGTTTGACTAGAAAAAACATAGGTTTTTCTTGAGATTGGGTCACACTCTGTAGTCTACTATGTAGCCCATAACCAGGTCTCAAATTCCTGGCTATGTTCCCGCCTCAGCCTTCTGAATGTTCTGTATAATGTACACCACAGTCTAAGCTTTTTTTATTTTTTTTCTCTTTCTTCCTGTTGCCCTCTGGTGCTGGGGATTCAACTCAGGGTCCTAAGCATGCTAGAAAAAAATGCTCTACGAAGGAGCCACAGGCCCAATGCTGGTTTCAATAGAGACCCTAAGCTGGCCTTGCTCCTGCAACGTCTGCCTCTCAAACGCTGGAGAACCAGGCATATGCCAGCACGCCTGTTTCTAAGAGTGGGAGATGTGATTCATGGTACTTGCCTACCATTCGTGAACCTTTGGTTTGTGTTTTAAAAATTGTTTATTAGAGATTGTAGTTACAACCTTTCCCTCTTCCTTTTCTCCCTCCAAAACTTCCCAAATAACCTTGTTCTTTTTCAGATTCATGGCTTTCCCCCTATTGTTACCACACACACACACACACACACACACACACACACACACACGTATGATGGTATAAAACACCATGACCAAGAACAACTTGGGAGGAAAGAATTTATTTCAGTTTAGAGTTTTTAAGTCCATCATTCAGGAAAGTTAGGGCAGGAATTCAAGACAGGAAACTGGAAGCAGGAGATGATGTAGAGGTCATGACGAAGTACTGCTTGCCGGCTTGTTCTCCATGGCTTTGCTCAACCTGCTTTCCTATAGCACCCAGGACCACCCGCCTGGCAGAGGCACTGCTCCTGTGGGATAGGCCCTCCCACATCAATCATTAATTAAGAATATACACGCATTACAGGCTTGCCTACAGGCCAATCATATGGAAATAATTTCTCAATTAAAATTCCCTCTTCCCAGATATGTTTAAGTTTTTATTAAGTTGATAAAAAATTCACCAGAACAGTTAGAGTAAACAAAAATAGAGATTTGTTTTTTTGGTGTGCTGTGCTTTATTTAGACAGAAACCATGTTAAGAGTATGTTTGAGTCTGCTTAGAATGTGCTCCTTTCTACAGTCTACTCCAGAAAAAAAAATGAAGCTACTTTATCTTTTTTAGATCCCTGGAACCTAAGATTGGTTCATGTTTGGATCATATAGACACCAAGAGTAATGAGTGGGTTGAGGTTTTGAATAGCAATTCATATAAGTTGACTTTTCTCTGCATTTGTATTGAGGAGGATCCAGCTCAGGCTGATGTCCAGGAAACCAATGAGGCTCTCGTTTAAATCCTATGGGAAGGGAAGACAACGGGAAAACAGTCAACAAAGAGTTTAGTAACGGAGTTCATACCTTTTCTTAGACCTGTCAAAACTGAGACGAAAGAGAAGTTGTTCACTTAGTTACAATTCATTTTACTTCTGAGTTCCTTCGATCTGCTGGGAACTGCAATGGGTGCTAAGAGTTAAGGATTAATAACAGGAGTCCACCTACTATGTGCTGATTGTGGCTTCTTCCTGTTGTAGTTTGCGTCATATGTTGTTTCAAAATAGTGTCCAAACTAGAAAGAAAAAGTAATAGATTGAGACTCTATCTCTATAGATAGTAATTGGGACCGGAGAGACGACTCAGCAGTTTGGTGCACTGACCACTCTTCCAGAGGATCTGGGGTCAGTTCTCAGCATCCACATACCAGCTCACAACTCTCTGTAACTCCAGTTCCAGGGGATGTGACACCCTCACACAGATATACATGTAGGCAAAACACACACACACACACACACACTTGGGATTTGTGTGTGTGTGTATGTGTGTGTGTGTGTGTGTGTGTGTGTGATATGCCTGCCTCTGTCTCCTGAGTGCTGGGATTAAAGGCACAGTGCCACCATTGCCCAGTATAAACTTTTAAGATAAAAACAACAACAACAACAACAACAAGAATCTAGTAGCCTATAACATCAAGAAGTATAACATGAATTCAATTGCTCTGTCATGTGAGGTAGATTAGAGGTTTACATGGGATTAGTCTTTCATACTTTCTTATCCATTGGATTTTTGTTTAGGAGACTGAACAGCATGGTTTGGGTAATCAAGTCCAGCGGAGAAGTTATCGTGAGTCAGAAGACAATCTGTCTTTCTGTAGATTAACAGGCAAGATCCAAACACAGCAAGAGAAAAAGAGATCCACTTATCATCTGATAATTGGTGGGGAATATTCAACTTGATACTAAAGTGGGCTAGGTGGTCCAGCTGAAGGATAATTTCTCATCATTCTACACAGAAAATCTCACGTAGCCACTGGAATTTTTTTTTCTAACAGAAAGGAACAGAAAAAGGGAAAGCTATATTACCTGGGAAGGCAAGGGTTTAGGCTTTACAATATTCTTTAGGTCATATCTTTCCTGGTTCCAGTTGCCTACCAGGGTACGGTTCGAATACAAGTTCTCATTAGTGGTGCATCTCCATCCGTACTGAAAAAACTTGGACAAGTCATTCCAGTCTGTCCATACTTCGCCATGACCATCAGCATAAATAAGGCTACCATAGTGTGGGTTTCTGAGATAACAGACAAGGTTTTGTCTCTGGAAAACAAAGAACATAAAAGCTTATCAAACAGTCAAAGAGCCGGAAAGTTGTCCTTTTCTGTCTCTGTTTTAAAAAAGTCAAAGTGCTAACACAATCGCACATTATTAACACTCCAAGCTTCTGTCCAAGTGTAATTTATATGGGTCTGATTCTTCCTCTCCACGTGCATATGTCCCCTGGTCTTTCCTGTCAATCAGCAGTACTGGATGGCTGACTATACAAATGCCACTGTCCCACATTCCTTGAAATGTCAAACTATTTCAGCATCCTCAACATCGTATGAGCAATTGGCTGAATGTTTGAGTGAGTTCAAGATGTAAGAATTGACATACAAGGATATGGCTTCCCAGAGAATGAAAGGTAAAAAGCCACATAACCAGATAACAACATAAACTTTTGTTTAATGTAAAAGTTTTGTTTAATGTAAAAGTAATGATAACTTTTTCAGGTCAGCTCGAATAATAAGTTAACTGTCTTTTTGCCTCACACAGTTTTGTTCATATTCTTCATGTTTTGTGAACATTTATATCTTTCCAACTTAAATAAATATCTTATTTCTGTGAAAATTTATATCTATCATATGTACAAGGACATACTTTATGTTACCTACCGAATACCGTACTTATAAAGGACAGGCTTTGTGTTTCAATCATTGTTTTTATATATCTTCCCAATCGGAAGTTACCCTCCCAATCAATAGTTCTCTGCACACAGTAGGCAGTAAATATCTGTATTTTAAATTGTTGGCAAGCAATCAAAAACCAAATTTTTGTTACTAAATAAGGCTGGTTCTTGGACTTAGGAGTAAGATGGTACCTGTATTATCGATGTGTAACTTGATGGCGAATACAGCGACTTGCTGGAAATTTTCAGACAGTAACGGTCATTCTTATATGGCAGTTCCATGTTCGTTAATGTCTTTAAACCTGATCTTTCCAGTTCTCCAAACAAAGGTATACAAATCACCATACACAGGTGGCCATGGTTTGAGAGACGCAACTCAACTGCCTTTTCACAGGCAGACAAACCCAATACTGTAGCAGTGAAGGATGGGATTGTAGGTGACTGCCCTCACATCATCTACCTTTGTGAAGATATGTGCATGATGTCACCAAACAGCATGATGACTTGGGCATGTGGACTCAGAAAGACCAACAGGCCTGGTGTTTAGAGGTGAGACTGGCCATAGCCAGAAGGACAGACATTCATTCAGTTGTCAGGGACAGAAAAAAAAAATAGGGCTGGTTTGATGTTTTCTTTGGCCATTTGATCAGTCAGTTACTAAGTCCTGCTGATTTCTGAATCAGTCTGCTACTTTTCAGCTTCACTGCCAATTTCCAGTTCAGACCACTGTCTCCTTTTGTCCCTTGTACTGCAAGAAGCCTTTTATCAGGTTTCCTTGTCATCAACCTTGTTCATGACTGATCCTTTTCCCACAGGAAAGTGTTTTTGAAAACAAATTATCCTGTCTTCCAAGTTTAAATATCTTAACTTTACTTAACTTTACTTATCTTGACTTTTCTTTTTAAGTTTTATTTATTTTACATATATGACTACACTGTAGCTGTCTTCAGACACATCAGAAGAGGGCATTGGATCCCATTACATATGGTTGTGAGCCACCATGTGGTTGCTGGGAAGTGAACTCAGGACCTCTGGAAGAACAGTCAGTGTTCTTAGCCACTGAACCATCTCTCCAGCTCAGAACACCTGGACTTTTAAATCCTACTTTACAGGTTACCTAGACCACTTTTGACTAAGAAAACTACAAAGTTAGCAACTGCCACAAACAACAGGTGGTGGTACACGTCAGCTTCCCAGAGAGTTCTCCTTTTTGAGTATGTGAATGCACTGATTGGAGTCTAAGTTTGAGAACTTGCTGAGACCATTCATGGCAGAGTTTAGTCTAGAGGTCACTTTCCCCCATATTTCTTTGCAAATTCTTGAGCATTCTTTTTTATGGTCTTTAGAGTATTCTTTAGCTAGGTCATCCCAGGGTGGGTACTTGGGATGGGAATCATTGACCAGTACTATGAGGAAATGAAATACTTGGTCATTCTTGGTGGCTGGTTTTCAGTTTTCAGCTAACTACCACCAGATAGACATGTCCCATTTCATCAATATTAGGGTGCTAGATCTTCTTTTCAAATGTGATCTTGGGCGGAAAGTTGATTTTTCTGAAGGCCACTTGATCAGGATTGTGAAGAACAAAAAGCCCTTACCAAATCAATAAAGTAGCTTCTTTTTTTTTTTTCAAATGAATTAAAAGTTTTTCATTTTACATCTTGAGACTTCTTTAAGTTCCTGCATCAGCCTCCTGCTGGCTGTCATATTGGATTTTTAGTGGCTTCTCATAATAAGGCTTAGGCTATTAAATGGTTACAACACTCTATTTGGCCTGCTTCCCCTTTTAACTCTTGAGTGTCATCTGCTATTCACTCTCCAGCCAACTGTGTTCAGTAAGTCAAATACAACTTTCTTTCACTATGATTTTATGAACATTGTTTCTTCTGCCTTTCTAATCCTTTTTACCTAGATAAAATGAGCTCTCCTCCCCCAATTAGCTTTCAGGTCAGGCTTACTTCAGGGAATGAATCTATACCTCCTCTCCCCAGCTTGGTAGGGCTTTCCCTTGAGTATGCTTCATTCATAGTGTCCTGAATTCCTCCACTCACGGTGGGTACACACCCCATTCTATTTGAGCCGCCTCTTTTGCTGTGTGCATTTGTTATCTGACAGTAGGCCACTTCTAGTCCATTCATATACCTAACTGCTCTCACAGTGCCACGGAACAAAACAGGCGTTCAATGTTACTTCTTGAAAATAGGATATACAAACACCTGGAGATATGTTGAGTAGCTTAGAGAACAGGAGGCAGCCATTTCAGGAGATGGTGCAGTTACAGAGTTCTGTGCCTCTGGAATACGCAGGACTCGCCTTACCCCTCACTTAGTGACTGTTATGTGACCTCAAGCAAGGATGGCGAAGACGCTCAAGGCTGTCCGTCTTGGGCCATCTGTGTACTGAAAAGAAAACGAGCCTCTGGAGGCGCACGAAGGTGAAGGGGGAAGGCCAAGAACTCCATTTCACTTTCACGCTTGAGCCGTAGCAGTGGCTCTAAATGTTTATCCAGGTAACTACACGCTGTTGATGCGTCATCAATTAGTGCCGGGTGGAGAAGGGAGGGGGAGACACGGCCCATACAGAGGAAGTGACGTAAGAAATGTGCGCCCCAGAGAGTGCCGGCAGGTAGCCAGAGGAGACCATGGTTCCTGGGCGCCTCCTGTTGGTCGGGGAGGGGAATTTCTCCTTCGCCGCTTCTCTGATCGACGCCCTGGATCCCAGGGTCAGTGTTACCGCTACTGGCTTCCAGCATCGGGCGGATCTGGAGGGAGATTCGGTAGCGCTAGAGAACCTACAGCGCCTGCGCGAACGAGGTAGCGGGTCCCACCCTTCCGCGAGGCCCCGCCCGGAGCGTGGGGGTGTGGCTCTCGTTGGGGATGTGAGTGCGCCTCCTGGGGGCGCTCAGGTGGATGAGCTTGTGTGCTCAGGTCTGGATTGGTTTGCATGGTTTGCTGGTGGTGGTGTTTGTCCAGGTTACAGATCTTAAGACTTCTTTTGGTCTATATTTCACGCCTTTAAACTTTGCTAGGTATCGAAGTGCGTTTTGGTGTGGATTGCACCCAGCTGGCCCACGCCTTGCAAGCAGACGACAGGGATTTTGATCGAATTTATTTCAATTTCCCGCACTGTGGACGAAAAGCTGGAGTAGCTAAGAACAGGGAACTGCTTGCCAAGTTTTTCCAGAGGTGAGGAAAGACGAAATTACCGCACACAGACTTTGTAGTTGGGGAAATAAGTTGCTAGTATACCCGAGGAAAGAAGATAAAACCCAGAGAAACCCATAATCGTGTCTTAAAGAGATACATATAACCCTAGATGTTAAAGTACAAATAGGCATTACGAGGAAAAAGGCAAGATTATTTTTTAAAAAAATTGTGTATGGGTGTGGAGGTCAGAGGACAACTTATAGGGGTTGGTCCTCCTTCCATGGTGGATCCAGGAGATAGAACTTTGGCTACCATGCTTGGTGGCACGCACCATTACCACTGATAACCTAGATAGCTACAAATTGTTTAATAGATAGATAGATAGATAGATAGATAGATAGATAGATAGATAGATAGATAGAGATATGGGTGTTTTGTCGGCATGCTTGTCTGTGCAGCATTTGTGTGCCTCCCACCCAGGGAGGTCCCACTTAGAGGGCATTGGATCCCCTGGGGCTAGAGTTACTTATGGGCGCCACCATCTTATGGGTGCTGAGAATTGAACTTCTGAACAGCCCATGCTCTTAACTGCTGAATCCTCTCTCTCCAGCTCACCTTAAAAATTTCTTTAAAATGCAAAATAGTAAGAGTCCTTATGGCTTGATGACTAAGAGCATGGCTTTAAGAGCCACGTGGCCTGGGTTCAAATCCTGGGTCACCATTTACTAGTTAAAACTGTCGGCAAGTTTAGCCCTTATCTGCTTCTTTTTTTATCTCCACATCTATAAACTGGGGCTACTGATAGCAGCTGCTTCCTAAAATGATTATGAATTTAAAATAGTGCTTTACATCAGTATACCAGACTGATAGTGGTAGAGGGCTCCACTGGGCTAAAGGTGTTGAGAAACCTTTAGCAAAGGCAGTATTTTAAGTTAGGGAGTTGAAGTATAGACGAGTGTGTATGGTGATTATTAAAGCCAGATCATCATGCATGCTGAGAGAGTGCTCAGCCCAGCCCTAAGCTATAGAGTGGGCAGAGAGCAGTAAGACGTTTTCTAATGGGGAGAAGCAACGCAAATAACGAATTATATATGGGAGCTTTAGGGATTCTGGCCTTTCTGTGGCATACAGGAAAACAATACAGATGTAAAGCTGGGGACTAGTGTTGTGGGGGCACTGGTAGCCTTTTTATATGCTTAAGTTTAATAGAACACTGGAAATAAGATTAATTTTAATTATTTCAGAGTTAAACCATGTGTGTATTGTTGATTCCTTTGGTAATTTCTGTTTCTGATAAATTTCTGGTGTTATTCCCCCTTAAGCTGTGCTGATGTTCTTGCAAAGGAAGGAGAAGTCCATGTGTCACTGTGTAGAGGACAAGGTGGGACTCCTGCTGACAAACCCCAGAGAGAGTGGCACAACAGTTGGCAAGTAGTTGCCATGGCAGCCCTGGGAGGGTTCATTTTAAGTGATGTGTGTCCCTTTAGCTGTGAGGCTGTGCCAGGATACAAGTGCACTGGGTATAGGTAAGTAACACTATAGGCCTGAACCTTCTCCCCTTTCATCTTTCGCATGAAGTATTAAAGAAAAATTAAAAGAAGGCTTTTTTCATTTCTAATTTCTTATGTAGTTTCAAAAATACTTGTTTACTAATATGTTTGTATGTATGTATAAATGTATATTAATATATATTATATGTCTGTCTATACAGTTAATTTAAACTAAATTAAATGTAAATATATAATATTTAAAGAAGCTATTTGTTCATTTATTCTTGCAGGAGTCAGGATAGGCCCTTTCATATAGAAGGTGCTTTGACCCATATCTTCACTCAGAGCTTACCCTTTGAAAGCTCTCAGCCCAGAAAATTCAGAGTCAGGCTGGAGGACCAGTGGTTTTACTTTACAGAACCAGAAGCACTTTCAGGAAAGCTGAACAGGTAGTCTTACGTGTGTTGATGGTCTGCCTGCATGTCTGTCTGAGAGTGCCACATCTGCTAGAACTGGAGTTACAGATAGGTGTGAGCTGCCCTTTGGGTATTGGGAGTTGAACTCAGGTCCTCTGGAAAAGCAGCCAGTGCTCTTGACCTCTGAGCTGTCTCTCCAGCCTTACGGGTAATCTTTCATTTAGGTGGGAATCTCTTTTGTCCCTAGCTGTACCATGGTTGTCTTAATGGTTACTGCATTTTGAATGGATGGTAGATGGTGTTGGTACTGTGGGTACTTGTCAGGCTGTTAGGATATAGGGGTGGTGGGCAGATCATATGCTAATCCCAGGCCTGGGAGTATAGTTCATTGGTAGAGTAACTTGTCTAGCTTGCCCAAGACCTGAAATTTGCTCCTGATTTTGCAAAAAACAAAACAAAAATTGAAAAACCCCTCAAACAAAAAACAACCACCCCAAACCATACCAAAAAATCTACATGCTATTTCTCCATATGACCAATGATTTATTGTCAGGATAAGTTTAAGGATACATGTTTTCTGTATAAGAACAGATGACTTTAATTCTAGCAGATGTAATTATTACTGTCAGTGAGAAGTTATTTTATGTGTTTAAACAGGCGGTTCCTTGAAGCACCTTCCTGTCATCCTGTCAGAACCATCAATGAGAAACTCATTGCTGAATTGGGTAAAGCTTTTTCCTTAAAAAGGCTGAAGTGTCCCCTCCCTTTGTTGTCACAGGGAGGCCCCAGTGTCCTCCCTCCAGCGACCTGTGACCTTCTGCCTACTGTTTGGGTTTGTCTACATGAAGATAACTCATGTTCTAAGTTCTTGAATGGTGAAATAACACAAGAACTGGAAGAAATTCCTGTGTCTGTTTCAGAATGTACCCTTCCCAAGAGTCCTGTGAGAGACGGCTGCAAAGCTGCTCAGGAAGAAATCTGTGAACAGGTCAAGCTTGGCCTCAGGCCTTCTCTTCTTGTCCATGTTGAAGCTGTCATCCATTCTCCAGATTTCCTCCCAGGCTCTCTGCACATCCTTAGTGGACCTGTCTTTCGGAAGTGCCACATTTTACCTTTTATGATGCCAGCATTTCACGAGACTTTATTCATCCTTGGGTTTAATAAAGATATGAAGGAGAGTTGCCTTCCATCACTGCTGGATCACCTGAAGGATGCTTTAGGTAACCTTCTGACTCAGACATTGCAGGAGGGCTCCAGTTTGAGCACTTCAGTGGAATTTGTCCTTCAACCTAATGGAAAGGATTATATAATTCATGCGAAGTCTCTTAACTTTGGCCCAGACTGTACTGAGAATCTGATTGTTGGGTCTATTGTCACATCTACGATTGTTAAACATAAACTTCAGTGTTTTGTGTTTGTTTCTATCAACTTGGACTTATTAGTTATGCTTGCCTATGATATTTCTGATTGGAGAATATTGTGGACTTTTGATAACCGTTTCCTGAAAAGATTTGCTGCTGGGAAAATTGAACACTTTGAAAGCTATTCTCTGTATCCGCCACACTATGTGCATGATGTTAGTTTCTGGTTAGATGAAAAGAAAGCATTTGATGAGCTGGAGTTTCACACTGTAGCCCGAGCAGTGTCCCAGGACACTATTGTTTCTGTACAGTTCCTTGATCGTTTTCAGCATCCAGAGACTCGACAGGTCAGTCTCTGCTATAGGTTGACCTATCGGGCGTGTGATAAGGCACTCACTCCACAGCTGGTAGCCGCAATGCAGTTCCAGTTCAGAAGAGAGATTCAAAGACAGCTACATGTTTCACCTCGATAGGTTAGTGACATCCTTTCTACAGTGTATGTTGTCTGTGGCTGAAAAAGAACAACTTGAAACTTGTTCCTTTCTGGACTCTGGTGGTTTTGTTTTTCTTGTTTGTTTTGTGTGTGTGCGTAAACGTTTGTTTTTTTTTTTGGTGACCCAAGTAGTGTTGATGGACCCTAAAGACACCTGTGAACATCATTTAAATGCATAGATTGACTGGTCATGGAGGAGTTGGCGCTGTGTCCTTTGATCCCAGTGCTTAGGAGACCTGCCAAGGCTACATGGTGAGGCCTTGTCTTAAAAAAACCAAACCAAACAAAAATACCCCCTTCAGACCAGTGGCTGGTGACCTTATTGTAGTTTAGATTTTTGATCTTGAGTAATGACTGAAACAACCAACAAAACAAGTATTTTGAACTTTACTGTTCTCTTGCTGAAGAGGCTATGGAACCTGGATGTCTCACCACATGTATTTAAATATATATACCAACTTCTCAGTTCCTCTTTCTGGCCTCACCGAATATATGAGCATTTTATTGCATGTATTACATATTTGGGATTATGATGATACTGCTATCCTTCATCATTGGCTATTGAAGTCATAGAACCCACAAGTGTCAGAGCCAGGGTTGTCTGACCAACGCTCTCCTCTGTTCACATCCTTACTGCTCCCTTAGTCTTCATCAAGGGAAATAAGGATACATGTGTGTTCAACTGGTTGGATGTGGGCGTGGTAATTAATCACTATGAATGAGAACTAACGTATATGATCAGTCTCCATTTTTACAACTTAGGAAGTGGCATTATAACCTTTTGGGACTCTGTCAAGCTCAGTGTTCCCTCTAGAATTCTGTATGCATTTCTACTGGCAGGCAGCACTGCTGTTAGGATTGGGTAAGCAATCACCTAGAGTTGTCTTTGTAAAGTATCTTTGTGAAAGGCCCTTGAAACCAAGGCCAGACGCCTTCCCCTTAAAACAAAACAAAACAAAACAAAACAAACCGCTCCCAACAAGAGCTTTCTTCCTCTTTTTAAAAATTTTTAAATATATTTTATGTATGAGTGCTCTGCTGCATATATATCTGCCTGCCTGAAGAGGGCATCAGATCCCCCTGTAGATGGTCGTGAGCCACCAGGACCTCCGGAAGAGCAGTCAGTGCTCTTAACCGCTGAGCCATCTTACCAGCCCCCCCCCTTTTCTTTCTCAAATTTTTTTTTGTTGTTGTTGTTAATGTAGTGAGAATAGTATGTGTTTGTACTCAGTTCTCAATTGGAATAATAGCTCCATTTATTGCCCAAGCAACTTTGGACCTTGGCTTCCTTAACAATAAAAGCAAGGAGGCTGAGAGAATTCAAAAGTACGATGTAAAAAATGCCTACAACCGCGTTATAGCAACGTCAATGACATCTGCCAGCCTGAATTATCTGCGTAGCATTTCTTCAGGTTTTCACTTCTCAGTCTGAATTCTACCCTCGCTGGTTTGTCTCTCAGGAACTATTGGCAGCCTCCATCTCTTTCAACAAGACAAGCAAGGTGTTAAATGTTAAAGTTACCTTTTAGAGATCTCTCCTTGGATAAGCAGCTGTGCTATACCTCCACACACTACACTGTAGCGTTGGCAAGGCGGCAGTGGGAGGGCTAACGAAGGCTGTCGTTCTGGCCTTTGCCTCAATTGGTCCATTGATACAGTATTTCAGTTTTTATTGCGCATGTCAAGGCTTTTTGTCCCTCGGCGGACACTGTTCCCCAGCCAAGCAATGTCTGCGCCTTCACCGATTTCTTAGTGTGCAGAGTCCTATCCTTTCCCCGACGCTAGGCATGGCGAGCCGAAGGGCCCGGCAGCGCCTCAAGGGCGGCGGTGGCAGCGGCGGCGGGGACGCGGGCCCGGCCACGGAGAAGCTGGGGGAGCTGCTGGGCAGCCGGGAGGCAGGCGCGGAGACGCGGCCAGAGTGCGTGTGCGGTAGGAGGGCGTGGCCGGCGGCTCCGGGGGTCTCCGCCGCGAGCCGGGGCTCTGCGTTCACCCGGGGGATCGGCTCTCCGCCGCGAGCCAGGGCTCTGCGTTCACCCGGGGGATCGGCTCTCCGCCGTGGCTCTGCTTTCGTGCTACCCGTCGCTCCTACTCCTTCCCCTCGTGGGAGCGTCCCGGTTCGCGTCGATCTTCGCCCCTCCACAGATCCCTGCATCTTTGCAGCGAGGATCTGCCATGCTGCATGTTCAAGTCCACATGAGCAGGTTTCGCGCTGGTAGAGTTAGACGAGCCTCTGTCTAAGGCAGAGAGTATGCCTTTTACATCAGAGTCTCACGGCGGTTTACTGTCTTCTCCCTCCCTCTGGGCCTCCAGCCCTTGAACCCATTAGCCTCCAAGCCGGTAGCCTGTAGGTTGTTAGGTCTGCGTTAAAGGGGCTGTCAGCATATGGGAACTGGGGAGGTCTGCACCTGTACCTTATATTAAGCCTCATTCATTTGAAGGAGGAGGGAATAGGTAAAGCCGTGACAAGGAATGACTTTAAGGAGGGAATGGAGAGTGAGAGCATTGTGGTCTTCATGTAAGAGATTAGTTGGCTTGAGATGAAACAGACCAAGGTGTGCGAATTAGTGTGTACCTTAGAAGCAGGAAGTAGATGGTGTGATTGAAAACACAATTCCTTATTCTTTCTCAAAGATAACAAAGCCCTAGTTCTTTTAGGTGAATGGCTTTATTGCGGTACCGGCTTTTGCCATTCCTGTCTTTTCTGTCTGGTTTTAGTCTTGCTTAGCAGGGCCTTCCTGATAACACTAATGATTTTGCTTTTTCCTTCTGGGCAGATCTGGAAATAAAGCAGGGCAAGTCTGGGCCCCTGAAGGATCCACCGCTTTCAAGTGTCTGCTCTCAGCGAGGTTGTGCGCCGCCCTTCTGAGCAACATCTCGGACTGTGATGAAACGTTCAACTACTGGGAGCCAGTAGGTGATCGCCTTAGCTGGGCTTTAGTTTTTGCCATCCTTGGGATCTAACCCATGGTTTTGGGCGTTAGAAGCATATGATTTACCACTGGGTTATATCCCTAACCCCTAGTTCTGGGATTTTGGCTTTTGATCTTGATTTGGTACCTAGGACAAATTAAACATGTAGAATGTAAGTGTGGAAAATATGAAAATAAATTTTCATTTTTATATCCTAAAAACTGTTGATTTGTGGTTGTGAGGAGGATTATAGTTCACATCTCAGCAGCTCAAGTGTAGGCGACTCCAGCTCCAAAACAAAATATGACAGCCCAGTGTGGTGGCGCTTGCCTTTAAACACAGCACTCAGGAGACAGAGGCAGGCGGCTCTTCTGAGTTCTAGGCCAGCCTGGGTTACATAGAGAGACCTTGTCTCAAAATAAATCATACAGATATCCACACATAAATAGAATAGATCTTAAAAGAAAGCCCACGTTGTTGATTTAATTACTATTGAAGTCTGTGACCTTTAGCTGGCATACTCAAAGGTGATACTTACAGTTATCCTTTAAATGGTTTTGTAAGTCTGAGTTACACTTGTGGATGTAGGTTTTAAAGCTAACGATTATTCCAAAACTTGAGGAAGATAAAGTCATGCACTTTCCTCATGTCCAGATCCCATTTCCTAGATAGAAGCTACATTCTTCCAACTTTTTAACTTTATTTCTTCTTATGTTTGCCGAAATAGTTGTACTGGCTAGTTTTATGTCAGCTTGACACAGGCAGAGTCATTAGAAAAGGAGGGAGCCTCAATTGAGAAAATGCCTCCTTAAGACCCAACTGTAGGGCAAGCATGTAGGGCATGTTCTTAATTAGTGATTGATGGGGGAGGGTCCAGCCCACTGTGGGTGGAGCCATCCCTGGGCTGGTAGTTCTGGGTTCTATAAGAAAGCAGGCTGAGCAAGCTGTGGGGAGCAAGGCAGTAAACAGCGCCCCTCCATAGCCTCTGCCTCAGCTCCTACCTCCAGGTTCCTGCCCTGCTTGAGTTCCTGTCTTCACTGCTTTTGATGGTTAGCTGTCACACTGAACTGAATTTCCTTCTATTGGTTTCTCTTGTCCAACTTCGATGTGGTAGTTTTTATCTTATTACATCTTCTTATCTTCATGTATTTTTTAAAAAAATGAATGAATGAAAACCTAGCCACTAGGGTAAAGGTTTACTATCATTTATCCCTACTGAGAGAGGGAATGTCAATTTTGTCCAATAAAGTGGCTCTGGGTATACAACCACTCCAAGACAGGCCTCAAGCTCAGGAGAAGCTGACCAACATATAACAGACTCCACAGTTTTGTTTTCTGTGCTTTTATTTGGTTACAGTTTGGTGTTTGGTTCTTTCCCTTTTTGGATGTGATTTAATCTTGTTATCTTGGTTTTGTTGTTGTATTGAGTCTTTGTTTCTTTTTTGAGAAAGAATTTAAAAGTTGGATGAGTAGGCATAGGGAGAGGATCTAGAGGTGTAGGAGAGAGGAAGCATATGATCCAAATATAAAGAAGAAATGAGCCCTTTCCTCTCAAGCTGCTTTGGGTCACGGTGTTTCATTACAGCCAGAGCAGCCTTCACTAGGTTGACAGTGTTGCTCACAGTCCCACTTGGAGTGTTCTTTCTTGAGGGTTTTTTGTTTGTTTATGGTTTTTTTAAACTGACTTCCTATTACAGAAAGTTTGAAAGTTATCAGATCACAATTTGTATCAAAAAAACAGAAGATGCTTCGTGTGTGTGTGTGTGTGTGTAACTAAAGGAAAATAAAAGAGTTACAGTTTTTCTGTTTTGATTAAACATTATCTTAAGAAAACCAGTAAAATTTTAGCTTCTTAATTTAAAAATACGAGGTCATGTGTTTCTTTTCTTATCCATTAGCTACAGATGTTAATCCTCAACGGTTTCAACACAGGCTCGTCACCTGTAAGCCCTCCGGAGGGGCTTTGCGAATGTAGCACATCTGTTTCTACTTTCAGACACACTACCTCATCTACGGGAAGGGGTTTCAGACGTGGGAGTACTCCCCCGTGTATGCCATCCGCTCGTACGCTTACCTGTTGCTGCATGCCTGGCCAGCTGCATTTCATGCACGGATTCTGCAGACTAACAAGGTAAGGGCTGGCTGATCTGGTAGCACTCACATCCACCAAGAGGTAAGTCTGGGGCCAGTTTTGAAAAGGGAACAAAATCTACTGATGGCCAAGAGGCTGATTTCTTTCTTTTCTCTTTTCATTTTTCTTCTTTGAGAGGAATCTTGCCATGTTCTGCAGACTGAAGTGCTTTCCCCTCGTTTCCCAGGTTACTGTGTCTGTGCCTCCTCTTTGAAAGGACTGTTTGTCAATTGTCATTCCACCTGTGCCAGTAGAGCAGCTCTTACTTAATGTACATTGTGTTACGTGATGGGACAGTGACCAAGTCTAGTCTGCCTTCATGCCTTACAGTTCTTTGGGGAAGAGTAGGAGAAAAGTACAAGGCGCGGTGGGGGGGCATTTTAAGAGGGTTTAATTAAGTAGAGTGCTCAAGACCCCACTCGGGGTTAAAGTTTTTGACAGTCTGTGCTTGGTATGAGGTTTTTTTTTAAGTTTGTCTTGTTTGGAATTCACTAAGTTACTTGATTTAGGTTTATGCCTTTTGCCAAATTTGGGAAGAGGGGTATATATGTGTGTGTGGTTGGTTTGTGTGTATGTGTTGTACATGTGTGTGTTTTATACATGTATGTGATATATGTTACACATAGATGTGTTTTATACATGTATGTGTTATATGTGTGTTTTATACGTGTATGTGTTATACATGTGTGTTATACGTGTATGTTATATGTGTGTTATGCATGTATGTGTTGTATGTGTGTGTGTGCACGCACAGGTTTGTGGGCCTTTGTGAGCATGTGTCTGTGTATAAGTGCAGAAGCAGAGGAGATACCAGGTATCTTACTCTTTTGCTCTCTACCTTATTTCTTTGACACAGGGTCTCTCACTAAACTGGAAACTCCATTTTACCTAGGAGATGGTCCTGAGAACTGCCTGTCTCTGCCTGTCTCTGCTTCCTGATGCTGAGGTTAAAAAAGCACATGGCCAACCACACCTGACTTTCACAGGGACACCGTGCCTGAATGCATGTCTTCTTGTGTGGATGGCATGTGCTTTTAGTTGTGGAGCCATGTCCCTATCCCCAAATCTGGAAGGTTTTTAACTGTTAATCGTGTATGTGTGTGTTTGTGTGCACATGTGCATGCATGCCTCCTGCCTGTGGAGTCCAGAGATGTCAGAATTCTTGAAGTTGTAATTACAGGTTGCTCAGCTGACTGATATGGGAGCTGGGAATTGAACTCTAGTCCTCTGGAGTAGTATCACAAATTCTTAATCACTGAGCCATGTCTCTGGCCCTAGGAACTGTCTTGTAAATTGAAGGTCTAAGGATGAGAAAAAAGCCAGCCTTATTTCTCATATAAATTAGTTTGATTATGGAGAGAGTGTGGGGTGGATTGAATGAGACTGGGAAGTAGGAGGAGTCCAGATTTGTGCATGACCCAATGGGATTTAATGCTGTTAATTTTTTGTTCATGTCTCCCCCTACCCATTGACAAGTTTTTGGAAGGGAGATATGTTTACAGTTGCACTTTTTCACAATGATCAGAGAGGCGTAACACATAGAAAGTGGCAGGACACTGTTTCTCCCTCTCCACCAAGTATCATGTTTCTGACTTTTTAGGTTTTGTTATTGCTTATGAACTTGTTAAAGGAAAAATAAGATGGAGGACTCAATAGAGAGCCAGCAACTTGAAGCACTTACAGTTTTTATTTCTAGTTGAATGTCCATATCACATTGAACTTGTTGTTCCCAGAGTCCTCTTCTGTCACTGTCACCTGATGTATGTGACATGAATAGCGTATGTTCCAGTTTCATCCTGTGGCTTTGTATATTCTGAATAAAAGCAACTTGGAGGGAAGAGGTTATTTGGCTTATACCTCCAGGTCACAATCCATCATTAAGGGAAGTCAGCTCAGAAACCCACTCAGGGTAAAATAGAAACCATGGAGAAATGCTGCTTGCTGGTGTGTTTCCTGGCTTCTGATCAGCTGGCTTTCTTATTTTTATAGACAAGGCTTGCCTCAAAGTCACAAAGATCTCTGTTTCTGCCTCCCCAGTGCTGGTATTAAAGTGTGTGGCACCACACCTTTCTAGCTAGCTTTCTGTACAGTCCAGGTCTATTTGCTAAGGGATAGTGCTGCCCATAGTGGGCTGGACTCTCCTACATCAATCATTAGTTGAACAGTCTCTCATAGATGTGACCTCAAAGTCATTTGATTAAGGAAGTTCTTCAGGGGAGGTTCTCTTCCCAGGTGATGCTAGGTCATGTCACGTTGGTAATAAAAACTAACCAGGATACATGAAAATGGGGAGGAAAATTTCCCTTTTGTTCCTCCTTCAATCCCGTCTCCCTGTTAGCCCTGCCAGCCTGAGTCCATAGGGACCCACTTGTAAAGAGATTATAGCTTGTAGAGCAATGGCCTCAGCCTTTGTGTCTCAACACCTTTGGGGTTGCATATCAGATATCCTGCATATTAGGGATTTACATTATGATTCACAACAGTAGCAAAGATATAGTTATGAAGTGGCAATGAAAATAATTTTATGATTTGGGGTCACTACAACATAAGGAACCATGTAAAGGGTCGCAGTGCTGGGGAGGTTGAGAACCACTGCTGTGGTCCTAACCCTGCTTCTTAATGCTGAGGATAGAGTGGGGAGTGGGTGAAAGGCAGTGTGTCGTGTTAGCACTCTACTCCTGGCTGCCTTTTCCTCTACTACTCCCTGTGAGTATTCTTTGCTCTGGATCTGTGTGTGAATTCCTCTGCCATATGCAGGCCTCACACCCAGGCCCTGACTCTTGGCCTTGCAGCCCTGAAGTGTAGCCTTCCTGTTTGTAGCCTCTGGCTTTCTCATGTACCTGAGCCGCTTCCCACTGTGAATGGGCTCCCTGGCAATTAGCAGGTAGGATATTTTTATGTATTTGTCATTCAGATATCCCTGTCTGTGAGTTAACCTTTCACATCCTTCGCTTGTTTTTAATGTTATTTTTTAGTGCAGTATACTCTTATTTTGGGTAAGATAATTGACAGATTCTTACAAGAAGACAAAGGCACAATGTGCATAGTTTCCAGTTTGTGTCTCTGACCTTTGCTTGTTTTTAAGTTAGATTTTCTTTTTCTTTGAGATGGGCTCTCACTTTGTAGCCGTGTTGGCTTCTTACACTTATCCCATGTGTATGGAAGCGGAGCTATGCTGTAGGGATTCAGTGCACCTGGCGTACAGTACTCTGTAACATGAAAACTAATCAAGGGACTGGAAGAGTGGTTCAGTGGGTTCCCGAGCACTGGATGCTCTTCCAGAGGATGTGAGTTCACTTCTAAGCATGGTTCACAACCATTGCTAACTGGAGTTCCAGGGGATCTGATGCCCCTTTCTGGCCTTCTTGGGCACTGCATGAAAGTGGTGCACAGATATACAATCAGGCAAAACACTCATAAAATAAAAATAAGTCTTAAAAGTTAGTCAACTCTTACTGTTATTTTTATTAATCTAATGCCACTAATCATAGAACTTGTTAACCAGTATTGCAGACATGTAGGAGACAGGAGTTAAGCACCTCAATCCCAGCCTTTCATATGCATGCAGTTTCCAAAGCTGTAATGGGATGTCTTTTGTAAATAATCAGTATTTAAAATTTTATGGCTCTTCAACACATGCTTTTGTAGCCAGATGAGGTAGCTTATAAGTACAGTCCTGGCACTTGGGAGGCTGAGGTGAGGGGATTACTATAGGTTTGATGTCATCCTGGAACCCATCGTGAGTGTCAGTCTAGCCTAGGTGCAGCGTGAGACCCCACCTTAGAGGGAGGAGAATGAGAGCACTCACTGAGTGAGCAGCAAGGAGCAGCACTGGTCGGCTTCTCCATCCTTGCAACCGAGTGGTCACGCGTGCTCAGTACTCTAAGTTAGATGTTGCATGATTAGTTGTATACTTTACTTATAATTGGGTATTTTGTACTTTTTACTAAATTAATTGTGATACAGTTGGTGTTCTTATGAATGGAGGCTCACACCCCTCCTACAGTAAAAGAAGTAGGTACACTGAGCCTGGGGATTTGAACATCCATGTGGTTCTCAGTAAACTAGGCTCTTGAAGAGGAGTGTACCAGTTCCTAGCACAGTTTACTGACGACAGCGGAGACCTTTTCATCCTCACAAGCTTGTCAGTTCCTGTTGCTGACGCTGACCTCCGTTTTTTTATTCTGGGTTTCTTTCAGATTCTTGTATTCTACTTTTTGAGATGTCTCCTGGCTTTTGTGAGCTGTGTTTGTGAACTTTACTTTTATAAGTAAGTATGGAAACTCTGCATCCAAAAGTGCTGGGCGGGGCCCCTGTAGCACAGATGCTGGGCAGCTCGGACAGCTCTCCCTCCTCCTCCTGCTGTTCTGGCTGAAGGGCACCTTCTCATCTGAAACATAATTGAGGAGGAGTTCTAGCTTCTGCTCCCCTTGGCATACACTGGTTTTAGTTTGCAGTACATGCACACTGGTCCTTGAAGGAGTAGTGGAACCTTGTTCTTGATCTCTGTGGCGGGTTGGTTCCTTCTTCCCTGGAGCTGAGCGTACAAAGACTGTCGTTAGGAGGATTCTCCTCTCGTCTGCACGCAGCACGTGGCCGCACATCAAGTAGCTCGTAATCGACTGACTATTAATGAATCCGTATGCATTTAAGCAGTCTAGAGTAAAGTAGCTGCCGTTTAAAAAGCATAACACCTGAAAACCATTTAAATTTAATAGTGCCTTAATGTATTAAAAGGTCCTCAGACTTGGGGCTGGGGAGACGGCTGTGCAGTAAAGCGTGCTAGCTGCTCTTCGAGAGGACCAGGGTTCATTTCCCTGCACTCACGTGGCAGTTAACAACGGTCTGTAATTCTAGTTCCAGAGGATCTGACACCCTCACACAGACACGTGCAATTATACAGGAAATAAAAATGAATTAAAAAAAATTTAAAAATCAGAAAATTAAAAAGATACTCAGACTTAAGGACCATTATAAAAATTCTTCGTATAGCTGGCTGTGTCAGGTTAAAATTAATTTATGGCTTTGACTCTGGGAAGAACAGAAGTAAAAACAAAACCAGTACTCCCGCTGGGAATTGCAGTCTTGAATTAGTTTTCATGTGGATTTTGGCCTTAACTCAAATCACCCATGTCATCTGCTAAGTCCACAATGAGGCTTTGTGGGTAGATTGTCTTGGGTGCTAGAGGCCCCGTACAGCATGTAAAGATTCTCTAGAGAATTGTCATCATTAGGAATGAAGTTGTACTGAGCAAGGAAGTATGGGAACGGCTGGACGAATGACTCTGTCTGTGGTAGAGCACTGGCTCTGTGTGTGCGGGGCTCGGGCTCAGTTCCCAGTGCGGCATGGGATACAGAACAAAGAAGCCATGATGGAAGCTCCTCACAGATCAGGGGAACCATAAAAAGAGACAGGATACGGAAGAGCCGGCAGAAACAGCAGTCGTCTAAAAGCTGGCCTGTGAACCGTCACTTATTAGCAGTTAATAAAGTGAAGATAATATTTACTGTGTGTAGAGACATGGAAGAGGAAACTGAAACCACAATGAACAGCAAGAGCCTCCAGAAATGACCAGGCCAGTGAGGAAAATGGAGGGAGACCCGAGAGAGATGAAAACGCAGTTGTCTTATGTCGGCTTTATGTTTATATTCATATAACATACATACATATGTGCATATGCAGCATCCATGAAATCCATGTAATATTGATATTTAGAATTCAGTAGATAGCCTCAACAGATTAAAACTGCTAGTAAATAGAATAGTAAAGTGAAAGATTAATTTGAAGAAGTTTCTAGGAATGACGTATAGAGAAAGAAATATACAGGAAGTAAGATGTGGAGGGTATCTACATATGATCTGATCTAGGGAATGAGAAAAAGCAAGATTCAGGGAAAAACAGCTCACAGCTTTCCAGAGGCACTGAAAATTGAATCCATAAACTGAGTAAACCTTGCTTTGTAACCTGGAAATATAAAAAGAAAAGTGTATAAGATACCAACAATAGAGAATCCATCTTAAAACTGATCAAGAGCTAATGGAGTACCTCTAAGGACAGTGCGACTGACAGGACTTCCCAAGAGCTGGAAGACTCGGAGACAGAAGCCATCAACAGCAGCAGGAACAGAATGGCTTCATAGCACTGAGTGGGGGCTGGAGAGTGGCTTTGTGGCTTCGTGGCTTAGTGGCTTAGTGCTGTGGCCATGTCCTGTCCACAAGTGAACACTGCATAGCACTCCTCCCCATCCTCTGGCTCTTACGTTCTTTCCGTTCCCTCTTCAGTAATGTCCCCTGGACCTTGGTGGTGGTTTGGTATCCATGTCCCTTTTACTGATGAGCACTTCCTACTCATTCTTGTCACTTGGGCCAGTGACAAGTCTCTGCATTAACTGTTGACCATTATAAATAGTTGCCTTTCTGTCCAAGGTTGAGTACGGCACTCATCTATGGATGTAAACAGAAATACTTAGAAGGTTTCTTAAAATTAATGTGTATAGGAATTTCAATTTCATGTAAGTCTCTGTGCTTTGCATGTGCCTAGTGTCCTGAGAGGCCAAACAAGTGCCAGATTCCCCAGAAACTGGAGTTACAGATGGCTGTGAGCCACCATGTGGATGTTGGGAATTGAAATTTGGTCTTCTGGAAGAGCAGCTAGTGCTGCTTACCACTGGATCGTCTCTCCAGCTCCAGAAGGCACTTGACATGTCTGTTTAGCAAAACCACACTGGAAGACTCTCCACTAAAGCCTGTGATCTTTCTAGCAGTGGGCTTTTGGCCAGTTACAGTATCGGGTGTGAATTCCTCCTCCAAAGGAGGACTCAGATCTAGTCAGAAAGTGCTTGGTTACCCCCCAACAATTATGCCCCTCTTGTCCCTGTGGGTACATCTTGTCTGGCATGTTTGTACTTCAGTGTACAGGGTCCACTGCTGGAGGAGACCATTGATGACTTTCTCCTTCAGATGTCTCTAGAGCACTTTCCAGCACTAGGAATGTTAGCCAGTAGAGGCAGTTTCCAGGTTAGTGCCAGCTTGATTTCAGTCCTGCAAACAAAGTGCCTTCAGCACATAGGGTGTTATCTAGTTGTGATGGGAACATGATCGTTGGAAATAGCATGGATTGTTTTGGGGACCTGTGACCTCCCTGAGAATCCTCATAGAATTCCTCATAGAAATCCTCATAGAATTCCTCATAGAAATCCTCATAGAATTCCTCATAGGGAAGTATATCATGCCTAGTGTTGATATTTTCCTGTAATAATCTATGTTTTCTGGGAACAACATTGCCTGCTCATGCAAGATACCTGTGTTGAAACCTTATTTTTAAAGAGTGACGTATTTTGATTACCCTGCACAGCAGTAAGTTCCCACAGGGTCAGCACACATTTCTAGTTTTTATTATCCTGCCCCTCTTCCTCTTCATCTCCCCTATCTTCCTCTTCCCCCCATCACCGCTTAAGCCTTTAACTCCTCCATCTTCCTCTTCCCCCCATCACCGCTTAAGCCTTTAACTCCTCGTACTCTTCCTGTCTCCTTTTGTTTTGTTTTGATTTTGTTTTTCCAGACAAGATTTCTGTGTGGCCCTGGGTGCCCTGGAATTCTCCCTGTAGACCAGGCTGGCTGCAAACTCAGAGACCTGCCTGCCTCTGCCTCCCAGGTGCTGGGTTAGAGACGTTGTTCCGCCAGCAACCTGGCTTCCCTCTCTGCTTTTGTGTCATCTGTGCCCAGAACATCTTTGTGCTAGGCTCTTTACTAAGTGCTTTTTCAGGTATTAATTCTCACAGAAACTTTATGTAGGTGTGGTCGCTAGCCTCATCTTACAGATTGCGGATTATGTATCTAGACACTGCTGGTAAATGACAGAGCCAGAATTTGAACTGCCTGAATCCAAGGTCTGGTATTTCTCTCTATATCATGCTGCTTCTCTATTAATAGTAGACATAGTTTTAAATATGGAACTTTTCTTGAAGAAGCTTTTCTTCTGTGCCAAGAGTAAGAAGCTGTTTCTTATACACATGAAATTCCTAGTGAGTTTTAAGGCCATTTCCTCTTAAGTAAGGAGCTTTTCGGTGTCAGGCATAAGAGGTTTGCGTTTCTTGTACACATGAAATTCCTAACGAGTCTAGACAGTTCTATATTTTACATTAGCTCTTTAGTGTTATTTCCCATACAGGCCTCCATTTCTTCTTTGTTTTGCAATGTCTGTCTCTTAGTATCCACACTATTAATGGTCTTTTTCTTGCCTCAAGGGCTGTGTGCAAGAAGTTCGGGCTGCATGTGAGTCGAATGATGCTGGCCTTCCTGGTGCTCAGCACGGGCATGTTCTGCTCATCCTCTGGTAAGTAAATGGACAGCTGAGAGGTAGCAGGTTTACCTTCCTGTACAGTTGCATTGATGAAAGGAAGCACTTGCTTTTATAACCTGAATACTGGGCAAGTCACTGTTTTATCAAGATTAGCGGAGACCTCAGACACTTCTGTTCTTTTGTACTCGGCGTTGGCAGCTGGACTTGGCATCATTGTTTGTCATCTTTCTGTGAAAGTTGCATCTCACGTGTTTTACATTTTATTTACTTTGCTAATCCAGAAATAGATTTGCATGTGTAGGGACTTCCTGTGAGTATCTTTAGTTTTACAGTGTCAGTTGAGGCACTTATGAATACAGAGGCTTTGTTAAAACTAGAGGCTTTGTTAAAACTAGAGGCTTTGTTAAAACTAGAGTCCTTGGAGCAGACCCTTGCTGAGTGTCTTAAGTCTCACTGCCTGTGCATTGGAGCTCCTGTTAGACTCACCTGGGTTTTCTGCCCCAGGGATGGTCCTTAGGAAGCATCAGTAGCCACATTGTTATGTAAGCGTTGTTAGGAATACTTTGCTGTTGTTGCAAAGGCCTTGAGTGTGTTCAGACTATAGCACACCGTGACAAGGTTATGGTGAATAGGAATAGTTAAGGTGCTATGCTGAGGTCAGAATGTGGCTCAGAGCCTTGAGAGGGCTTCCTAGAATCCCGGGAGGGTACAGGTGTCAACCAGGGTGTCTTAGAGCACAGCAGAACCAGTATATCATCCTCAAAGGTACTAAGTCTTTGGAATCATGTTCCCTGCATGGAAATAAGTCTGAGGTTTCTGGGGAAACTGGATTTTTGTAAGCTTTATGTTTAGGTGCAGGCCAGAAAAGGAATGGCATGGTGGTGTTGTGGAACCGTACGGCTTTGTGTACTTCAAAACAGGTGTGAGAAAATAAAAATCACCGTCTCCTGACTGCCCATTTCTTTCCTTCCTCTCCCTTTCTTTTTCTGTATATTTCTTTCTACACACGGTCTGGTGTAGCCTCAGACGTGCTGTGCTGCCAAGGATGCCCTTGAACTTCTGATCTTGTTTCTACCTTCTAAGGACTGGAATCATAGGTGTGTGCCACCATACCCAGGTTTTTTGTTGTCCTCGGAATTGAACCCAAGGTTTTGTGCATCTTAAGCAAGCACTCCAGCAATGCAGCCACGTCTCCAGCCCTACCTCTTGTTTCTAATAGAACGTTTCCCAAAACATGTTCATAGTTATTGGCATTTTGTAGGGAAGGTGAATTTTAAAAAATCAGCATTAATCTCAGACTCTTGTTTCTTTCTGTCCGTTTCTTTACCCTTGCAGCATTCCTCCCTAGCAGCTTCTGCATGTATACCACGTTGATCGCTATGACTGGATGGTATATGGACAAGACACCCATTGCTGTACTGGGAGTAGCAGCTGGGGCTATCTTAGGGTGGCCGTTTAGTGCAGCTCTGGGGTAAGAATCCAAAGTTATTCCTTTCCTGTATATCGCTGGGCATCTGGCCAATCCTAATGTTGGATGCAGATTGCCAAGGCAGCATCTGAAGTTAAAGGAAACTGATTGAAAGACTCTGGAGAACAAAAGCATAGTATTATTATTGTTTATTGATGTGTTTTATTCTAATGAGAACATGACTACTGACCTCCTGCTGAATGTCCGCATTACTAGCGTAAGTTACCAAACTCTTCACAAATCTTACAACTCTGCAGGAAAATACATAAAATTAGTATTTTATAAATGAGAAAATAGACACTAAGATTTGGAGTAATTTGCCCATAAGATTATGCTTGCTTTTTAACATGCTTTGCTAACATAGATGAATTATACATACCGGTTTCACTGTGACGTTTTCATATGATATGCAGTGCATTTCAGTCATGTCTCCTGTGTTAAGCTCTTGTCATCCTCGCTCTCCTGTGAATCCCCCCTCTCTCTTTCCTAAAGCTTGCTGCTGTTTTCGCACACTGCTTCATTCTGTGCTGTGCAGTTTCCTTATCACCCAGGATCTAGAGTGTTTCCTTTTGTCTTTCTCTTTCCTTAAAAAAAAAAAAGATTTTTGTGTTCAAGCAGTACATGTATGTCTGTGTACACATGTGTGCAGTGTTCCTGGAGGCCAGAAAAAGGTATTAGATTCCCTGGAGCTGAGATTCCATGTGAGTCCTCTGAAGAGCAGCCCATACTCTAACCCACTGCAGCGTGTCTCCTGCACCCCTCCTTCTCCTCGGTTTCTATTACTTCCTTCCTGGTTAGTGCTGGCTTAACGGTTATACTGGAGAAATGGCTTAGCCATTAACAGTGTGCCTGGATTTGGTTCCCAGCATTCATGCTGGATGGCTCACAACTGTCTATTACTGTAGTTCTGGGGATCTGCTACCCTCTTCTGGACTTTGTAGGTGCCTGTACCCACTTATGTAAATATGTATTATATGGGTAATTAAGAAATACATCTTGTGGCTGGAGAGATGGCTCAGTGATTAAGAGCACTGACTGCTCTTCCAGAGGTCCCGAGTTTGATTCCCAGCAACCACATGGTGGCTCACAATCATCTGTAATGGGATCAGATACCCTCTTCTGGTGTGTCTGAAGACAGTGACTGTACTCATATACATAAAATAAAAAAAATCTTTAAAAAAATCTTAAAAAATAGTCTAGCTGTTATTAAGGTTATTTTAAATACAGTATTTCATGTTTTATAACGTACCGACCTATCAGATGTAGCTCAGTGGTAAAATGTTTGCTATAGTGTATAAGGCAACAGCACAGCAACAGACAAAGGAGACTGAATGAGGGAAAAGTCATTGCTGGAGATTGGAGGAATGGTGCTTGGAAGCATGAGGACTCAAGTTCAGTCCCCAGCAGCCACGTGAAAGGGAGGTGTGGAGTGGTGCTCCTGTAATCTTTGTGTTGGGGGAGACAGATGAATGTCTAGAGCATGGGCCAGCTAGCCCAGCAGAATTGAGGAGCTCCAGGACCTGTGGCTGACCCTGTCTCAGAAGATGAAGTGGAGAGCAACTGAGGGAGAGTTGACTCAGCAGGCAAAGACACTTGCTGTGCAAATTGGAGATTTTGATCCCTGGAATTGATATACACATGGAAGGGGCAGACCGATTCCTCAGTGTTATTCTCTGACCTCCATACACATGTGCATACAGAACCCCCCAACACACATGCCATGACGTGTGTGTCTACAGAGCCCCCCACACACAATAAATTATTCACAAGTTAAAATATATATAATAAAATTAATTTTAGAAGTGAGAGGTCAGTGTTTATTTGTGAGGTATAGGGTAACAAGTGTACATGAATTTATAATGATTATCTTACATGTCCAAAACATACAGGTCAGTGACAGGTTTGTCCAGCAGTTTAGTGTTTGTGTTTCTTGTCCATCTGTGGCATGCATCTCTCTGGTGGGCCCAAGGAAAGACCAGCTTAATTTTGAGAACACTTCTTGTCACATGCCGGCTTCCTTCCTTCTCTGCCTCTGGGACAGCCATTTTGTTCTCTGCTCAGCGTGTGTGTGTGTGTGCGTGTGTGTGTGTGTCTTTGTCCTGAGTACTTGGTGCTTTGCCTAAGGCCTCACGTTGTTTCTCCGTTGAACAGTTTACCCATCGCCTTTGACTTGCTGGCCATGAAGCACAGGTGGAAGAGCTTCTTTTGCTGGTCCCTGGTGGCCCTGCTTCTCTTCCTGGTGAGTCTCCTTTTGTCGTGCTCTGCTTGAATGCTCGCAGCGGCTTCTGCTGTGGGGAGGGAAGCCTCAGGGGGCCATTTTTTTCTTATTCTCGAGTTTTTCCACCAGTGTTTTGAGAACTTCATCTGCTATTTCTCCTTCTGCTTCAGGTGCCCGTGGTGGCCATCGACAGCTACTATTATGGGAAATTGGTGATTGCCCCTCTCAACATTGTTTTGTATAATGTCTTTACTTCTCACGGACCTGATCTGTATGGTAAGGCTTTAAGAAACTTGAGGGAAAAGTAGAAAACAGCTTAATGTACCCGAGTTTCATGATTTTAATCCAGTTCCCTCATTTCATCAAACCCACTCTCCTTTCCTTCCTTCTCCCTCCCTCCTCTCTGGCTCCTCTCCTTCCTGCTCTTTCTCTTCTCCCTCTCCTCCCTCCTCTCTGGCCTCCTCTCCCTCCTTGTCTCCCTCCTGCTCTTTCTCTTCTCCTCATCCTTCCTCCTCTCTGGGCTTCAGCTGTAGCTCAGGTTGGCCTTGAACTCCTGATCTTCCTCCTACATTCTGAGTGTGGTGGGATAGCAGCATGCACTGGCCAAATGTGGTGTATTTTGCGGTGTCCTTTTCTGCTGTTTGAGCTTCTCTCTGTAAGCGGTGAAAGCAAAGCCACTGTGTCTCCTTGGCTGGTGTGGCAGTCAGCACTGACTCTGTGCTGTTGAGCATTGTCCTCAGATCCAGACTTGGAGAGCTTTGAGGAGTGCCGACAATGGCATGGTACCATTTTGTACCCAAAACTAGCTTCAAACTTGTAGCAATCCTCCTGCCTCAGCCTCCCACATGACAGGATTCCAGAGTTGAGCTTCCAGACCTGTTCATCTTTTTAGTCATAAACCACTTTTGAGCTGGTTGCAATGGTGCACACCTGTGATCCCAGCACTGGGGAGGTGGAGGCAGGAGTAGCAATCCAAGGCTGGCTGCTTAGCAGGTTTAAGGCCACCTACAATGAGACCCCATCTTAGACAACAACAAAACCAAACTTTCTATTACCAAGAAATAAGGATAATAGCAAAAAGAAAATGAAAACAGTCCCATCACGTTTGTGTGATATTTCTAACTTTAGGAGTATATTCCTACATGCATTTTCTACGTGCACACATTTGATGTTAACTTTTCTTCAGGAAAGGAAGTTTGGAAAATCTACAAAGTCAGCAAATGAGAGTAGAGTGCATAGATCGGCCAGTTTAAGATGCAGAGAAACGTTCCTCTGGGATGTAGTCTCCAGGTACTTGGGTCCCACCATTCCTTAGCCACCCCACTCCAGTCTTGTTTTATTTGACCTCTAAGGGCATCTGAGCTGATGATAGCTGCAGACGGATGAGTTAAGAGGTTATTCTAGATCCGCCAAGTCAGTAAATACTTTATCAGTGAATTTCCCCCGTGAAATTAGTGTGGTTCCTTTTCCTTCAATCTCCTAGGTCTCTCCAGAGCATTCCCTGTGTCTGAATGTCCTGGCTTTGTTAGGAATCAGGCTGGTGTGATCTCTGTATCTCAGCTAAGCTTCTATGTCCAGTATTTGCTTTGGTAATGGCAAGTTGAACCAGTAGCTTGCTTTGGGAGCCTCTAGATGTCTCCCTTTAGCTAAGGAGAGTTTGCATGTTTTAAATTGCTCCTTATTTTGGGTTATTTATAAGATTTCATTTGACTCTAGTCAGTCCAGACTGCATGGTGAAAAATCCATTTACATGTACCCAGTTGAAAATATATTTATTCTTTATAGGTGAATAGGTTAATTTATGTTAATTTTGAAAAACTAGCTTCTCCATTCTCATAAATGGGCCCTTGTATGCTGACTGCTTATAAAACTTTCATGAGAAAATATGAAAGTGGTGCTTTAGATAGCTGTAGAAATAACAAGGCTAGTAGGGACAGTAGAGATTTGATGTTCCTAGTTGAGTAGGGGCTTGGTCAAGGGCCCTGTGCTAGGTTTGGTTGGGGACGTAGTAGAGCTGAATCCAGTCTTTCCCTGGACACTGGCGTCTGCAGATCATCTCACTCACTGTTTGACTGAGAAGAGTCCTAAGATTTTGTGACACTTTGTAAACCTGCCTTAATTTTACTCAATTTAATTTTGTTATTTTGGATGTAGAGTACTGGTTAGTCTTTCAGCAGTGGCCAAAACTCCGTGGGGATTGTCTCACCAGCCACAGACGCGATTGTCTACTTTAGGTACTGTAGGGAGCTGCCCTTAAGGACCCCTGATAGAAGTTGCCCAAGAACAGATTCTATTCTGGCCAGAATTGGAATTTGAGTTCTGTTTTGCCTCGCGACAGGGTTTCTCTGTGTAGCTGTGGCTATCCTGGAACTTATTTTGTAGCTCAAAGGTCTCAACCTCACGCTCCTCCTGCTTCTGCCTCCTTCAGTAAATCCTGCTGCTGACAATTGGTTTAAAAGTCTGATTTCCGTTCTTTAAGGGTGTTAACTTGTTCTTGCTTCAGCATGCCTCTTGCAGAGAGAGTACTCCTCTCCTAGCCTTAAGTTGGAATTCTTTGTGCATTGTAGGTTTATAGTAAAAAGTTATCAAGAAGGAATGAGTAATTGACTTCTAGAGTATCAGTCAGGACTGTCATTACTGTTATGTTATGTCTTAGAACTGCTTTAGTTGGCTAGAATGCTGACTTGGGATTTTCCATGATACCAAATAAGAATAGCACATATAAATTACTTTAAAATACTTGTTAGCTGTCTTTCGGCTCAGTATCGGGGACTAGCTTTTTTGTGGGCACTTTACTGCTGTGAAGTCATTAGGGAGGTGGGGTGCTCTTGTCCTGGGAGCTCCAGCTCTTTCATGAAGGCTTGGCACGATTTTGCATTCTTTTTACTATTTTACTAGAGTTTCCTGTTTGAAGTGCCTCATTAGCTATTGTAGGCACCCACTTTACCTGAAAATTAAAAGTTTATTATGGTGATAGTTTTTTTGCATGTGTTTTTCATATGTAAGAACACAACAAGCCTGCTTATCCTTTTTGGGTTAATGTGTAGTCTTCAGTTAAAGAAGTATTGAATACATTACCTTTGAACACTTGACTGTCGTCTGACACATCCTGCTGTTTAAGACTGCAAACACTGTATAATACAATGCAATGGTGCACGCCACTGATTGTCTGCTATGGGCAGACGGTCACAGGCACAAGTCCCTCCGGTGGAGTCAGGATCAGTGTGAATCTGGAGTGGAGCCTCCCTTGGAGGAGCTGGGGCAGGGCTATGCTGCTTCTCACGTCTGCTATGCTTTGGAGGAAATGTAGAATGTTAGGATTGACTTGCTTGTTTGTTTTAGATGCCGAGGATAGAAACAGTTTGGGACATACCAGACAAATACTCTACACTGACTACATTTCCAACCTAAGTACAAGGGTTATAAACTCCTTTACAGCAGAGGTTGCATTTTAGCCATAAGCAAGGTGACTTGAGACTCTGTTAGCCTGTAAGCATGGGAATAGCCTCTTCGTTGTTTCTGGTATCAAAGGGGTCTTCTATAATTTGTTGACTTAAATAGCATTTACTTTTTTTTTTTTTTTTTTTTTTTTACTTTTACCTTGTTTGTGTATGTGGGTGTTTTGCTTGCATGTATGTCTGTGTACCATGTAAGTGTCTGATCCCTTTGGAGGCCAGAAATGGGCGGCAGGACCCCTGGAACTGGAATCCTGATACAGGTGCTGGGATCAAACCCTGATCCTCTGGAAGAGCAGCAAGTGCTCTTAGCTATGGAGCCATCTCTCCGGCGTTAAATAGCTTATATTCCAGACCTGAGGTGGTCCCTTTTTTTAAAGCCAGTGGAAAGACCTCCCCCAGCCCCCGCCCCAAACCAGGTGTTAATGTGATTTCTTAGGCTTACTGAATTGGCTATTACCTGGCAGAAATTTTATACGTATTGTGGTGGTCTTGTTAGAAAAATTATGAGGTAGGCATTGTCTTTATTTCCTGATGAGAAGAGTGAAATTGAGATGGGGAGAAACGTGCCAATGGTTAAGAAAGCAGCAGAAATGGGCAAGAGCCCAGGGCTCTCTACTTCTGTATGCTTGTGTTGTTTTTTTTTTTTTTTTCCTCCACTGAAAATATCCGTCATAAAACTCTGAGATTTGGTCATCAAGGTTACATAATAAGCTCATAAAAAGAATTAGCATGGGGCTGGAGAAATGGCTCAGCAGTTAAGAGCACTGGCTGCTCTTGCAGAGGACCCAGGGTCAGCTCCCAGCACCCACATGGTGGCTCACAACTTTTAAGTCCAGTTCTAGGAGCTGGCGTGCCTCCTGTTGGCCTCCACAGGCACCAGGGATGCACATGTGCACAGACTACATGTAGGTAAAGCACTCACGCACGTAGGATGCATACGTGTACCAGGGATGCACATGTGCACAGACTACATGTAGGTAAAGCACTCACGCACATAGAATAATAACAATCAGTCTGAGAGCGTGAGTTACAAGATGTAGACAGCAGGTCCAACCCAAGGACGGCTGAGAAGTTACACTTCGGAAGTTCTGCACATTTTGCCTGAAAGATGGCCAGGAGCCCTGGCCAGTGTGGATGATGGAGTGACGTGCGCACACCACAGTGAGCGTGCTTCACATGGGATAATTGTGCCACCAAGTCCTTGTTGACAAAGAGTTTGGGTAAAAAGAAAGACCTTGGCATTCGGGAAATATAGAGCAGTGTAGACTAAAACTGCTAAGTCATGGACAGAACATGTCTGTGGGGGGTCAGAGGTCAGGAAGTACTGGATTTTTGCCTCTGATAGGATTTCAGGTTCTCAGATGTTACTCTCTGGTGAGTGGATGGTACTTCTTCCTCATGAGGAGCACACGGGCAAAGGGAGAGACTGAAGAGAGAACACTGGGTTTTCTCCAGACCTACGCTTTGCACCTTAGGTCAGGATCCCGTAGACTGTTGATGTTTGTCACCGTCCCTCCTATTACCGGAGCCTTTGTTACAGTGCTCATTTTCTATTTTTAAGCCAAAGTGTGATGCTTCATGGTGATCTGATGGTGCCTGCTTAGAGTTGACTGGCAGGCAGTGTTGTCCTGGAGCCTCTGCTCTTGGATATCTTGGCTTCTTGGTGCCAATGTGACATTTGTAAGACCTATTATTTAGGTCCCACTGTTACATAAAATTATAGGCCTTTTCAAAAAAGGTTCCCCATCATTCAGTCCATGGATTGATAAAAGTTATTCCTTCTTTCAGCTCCTCTGAAGACTCCCTTAGGTCATTTGAATGAAAGGAATTGAGGCACTTTCCCTACAGAGGGAGACTGGCGAGTTACCCCTCGCAGCAACCTTGCTGCCAGCTTGCTGCAGAGTCCTCTTGTTGTGTCCCCTTCCCCCCAAATGCTCAGCTTGTCAACCTGAGATGTGTTTTCTTGCCTTGTCAGTTTGGAGCTCAGCCTTGTGAGCATCGGCCTGGTAAAGCCTGAGATGGAAGCTGACGCTCTGTCAGGACATGTAAGCCATTGAGTATGGGGAGGGGCACCAGCTAGCAGAATTCAAAATTCATCTTTTTCTGTCCCTTTTGCCTTGTTTTTTTTTTTTTTTTTTTTTTTTTTGGTCAGTTGACCTTTCTTCAGTTTTGGCTTCTTCTCCAGTGCTTGCTTCATCCTTCAGGGAAGTAAGCCTATTTGGAAATGTGCACAGACTAGCTGAGAACTTGATGTATGGGCTCATCAAGATCGCATAGGAGGTATAGTAAGTGGTGGTGGTGACTGTTGCTCAAAATGGGGCACTCCCCATGGAAGCATCTGCACGGGCAAGCATCAGAGAGGAGGCAGCCTCCCTCCACCTGTGCTTAGCATTGACGTAGCTGCACAGAGAAGGCCTTATTTTCTTTGGCTAGTTTCTTTTCTCCACAGACCCAGATTTCTAGACTTTTGTTAAATACAGTGAGGCAAAGGTTCCCTTGTCTCTTTGTTATGCGAGAGAGTGGACGCTTACCTCTCAGGAAGCTGGGTCCTAAAGGATTTAGTTTAGAAAACACGATGCTACTAATTGAAACCCAGAGAAAACATTTTTCTACATTAAAATTATAATCATCCAAAGGGTTTATTCATCTCAAAGATTAATGGGTGGGAGATTAAAGATGTCCTGAATGAACTGCTTGAGACAGACTATTTAGTTCCTAACTATTTAGTTGTCTTTGAGCAGGAGTGAACTTTCCCCAGAGGTGGCACACGATTGAACAGGGCCCTTCTTCAGCAAGCCCTCCTGCTCCTCCAAGTGTCACTGGCGTTATGATTTTAGTTTATGACCTTATTTTTGCTGTGCAAGCTACAAGACACCAGGTTGTTCTCAGTGCTCTCTGCCTCCTGATTACCCTTCTTAAGCAATGCTGATTGCAGGAAATCACTATGGCACAAGGCGGATGTCACAACACACACTGATTAAAACCCACACGTGTCATTCACCGCCTGATTGAAGTAATCAGACAGGAGGAAAAGCAGCTAAGAAAACAGCTAAATGTGCAGGGAGGGGGCTCGTTCTTATCATTCAGGTTTAAGGAGTTCGAATTACAGAATAAAAACTAGTGTGAGTGAGGTGTGTCCCAGCTGTTTTGCTTCTTTTTGAGTTCTTTGAGTTGCGAGCAGGACCTGGGTCTCTGATCATAATGTGTAGCCAGGGTTGGTGTGTGGAGCTGGCAAGGCTGGAGAGATTGCTCTGTGGTTAAGAGTGCCTGCTGCCCTCGTAGAGGCACCTGAGTTTGGTTCCTGGTACCGAGTCAGGCAGCTTATAACCACGTGTACCTACAGTTGGATGCCGATCTGATCTCAACCTTCCTGATGCCCTGGCCTTTTAATACATGTTGTGTATTATACATGTGGTATAAAATTCTTTTCCTTGCTACTTCATAACTGTAATTTTGCTAATATGAATTGTGGTGTTAGTATCTGAAATGCAGGATAGCTGATATTTGACCCCTATGAGAGCATCATTTGACTCTGAGGTTGAGAACCAGTTCTCCAGGCATCTTACGCCCTCTTTTGGCCTTTATGAGCCCCTGCACATACACACAGACACACATAGACACACAGACACACAGACACACACACACACACACACACATACACAGACACACACACAGACACACACACACACAAACAAACCACACACAAAAAACCATGCTGAGCTGTTGCTTTTTATTAAATGTATCCATAGTTACGGTATGTGTATCAGGTTCTACTGAAGACTGAACCCAGGACTTCATGCGTGCTAGGCAAGTACCCTACCACTCAACTGTACTCTAGCCCTGGCCATGAGTTACTTCCCCTTATGAAATACATGGTATCCTATGTGTGTATAAAATAGGAGTTGAACTTTTCAAGAGGCTACATAGCTTCAAGCAAGTTTATCTATTGGGTTTGATTGTTTGGTTTTTGCACGTATTGAATGCAAAGCTTGAAACCACAGTTAAATTCAAATGATGTTTTATGATTTTTTTTAGCTTAATATTGCTCTGTGCCCTTAAGCTACTAATAATATTAGAGAAAGTGTTTGTCCCAAGTGGGTGTGGCGTTTGGGAGTAGGTACAGGCAATGACTGAGTTTGTAGGTGCTGTTGTAACAGAATACTTGAGACAGGGTGATGAAGAACAGAGACGTGTTCTCCTTGTGAGGCTGAGAGTCCAGTGTGAGAGCTCTCATGAGTTCAGAGACTGCTTGTGCACTGGCACTGCATCACTGTCTCCTTTAGAGAACAGTCCTGCACCCTCTATGGAGGAGAGATGGATGAGATGCTTGTTGATGAGAATAAAGTGAAATAGTCCAAACCCAATAGTGCACATCCACAGCATCTTCGCCAGTCTGCCTCTCCATCCTCTGCTCTTGTGCTTCCTGTGCATGGCGGAGCACTGGGGAAAGCATAGGCGTGTGGCTTTTCATTCAGTTGAGTGTTGGATTGTCCGTGTTACTTGAGCCGAAGAGTAAGGAAGTTATAAATGCTGTAGCGGCTGCTGAAGGCATCACTAATGATTTCCCATCTGTTTCCCTCAGGTACAGAACCATGGTATTTCTACTTAATCAATGGATTTCTGAATTTCAATGTTGCCTTTGCTTTGGCTCTTCTGGTCTTGCCACTGACTCTTCTTATGGAGTACCTGCTGCAGAGATTCCATGGTGAGTGGCATAAGGCAGGGTTGGTTTGGGAGGAGAAAGCAAGCAGCAGCAGGCCATACAGTGAGTGGGAATCTGCTTACTGTAGTTTCCGTTCTCTGTGGAAATGGCTGAGTGACTGAGGTCCCAGTCTGCATTTGTAGATTACAGGAACCCATGTTAAGGTCTGGTTAATCATTTGAATTAAATAAAATGGAGCTTTGTAGCCTCTTAGGCAGTGGTTTACAACCTGTGGGTCACAGCCCCTTTTGGGGATCACATATCAGATATCCTGTACATCAGATATTTGCATTATGATCTATAACTAGCAGAATTACAGTTATGAAGTAGCAGTGAAAATAATTTTATGGTTGAGGGGTCATCAGAACATGAAGAACTGTCTTAAAGGGTCACATTCGGAAGGCTAAGGACCACTGTCTTAAAGGAAGGGGGTCAGTGTGGTTATGCTGTCACTGGGGAAACAGACACATTTGGAAAAAGCTCAGGAGAGCAGCCTGACCTGGGTCTCAGAGCTGCTGTGTTCTCAAGCCGTGGAGCTGGGTATCTGGTGCCTGCCCTGTGGAAGACACATCTGAGCACAGATTCCTGAGAGACTTGGGAAGACTTAGCTGTCGACATCTCAGCTGGGTCTGACACCCGATGATTGATCTTCCCTCTCACCTGTTCAACTGCTCTTGCTAATGGTTTAGAAAGCATGAACTGTCTAGACAGTGAGGGGATCTTCACTCCTTTAAAAAGATTTAGACAATGATTTGTGGGGGTGGGGAGAGGGAGGGAGTGGGAGGGAGAGAGGGAGGGAGGGATGTGTAGCACACATGTGGAAGTCAGAGGACAACTCTGGGGAGGCGGGATCTGGGGATTGAATTTAGCTTGTCAAGCTTATGTGCCACTTCAAATCTCATTACCCACTGAGCCATCTCACTGCCAAGGTCAGGAGAGCTTGAGTACACTTGCACCAATGGTCTGGGGAGCTAATAAATCAGACCCTGGGAGGGCTCTTGCCTGTCATGCTATAGACATGATGGACAGCAGGGGGCGCTGTGTGTCCGCCTTTGTCAGCATTCTGTGTGCACCTCTCACTGTCAACGATGGTCTTGTATTTACCACCCTTCCTTCTTCCCTCCCTCCCTCCCTCCCTCCCTCCCTTCCTTCCTTCCTTCCTTCCTTCTTTCCTTCCTTCCTTCCAGATTCTTTAAGTACATGTTGGTTCCAGTTTTGTGATTCAGAGTAGATGCATATTATAGATAAAGAGAGAAACATAGCCAGAAAACTTCCTTTTAGAGTATTTTTATGTTTGCTCTAGAACAGTGTTACTGAGCGTGGTGACATTCCTGCAGTCCTAGCACTCAAGAGAATAAGGGTTTGGAAGTCAATTTGGACAGCAAAACAAAATGTAGCATTCTGGATTGGGGCCTGACAAAGGGTTCAAGAAGTGAACTTTCTCCCCCCTTTTATCCATGCCTAGTTTAACAAACCCACTGGTGTGTGGATAAAAGGATTATTCAAAAAGAGTGGGTTTGGCTAGTCTGAAGAGGCTTTAGTACTAGTGCAGGACGCATTACAGACGACGTGTTTACCCAGCTAGAATTTATTAAGCTCTCTTATCCATCGACTGTGCTTTCCCTTGTGCTTTAACCATACCTAGCCTGCTATCCTCCCTCTAAGCTCTAGACTTCTTGGAAGAACTCAAGGAATGTGTTCCTTTCTGTTTGGTATCTCCAGACTGTTAGAAGGAGGGTAGATTCCTAAGCTGAGACATGTTATGGGATGTCCTAGGACATAGTATCACATCTAAATAAAGAATTGAAATGAAATTATCTTTCTCTTATGCGATGATGGAAGTGTCTTTTTGTCTTGCAGTTCAGAGTTTAGGACACCCGTACTGGCTCACCTTGGCACCAATGTACATTTGGTTTATGATTTTCTTCATCCAGCCTCACAAAGAGGAGCGGTTTCTTTTCCCAGTGTACCCACTCATATGTCTCTGTGGTGCTGTTGCTCTTTCTGCACTTCAGGTGAGTGTCAGGGAAACGTTTGTCTGCCCCATTTTGTTTGACTTCTTATATAATTTCTTGTAAGACTTTAAGGGTAGGGTGAATGTCTGTGAGCTACAAGCCAGCCAGTGCTATTCGGTGAGACCCCGTGTCAGTCAACAGCAGCAACAGCAGAAACACTTAAAGACAGATTACAGAGTGCAGCTCTATCCATAACTTAAAACCTGTACAGAGCAGACTCTGGATGCTTTGTGTATTAATAAGGACGCATGTCACTCTATTTGCTGATTTTGTTTATAATGTTCATTTGTCTCCTGTCAATGAGATCCATTTATTAATATTTTAACTTATAATATGGGGCCACAACATATGATGGCACTAGGACAGGCTACACAGACTGTCAGTCAGACATGGCCGGGACTTTGGGATTATATCAGACAGTTAGCAGTATGGGACAGTTTGTAATCCTGATTCAGAGCTGGCACAGGTCAGTTCTCGGGTAGATAGTCTTACACTTGTTAGATTCTGTGTGTTTATGATCTCAACAGTTTGGAACTCTCTCTTGCTACCATTTGCAGTTGTCAGAAAAAAAAATAGGATGATAGGTTTTTGTTTTTAACAGATTTAATGAGAACTCATAAAGTATGAGTTCAGTTTTTCTCCAAGTATATATCTTTTAAAAAAAAACTTATTATTGATTCTTTTTGAGTTTTGCATCATGTGTCCTGTTTCTCTCCTTGTCCCCTCATATCTGCCCTTTGCTCTTGCTGTTGCAAATGAAACACACACACACACACACACACACTCACTCACACATCAAAAACAAAGCCTAGAAAACATCTCATCGTGGAAGCTGTAGTGTGTCTCTATGTCCTAACAGTCTATCCCTCTGTCCACACATCTTCACTTGCAAATGTTCATTGCAGTGAGTCTTTGGTCTGGTTCGAGGTCTCTGGCTTCAGTATTGGATCCTCAGCAGGACTCCTCCTGGTGATCCTGTTGTTGCCCTGTGTCATGGAGATCCTGCAGCTTTGGATCAGCAGGACTGGCTCTTGCGCGCATCCCAACCGTTCATAGATGATAGATTTGGAGGTGGGCCAGCTCAGAGCCCTGGATCTGGCTCTGGGTGGTAGCTGAGCTGGTCAGCCCTCTGGCTCTCCCTTACCAGCACCACCAGGATGAGCTCTCCAGCACTGCTTTGGCTAGACCACCCAATGCTGCCATACACAGGTGGCAGGGTCAGCTTTCCTGACTGTCGTGGGGGGTGAGAGAGGAGAGCTTCACCCCCATAGTCATGCCACCAGGGCCAGCTCCACTGTGCTGCCTGGGAGAGGTGCAGGGCCTGCTCTCCCAGTGCTGCTGCTGGTGAGCAATGAGAGATGGGGCTAGCTCTCCAGAGAGCTGCATCCAGTGAGAGGTGGGGCCAGTTCTGCACAGCTCTTGGACATCCACGTGTTCCCCAGGGAGAACCAGCCAGGGACATCTGTTCACAAGTGTAACATGGTTCATAGGCATTGACACCAACCCCAGCTTCTGCATAGCCAGGGGACATGGTCCTCAGGGAAGCTCAACTTGGGACCTCACCAGGGCCCTGGGAGGCAGGGTTGGCCACTCAAAATAGGCTAGTGCTTTCCACCTTCAAGTCTCCAGTTCCATCTCTTCATCATGCTCAGGCTGCTTCTCTTCTCTCTCTCCCATCAGACCACCACACACTCACACACTGTGGTGGCTCCTCCTGGAGGCTGGTCACATGGCTAGCAGGCCTCTGAGTGACATCTTCAGTTTGTGTTGCATGGTGTAGTGGCAAGCAGGTGTCTCTGCCCATGTGTGCCATGTGCAGGACTGCAGGTCTGTCTTCCTCCTCCCTCGCTGTGCTGTGTGGTGGAAGGCAGGGCTCTGTGTGTCTATGGCCCCCCCTGTGCTGTAGGGCTGAGGGCAGGTCTATGAGTGTCTTTCCCTGCCCTCGGTGTGGCTGAGCACAGATTTCTGTCATCTTCCTCCCTCACTGTGCTGCCTGGATTTGATTTGACTTGATTTGATTTTTCTGAGTCCTAGGCATAAAACAGCTTTGGTCACTAAGCCAGGCATTAAGTTAGGATGCACAAAGGACTGCCATCTGCTCTGCCCCTGACTGATGTAAGAACACCACCAACAACAAGGTGTCTCTGCCCATTGCAGGTGGCTCTAAGTGTGTATCTTAGTGGCTTTAGCATATTCGCAAATGTATGAACCACCAGCTTAGAAGATTTTTATCATCTCAAAATCCCTATGCCCTTTACCTGTTGCTCCCCACGCCTTTGTCATGGTATTTGTATGTCCTCAGTACACTATGGCTAATTTCCTTTGTATAGAAATGTGTCTGCTCTGTGCATCCCATGTGAATGAAATCCTCAAATACGTGTTCTTTTATGACTTGCCTTCACTTGGCATGTTTTAAGGTTTGGATGTGTTAGGCTGATATTATAGAATAAATATAAAGTATATTTTCTTTTGCGATGGGGTCTCACTGTGTGGCCCTGGCCATCCTGGTGCATAGTATGTAGACTAGGCTGGCTTTGGATTCATAGAGATCCATCTTCCTCTTCCACCCTAGTTTGGGATTAATAGTGTGTGCCACCATGTCCATCAGGGGAATAGCTTTAAAATATAACTTTATGGAAGTATAACTTCATGTGAGATATTTTAAAAATGCTGCAAACCTTCGTCTTGTATTACGACACCTTGCACTTTCGAGTGTCACATCTTATACCAAGTTTGTTGTGATTGTAACAAGTGTGCGTATAGGTATAGACCATTTTTAACTTTTGTCATAGAATGTCAGTATTGCCATATCTAAGTACTGATCTTAGTCAGATATTTTAAAGTAAGTCATTGGATGCCAGATGTTGGACTCACATTAATAATGCACACTCGAGAAGCAGAAGCAGGAGGATTACAGACTGCCCTGAGCTGCAGAGTAAGAGCCTGTCTTGAAAAGCCAAAAAGAAAAAAATAAATAAATGAAACTTTACGCACTAGCAAAAACATGCACATCATTTTTCTCTGACACTAGAGTTCATTCTTGGCAAGTTGGCTGCCTGAGCTGACCTGTGGACAGCACTGAAGAAGTTGGCTTTGGTCTTTGAATTTGGAGTGGGTACCACACCAAGTGTCTGCAAATGCTCAGACCCTTCTCATGCTGTTGTTCTGCTTCTGCCTCCCCAGTGTTTCTGTGGTGATGTGTGACTATGTTTATTGTTTCAATGATGGTGACGGCTGTGGATATTGTTTCTATGATGACATACGGCTATGCACATTGTTTCTGGGGTGCTATGTATCTTCCTTATCAATGCCTTTCCTTCTAGAAATGTTACCACTTTGTGTTTCAACGATATCGCCTGGAGCATTACACTGTGACATCCAACTGGCTGGCACTGGGAACTGTTTTCCTGTTTGGGCTCTTGTCATTCTCCCGCTCTGTGGCTCTGTTCAGAGGTAGATGTGCTGGGAGGGTCTCACCCACACTCACAAACAAAGAGCTTGCTTCACCATCAGGTTCACTTGTGCCATGTAGTTGGCTTATGCTGGGAAAAGGCTGTTCCCAAAGGGAAGTCACTGTGGCTGATAATGAGTGGGATGTGACCTCGGTACCGCAGGACTCTGTTCTTTTTCATGTCACAACACATGTTCCCGCCAATAGCACTGACCCACACACACACCTTTCTTTTTGTTTCTAAATTTTATGTGTATAGATATTTGGTCTGAATGTATAGGTACCACATGGGTACCTGATGCCTGTGGAGGACAGGAGATGGCATTGGAGTTCCTGGAACTGGAATTATAGACAGTTGTGAGCTGCCATGGGGGTGCTGAGAATTGAACCTGGGACTTCTGGAAGAGGAATCAATGCTTTTAACTGCTGAGCCATCAGTCCAGCCTCTTTCCCTCCTTTAAAATAGCCGCTGCTAATGTAATGAAGCTTAAATATGTGATGACAATTAGAACTAAGTTCTTATGGTTACGTATTTCCTATTAATCGTTATTGGAGTCATAATATTAAAACATGCCCAAAGAATAGACAATTTAGAGGGTAAATATATAGAAAGAACAAGAAAGCAAATTATATTTGGCAAAATAAAGTTTCCACTGTGGTGTTAGAGCATACATCCTGCTGCGCTGCTGTGGCCTTCACACTTGAAATTTCATGTAGGTTGTAGGGAATATTAACATGAATTAAAAGCTAGAACCTTTTCTTTGGTTTTTATGAACTCTTCTCCCTTTTAGGATATCACGGGCCCCTTGATTTATATCCAGAATTTTACAGAATTGCCACAGACCCAACGATCCACACTGTCCCAGAAGGCAGGCCTGTGAATGTTTGTGTGGGGAAAGAATGGTATCGATTTCCCAGTAGCTTCCTTCTGCCTGACAAGTAAGTGGTCCTTTCATTCATAGTGTTTGTGTGTATGTCACAAGTGTATGTGTGGAAGGCGTATGTGTGTCTGTGTGTGCGTGCGCACACGTGTGTGTGCGTGCGTGCGTGCGTTCGTGTGTGCATGTGCATAAAAAATTGAGATGGCCTTCGACTCTTCTCCTCTCTCATTCAATGCCCGTTTGAGGCAGTTGCTCCCTGAGTAAACCTGGAGCTCTTGGAGCTTGCTGCCTCCTTGTTTTTTGTTTTTTTGTTTCTGGTTTTGTTTTGCTTTGTCTTTCCAGCTAGGCTAGAAGTCAAGAAATGCGGGGAGGGACCCTCCTGATCGCCTGCCTCAGTGCTGGGTACAGGGAGCGTGCGATGCCTGATGTATTAGCATGGGTGCTGGCCTCTGTGCTCTGGCCACTGGGCTTGCTCAGCTAGCTCTCTCACCCACTCAGCCGCCTCTCCAGTCTCTAAGCCTCAGCATTGTAGTTAGTTAGTCAGTTCTAAAGATAGTCTTATTTTTTGTATGCATGAGTTTTGCTTGCAGGTACGTAATTTGTACCACAAGCATGCCTGGTGCCCAAGGAGGCCAGGATAGAGAGCATCAGATCCTTTGAGCCTAGAGTTCAAGATGGCTGTTAGCATCCATGTCGGTGCTGAGAACTGAAGTCAGGTTCTCTGCAGGAAGAGCAAAATACTCTTAACTTCTGAGCCGTCTTTCCTGACAATTTATATCAAGAAGTAGCAATTCTATGGCAAGACGGGTTAGACTTTATTTGTTTTTTGAGGATTTATTAATTTTTTATTTGGAGGTATATATGTGGTGTGGGGGGGGCACATATGCCCATGTGTAAGTGGGTGTGTGTGGGGCACATGTACCCATGTGTAAGTGTGTGTGGGGGGGCACATGTGCACGTGTGTAAGTGGGTGTGTGGGCTGTAGGGCAGCTTTGGATGTTGTTCCTCAGCATGTCTACCCTGGTATTTGAGATAAGGTCTCTCATGACCCAGAACTAGACTAGGCTAGCTGGTTAGGTTTGTGGTTTGCACTTCTAGTCACAGGCATCTAAGGACTTGTGAAAGAAGTTTGTTCTTAGGCTTCTGTGTGTGCGTGCGTGCATGCATGCGTGAATGAGTGAGTGAGTGTGCTTGCTCTTTGCTGCTTTTATTTGGTTTTGGTTTTGAGACAAGATCTCGAATGTGTAGCCCTGGCTGGCTGGCTGGCCTGGAATTTGCTACATAGATCAGGCTGGTCTTTAACTTACAGAGATCCACCTGCCTCTGCCTCCAAATCCTGGGATTAAAGCTATGCACCACCATGCCCAACTCCATTTTATTTTTTGAGACAGGGTCTTTCTTCTTGATGTACCTGGAGCTCAGGGTTTTAACTAGCAAGTCTTCCAGAATCTTTCTGTGTGTCCTCTCTGCTGTGCTGGGGTTAGCCGTGCCATGCCCGGCTTTTATTTGGGTGTTGGAGATCCAATCTTCTTGAGGGCAAATATCTGTCATTCTACAGTTGATATTAGGCCACTTCAAACAGTGTGGCATAGAGACCCTAGCAGGAAGAATGGACCCAGAAAAGATCATTTTCCACTCAACAGTAAACTGGCGTATTGATTTGTGTAGGCAGTTGGGAGGGCTGTGATTAAGGTGAACCAGCATTCTGAGTTAGACATGGCGACATGCAACCCCGGGCTCCCGGGGTTCTCCTGTTTGGCCTGTTAGGAGAAAAAGGAGTCAGGTGAGACAGTGATGTTGCTCTGCAGCCCTCACCTGGAGATAAGCTTTTTGTTACCTGGTTTTTTGTTTTTTTGGTTTTTGTTTTTGTTTGTTTTGTTTTTCGAGACAGGGTTTCTCTGTGTAGCCCTGGCTGTCCTGGAACTCACTCTGTAGACCAGGCTGGCCTCGAACTCAGAGGTCCGCCTGCCTCTTGTTATCTGTTTTTTTAACATAAAGATTTTTTGTATCAGTCATTAAGGATTAACGTGAAACCTGTCTGTTAAATGTTGACCTTGCCTTTGCCTTTTATATCTGAGATAGTTCCATAGCTGAAAGGCCTTTTGAGGATTATCCAGACAAAAAGTCTTCTAGTGTTTTCCTGGTGGACAGTCTATTACTGTTGTCTGTGCACTTGCGTTGGGGAGTTAGTGGCATTCTGACACTCGTGCAGTGGTGGGCCGTCTGCTTGCAAGCTTCCAAGCTTCCAAGCTGAGACTTGAGTAAAGGATTGAGAGACCTTTAGTTGTAAATTTCTTGGTGGCTTCAGACTGACTTGTGACCTCTGCTCCTACCCGCTGACTGAAGTTCTAGCAGAAATCATGTTTTCCTCAAGTGAAATGTTTTCCTGGTGATCTGGGGTAAAGGGTTATGTGTTAAGCAACATGTCCACCATGTGTTCTTTTCATTCTTCTCCTTTGTGTCTCTGACAGTTGGCAGCTACAGTTCATTCCATCCGAGTTCAGAGGTCAGCTACCAAAGCCTTTCGCAGAGGGACCACTGGCCACTAGGATGGTTCCCACTGACATGAATGACCTGAACCAAGAGGAGCCTTCCAGATACGTAAGGGCTGCCAATCTTCTCTTGCGGCTGCCTAGAGAAATATTCACCCCAGATCCCTAGGCATTGTTACATTGGAGCATTGACCAAAGGAGCGTCTCAGAAAGTGATTGCTGAGAGTGAGAGATGAAATGTGTGCATGGAGAGAGTGAATGGCATCCGTCTCTTTCCAAATTACTCTTTTAACTGTCTATGGAAAGCATACAGTTCCGTTAGCTGAGAAAGTTGTGAGGGGGTGGGCGTCTCTCATGAGAGAGAACTGTCTTTCTGAGTACATTGAAACTCACATCATTCCTTGTTCTGTTGAAATACTTGGTAGTGGAGTTCTACGTGACCAGGTTACCTTTGACCTCCCTTTTGCTCTATTGTGCTTTTAGCACAGGAACACCCAGAAAGCCTGTTCTCATAGTGAGTCCCATAGGGCAGCCTCTCTCAGTGCCGGGATCTTCTGCCTCCACACACTCCAGGGTGCTGTGAACTTTATTGGGCTCTTTTTGAAAGATAATACTCTTGACATTTGATACTGGTGGGATCTCTGATGTTAAAAAGTGAGAGCGGACCTTGGAGGTGGCTCAGTGGGAAAGCCGAGTGTTGTCCTCTGTGGTGCCATGTGAGTGCATGCACTCCCTTGACATGCACGTAAATAAGTGAGAGTGATAAAGAACACTCTCTTCCTTGGTAATAGATGGTAAAAGACCGCTTGGCAAAAGAGTTGGAAAGCATTCTTTTTGGGCAACCTATTATTAAGTAGGTACTAGCTTAGATGTCTGTGTATTTAATTTAGGTTCTCTTGTGCTGTGTACTCAAGATACACATAATGAGACCTGTCCTTGACTTGTGAAGCAGACTGCTGTCACGTCAGACTGTGTGTCGCCCAGTTCAGGGTGGTTAAGCTTTCTCTTGTGTGAGCATCCTGGGCTATGCAGTGCGGGAAGTCGGATCTAGGCTCTGCATGTTCTGGGCCTGGGCTCTGCCAGCTGAGTGCCATCTCCAGAATGCTTTTTATTAGCATAGTGTCTGCTATTTAGGCCTTTCTCACAAGTGCTCTGACTAAGGCTCCCTTACAGAAAGCCACAGTTGGCCGGAATCTTTCTCCTTCCTTTCTGTTATCTTTTCCTACCCTAGTTCTTCGTTTCAGTCTGTCTGTGCTCACTGTCTTTTCCTTACCAGTCTTTGCTTGTGTTGGTGACCATGCCTGAGGTACTAGTCTCCCACCTCATGCTATCAGAATCTTCTTCAAATACGAAGTGAACATGCACCTCCCTGTTTAGCAGGCTTTCTGTTAAGAGCATGAAATATGTGTCTGCACAGCCAGTTACTCGCCTTTACTTTATCTGCTTGTTTCTGGTTTGTTTGTTACACTGTGTCCTCCTGAGGTGCCTGAGTCCTGTGAGGTGGGAGACTGTCCCTCCCTTCTGTGTTTAGCACAGTATATACATAGGGTTGTAAACCTGGTAGCTAGCCCGATGGTGTTATTCTAGGGATTACAATTAGTCTCTCTCTCTCCCTCTCTCTCTCTCTCTCTCTCTCTCTCTCTCTCTCTCTCTCTCTCTCTCTCTCTCTCTTTCTGTCTCTCTGATTTTTGAGACAAGGTTTCTCTATTATGCCATTCTGATTGTCTTGAAACTCTCTATGTAGGCCAGGCTGGTCTTGAACTCAGACCCGCCTGCCTTTTGAGTGCTGCGTCTACATTCCTGTGTCATTACTCTTGGCCTTTTGCCAGTTCCTTTTCTAGCATTCCCCAGTGGACCTATGGAACTCTGGATATACTATAATGTTTTTGTACAAACATCTGTGATAAAGTTTAATTTACAAATTAGGCACGTTAAGAGTTCAACAACAGCTGGACATTGTGGTGCACACCTTCAATTGTAGCACTAGGGCAAAGACAAGGCTGATTTCTGAGTTCAATGCCAGCCTGCCCTACAGAGTAAGTTCCAGGACAGCCAGAGCTACATAATGAGACCCTGTCTTGAAAAGCCATCCCCCCCCAAAGTAGAAAAATTGTAATAGTATACTGTAATAAAAATCAGTATATTTTCTCAAAATATTTTACTGTAGTATAAATTTTAATAACCTAAGATTAGACATTTTTTCTTTTCTCAGTTGAGAATTTGCTTTTTTTTACTTAAAGGAAATACTTTGTGGCTTCTTTGCCATTTCCAGATTATCATCGTCGGCTGTGTGCTTCAGAGCCATTGCTGAGTGAAGCTAACATTACATACATGAGTGTGAGCACTGAGGTGCTGTGATATCGGATCTGATAACCCAGGTGCTGCTGGGAGATTAGTGGGCAGGTGGTGTCTACAGTTGGAGACACTAGACACAAAGATGCCTTGTGTCCCACGGGACTGTGAGATCTCATCGTGGTAGACGGCTTAGTGTGGGTTTTACTGCTGTGAAGAAATACCATGACCACAGCTACCCTTATAAAGGAAGACATTTAATTGGGGCTGGCCTTCAGTTTCAGAGGTTTAATCTGTTATCATCGTGGCAGGACATGGCATCGTGCAGAGAGACATGGTGCTGGAAAAGGAGCTGAGAGCTCTGTATCTGGACGGGCATGCAGCAGAAAATTAATTGAGACACACTTCTTTCAACAAGGCCACACCTCCGAATAGTGTCACTTTCTATGGGCTTATGGGAGACATTTTTTTATTCAAACTGCCACAGCAGACTTCATTCATGATACTTATTAGTGTGCAGCTGAACACTTTGAGTTGTTTATTTCTGGAATATTCTGTTAATGAAGGTTATTGAAACCATGAAAATGAGAGTTTAGATGAGGAAGGGAATGGGCTAGGAACCTGGGTCATGATCCTCTTCATCCTTGGGATAGTAATGGTGGGAGAAAGCTGGATATAAAATTTATAGTAGTTGGTTTTGGTTAGATCATATTTTTATATTTTCTGCTATCAGACATTAACTGCTACATATGATTAAGTGACTCTACATTAGCTTTACCCTAGAGGGGAAGGTTTTCATAGTGCCAGTAGGAGTCACTAAAATGCTGGCTATTTAAGGCAAAGACAGGCAAGCCCACAGATCTGCTGGGTGCTTGGTTACAGCCCTGAGCTTATCCATGTTCCTGTAGTTGAGAGTTTCCCACAGACCCCTTTGTGCTATAGCCTCAGCTGGTTTTCATGTGTGCTAGGCAAAGTGCCTTCCACAGCCAGGCTGTGCTCTTTAGACCTTTGGGAATTTGTAGGAACCTTTGATGGCTTATTGTTGATTCCATGTGAGTAGAACTAGAGATTCATCTCTTGGAGCTAGCTACTTAAAGAAAGATTTGTTTTCCTGACAATAAAAGCAACACATATTCATTGTGTAAAATAATGACAGCCATGGCCAAGAAAAAAGTCATTTTGTTGCCCAGATACTGCCACCATTACTGTTGAAGTGGTTTTTCTTCTTTTACCCTTTAAAGCTTTTATCTTTTGTTTATTGGAGGTCAGAGGACTTTGTGTGATTAATGCTCTCCTTCCTTTCCGTGGGTCTGGCACTAAGGCCTGGCACTTAAGCTCATGTGATCAGGTTTGTACAGCAAGCCCTTTACTTGCTGAGAAATCTAGGCTAACTCTGTCTCTTTTCCTTCTTTCTATATGTATTTTCATTTATATAGAAACAAAATATCACTTATTTTTAAAGGGTTTGGTCATGTTTAATTATTTAAGAAATAGTGGCAGAATTCTGAGTGTGACAGCCAAACACCTTTGCCTAATTGGTGGAGGCACACGCTTTCCCTCACCCATGCGTGTACTTTTGGTAGCAGCCATGGGTCATAGAATGACACAGCACCATTCTGCCACCCATCTTTGCAAAACATGCTAACTATGAGTGTGTTTGTTTGCTTTACATTTTTAAAAAAGATTTATTTTATGTATATGAATACACTGTAACTATCTTCACACACGCCAAAAGAGGGCATCAGATCTCATTACAGATGGTTTTGAGCCACCATGTGGTTGCTGGGAATTGAACTCAGTACCTCTGGAAGAGCAGTCGGTGCTCTTAACCACTGAGCCATCTCTCCAGCCCTGCTTTACCTTTTCTCTATCACTATTGGACTTACTCTCTATGTGTATGTGCCCATATAGAGGGCAGAGAACAGCTTTTGGGAGTTGGTGCTCTCCTTTCAGCGTGTGGGTCTTGTGGATCAAACTCAGGTCATCAGGCTTGCCAGCAAGATGACTTCTTTACTGATGTTGGCCCTTGTTTGCATTTTTGAAACGGGGTCTTGCTGTGTAGCCCAGCCTGGGCTTGAACTCAGAATGTTGGGGTTATAGGAGTGCATCACAGCCGGCAGCTTGGGGCTTGTCTACTGGAGGGTCACTGGCTCTTGTGACAGGGTTTAGTCTTCTCAGAGTCCAAGAGAAATGGTTCAATCTCTCCCTATGTCTGTCTTCATGGAAACTAGGGGAGGTGGGCGGTTCCTGCGATTTCACTGTTTCCCCGGCCTCAGTTTATCAGGAATTAGGGGTTTGTGATAATGCTGTGATTTCTAGTACACTGTCACAACTGTGTAGCAGAAAGAATTGTTTTTGCCTTAAATGGTCTTAGTGGGTCATGCCCAGATTTCTACTAGAAACTAGATCTGAGTTTAAAAGACACATTCAGTGTTGCCTTTCTTGACAAATTCAGATTTTTTTTTTCACTATTTCAAAGCAAATGATAACTCTGGCTCTTAAGCATGGGATCTGATTTTAGACTTATCCAGACGACGGCTAGGCACTGGAGAGGACAGCTACTGAGGATGAAGCTTAGAGAAAAATGCTTTTCTCTGACTTTGGTTTGATGTGTTGCTCATGTGTTGTCTTAGCAAGAAATAAATTGGTCAATAAAAAGTTTTCCCCATTCACCAGTTGAGACAGTTCAGTTATAAGATGGCATAGAATAGCTAAGTGCCAGTGAAGTAAAACCCACAAAATTGATGGGGAGTGGGATTAGGGCCACAATACTTAAAACAGTTTGTTAATAAACAGTTGCTGGAGTGCTTGTCTGGCATCTCCAGGGCCTTGAGTTTGATCCCTAGCACTGTACAGTGACACATCTTGGTAACTTGGAAGGGGGAGGCAAGAGAGTTAGCTCAGGATCATCCTTGGCTACCTAGCACATTTAAGGTCAACCTGGGATGTATGAGACCCTGTCTCAGAAAAAAAGAAAGGGAGGGTGGGAGGGTAAGGGAGCGAGGGAGAGGGATGGCAAGGGAGGGGGGATGGAAGGAAGGCAAAAGGAAGAAAAGGAAGGAAAAAAGAAAAGGAAGGAAAGAAGGAAGGAAGGAAAGAAGAAATGTGATCTGATCCCAGTAAAGATATAGTGCAGGTTTATGTTTGCTGGATGTCTACAGGTCTATGTTTGCTGGATGTCTACAGGCCATATGTGCGGTAGCGGGTGTGGTGCTTGACTGTAAGGCTGAGATGGGATCTGTGCAGCAGTGAGGGGTCCTGCCAGGCGTGCCACAGCCCCAGAGGTGCATCATCAAGGGGCTCATCACCCATAGCTCAGGGGCTGGAGATGGGTGATTGCATGGTGTGTGCACTGATTGATTGGTTCAATGGCATGCAGTTTTTTTGCATTTACTTAGGATTTCTCATGCATAAGCAAATCTAATAGTCAAATTATGCTCAAAGTATTCCTCATTATTTTCATTGTTTTGGTGTGAATTTATATTTTCAAAATGAGTATCAAAAGAGAAGCACTGTGCTATCGAGATGACTCAGAGGGTGAAGGTCCTGGCCGCTGAGCATGGTAACCCCAGTTCCATTTCTAGACCCACTTGATGGAAGGAGAAAACTGATCCTGCAGATGTCCTCTCTGAACACACACACTCTTCCCCTCTCAATGAAGAAATAAGTAAATGTGTCCATCTGTCTGTCCATCCATCCATCCATCCATCCATCCATCTATCTATACATCCATCCTTACATATATCCATGTACATATACGTTCATATATACATACATATATGAATGCAAAAAAATTAAAAACAAGCCGAGCAGCACTGTTTGTGGAGTCACAGTTCTCCTGACTTTTTTTTTCTGTAGACAGTAACTGGGTTTGGAAGGGAACTTTACTTTAGTATGGAGTCCACACTCTCATCATTTTGTGAGTGAAAGAACTGAGGCTCAGAGTCGTTGTGACTTGACACAGGTTAGTCCTAGATAAGATGTTTGATTTCAGGATTCCCCCATGTTCTCACACCTCTTACGTGAGTGTTTCATGTTGTGATGAAGCATTCTTTGATACAATATCACTCACAAGCATAAGTAGCTGAGTATTACTTTCTTAAGGTTTCTTTTTTAATTTTTCATTTTCTGAAGCTCTTTTTTTCCTTTGTGCCAGGTACTTGTAGCTGATACTATATTTATCAATAAACAGAAATAATCAGATCCTTCTTCTCCTCTTTCTCTCAACAATTCTGCTGATCTTCCTGGATTCTTAGTTGAGGAGAAAATGAATTCCCTGTTGGTTTCCTGGCTGATTGTTACCATTCTTGGTCATCAAAGTAGGTGGATTCAAAGTAGCTGTGTTTTATGCTGTATGATATTGGAAGGTACTAAAAACCTAATTGAACAGCATTCAAAATTCTCCAGAATTATTTCCATACTGTCCGTGGTATTGACATTTAAAAAATTGACATTTTTATCATTTGTAATGATTGGGTGAATTTTTACCTGTGAGTTTATATTTCTTGCAATGTGGTAAATTTTTGCTTGTGTGTTTAAAAATACTGGTCAACAAATATGTAGTTAGCAAGGCAAATACATACTGAACAAGGCTGTGTGGGGGACAGAAAAACTGTAACCAGTCTGTGCCTGGCTTTAAAGTTTAGCCAGAGCCGTCTGGATGAGGAAGTGAGGGCTTGCACAGTGCAGTCACTCATCAGTGGGGAACGTGACATGTGCACGGCCCCTGATTCCCTCCCTGGTACCGCTCTTCAGTAGAACCAGAAGGAAGTCACAGAAGACATATCTCTCCCTGAGCCAACTCTTCAGGCCTAGTCTTTCATTTTTAGTTTGGTGTTATTAGTTTGAATATTCTTTCTTCCTTTTGATTGGTTTGGCTAATGGCTGTCCATCTTCTATTTGCGGAGAATCACCTCTGTTTTGTTGGTCCTTTCTGTTGATTTTCTTTTTCATTAATTTTAGGTCTGACATTCTCTCAGTGTACTGATTTTGGATTTGGCCTATTACTTTCTGGAAACATTCAGTTGTATTGTGAAACTATTTTATTTGCTTTTGTATTCTCTGTTTTTTTTTTTTTAATATAAGTGCCTGTGACTGTCAAATTTTCTCTTAGAATTGCCTTTGCTGTATCTTTCATTTTTCTGAGAAATGGTGCTTTTGTTTCAATTTGATTTTAGGAATTTTAAAATTCCCTTCCAGTGCTGCTGATGGAGCAGTCAGTAGTCTTATCCAGATGTGAAGGCTGAGAACCCAGTAGTGAGTGGTCTGGTAAGATAGGCTCAGGGGCGCAATAGTGCACAGATGTTATAGTGGTAACCAACCGCTGTCTACTTGATCCACAGCTCATTTCACAAGACAGCTCATGCCTGGGGCTGGTCATGGGACCTAGGGAGAGCCTACTGCTCTTATTGTGCTGTGTGAGCACAGTGTTAAATTGACTCTAATGACTTACACCCTAAACCCAGATAGCACAACTCTCACCCTTTATTGGAGGGTTTTTTTGTTTTTTGTTTTTTTGTTTGTTTGTTTGTTTGTTTGTTTCAGCAGTAGATATCCTGGAACTTGCTCAGTAGACCAGGCTGGCCTCTGTAATTGGACTTTTGGGGCTACTTTGTTGGGTTCTTTTATCTACTACTGTTCTCTACCCCAATCCCTTCCAACCCCCCAACATTAGGTAAGTGAGAAAAAGAAGGTTAGAGGGGAAAGGGGCATAGATCGCTTTAAACTACTACCTGCTGATTAGAGGTGTCAGGTTATTAGGGGCAAGTCCAGTCTTTGTCATCAGGATATCTATCTAGCGATCCAGCAAACAAGCAATATCACAAGCAGCAAATGTAACACCAGGAACCAGCAGCAGCGGGGACCAGCAGCAGTGGGGACAGCAGCCTCCACAGGCCCTCTCCTGGCTCTCACATTTATACCCTCTTAAGAGTCCCCGCAGCTGGCAAAAATCATGCCCCTCCTAGAGCACGAGACAAATCATAGTCATCTGCTCTGGACAATATGAAGCAGCCCCATATCCCATAACTAGAATTAAAACAATAACATAATTGCGTAACATAACTGGATTTTTGAAGAAACCACAATTCTCACTACAGGCCTCAAACTCAGAGTTTGCAGAACTTCTTTTCTTTGTATTTTTTTCCTTTTATATATAGAAGTCCTCCTCCTCTCTGTTTCTTTGCTTTCTCATCTAGTTCTTGAATTTAATTTGTTTATTCATGTCTTCTTTGAAGTAATTGGTTACTTAAAACATTCTACTTTTGAATTCTTTGGCCAACATTTCAACCATTTTGATCTCTTTGGATTGGGTTCCTGGACAGTTAGGAACTTTAGGAGGAGTCATGTTGCCTTGTGTTCTTATTTTGTGTTATGGTTTGTCTATTGGGGTGGATACTTACCTGCCTTTGTGAATATTCTTGCTGTGATCAAGCCCCACTTCTGTCTTGAGAAGAATAAGCAGACTGCAGTAGCAATGCAAATCTCTAAATGAAAACAAATGAGATACTGTATATAATAAAAACAGTAAAAACTATGCCCCAGTAAGGACTAACTATAAAGAGAAGAGCCGAGGTCATGAAGGGTGTAAAGTAGGAAGTTGTTGGAAGGCTTAAAGGTAAGTATTAATAACACTAGAAGAGGGAGGGAGAAGCGGCAAAGTAGGAAGAGTGATCGTACGTGAGATAGAGTGAGGAGAAATACAGTGAGGGAGGAGAACACGGGTGCATAGCAGGGCGGGACAACAAGCCCGGAGGAGAAGGAAAGCTCTGCTGTGTCAGAGGCTCTTCATATAGGTGAAGGAGCTCTGGGGGGGGGGGCGTCTGGTTGGTTGATATTGTTGTTCTTCCTATGGGGTTGCAAACCCCTTCTCCTTCAGTCCTTCCCCTAATCCCTCCATTGGGGTCCCCATGCTCAGTCCCATGGTTGGCTGCAAGCATCCACATCTGTATTTGTCAGGCTCTGGCAGAGCCTCTTGGGGAACAGCCATACCAGGCTCCTGTCAGCAAGCACTTCTTGGCATCAGCAGTAGTGTCTGGGTTTGGTGTCTGCAGATGGGATGGATCCCCAGGTGGAACAGTCTCTGGATGGCCTTTCCTTCAGTCTTTGCTTTACTCTTTGTCCCTGCATTTCCTTCAGACAGAAATAATTCTGGGTTAATATTTTTGAGATGGGTAGGTGGCCCCATCCCTGAATTGAGGGCAGTGCCAAATCTCTGGATTATGGTCTCTACACCAACCAAAGAGTACACATGGAGGGACCAGCTGCATATGTAGCAGAGGATTGCCTTATCTGGCATCAGTGGGAGGGGAGGCCCTTGGTCCTGTGGAGACTCGATGCCCCAGTGTAGAGAAATGCTAGGGCGGTGAGGTGGGAATGGGTAGATGGGTGGGGGAGCACCCTCATAGAAGTGGGGGAGGGGGGATGGGATAGGAGGTTTGTGGTGGGGAAACCAGAAGAGGGATAACATTTAAAATGTAAATAAGTAAAATAAGAAAAAAAAAAGATAGGTGAAGGAATTTCAGAGTCTAAGGTAAAGTACAGTGAAGTGCTCGTGAGAGCAGCTTGTAAACCAGAAAGTTCCCCGTGGAAGAGACTGAGCACTGTCACGGGGAGTAGGTAGATGAAATGGATGGACACTTGAATGGCTCGTGTGGCAAGAAAAGCCAGAGACCTTTCTGACCTGCAGAACCCAATTGTCATTCGTCAGCAAAGTCTGCCACTGAGGTTGTCTGTCTGTCATCTAGCAGCTATCCTTACCTACTTGCCATCTACCTCCCAGTCTGTCATCTGCCAGTGAGTCTATCATATCCACAGAGGTGCAAGCCCAAAGATCTCCAAGGTGTGGCAGCTTCTCTGCCCAAGTCGGGTAGCCATCAGCACCTTTGTCACGCTCTGCCGGTTTCGGTTAGCATGCCAAGGAGCATGGGACCATACATTGCTTGACAGTGTCCAACCTGAAGGCAGTAGTAAGCCAATCTGCAAGGACAGTGATGGCAGAAAGTGATAAGAAGCAAATTGCCTCGACAGTTGTTAACTCTTTGATTTCTCGGTCTCTTGGTAATTTGGCATCATCTGCATTGTAGCTGTGGGAAACGTCTAGTTTTTTTTCAGCTTTAATGCTAGTCTTGGATATTGTAGGACATTAGATTTCTATGTCATATTCTCTTACACCCATATAGACTTTTTCTGCAGTGGCTTATTAGAGATTCTGAGTCACATTAGAGGATCAGATCTGTGATATATGCGGAGATGCTTTCTGATCCTCCCTGGACCTTGCACTGGCCCTCACCAGAGAGGAGCGGTGTTTCTTTTCTTTTCTTCCCCTGACACCACCAACCCAATGTGGTTTTTTTGTATATCCCTGGTTGTCCTAGAACTTGCTCTACAGACCTGGCTGGCCTCAAACTCAGGCTGGCTTCAAACCCACAGAGATATGCCTGCCTCTACCTCCCCTATGCTGTGATCAAAGGTGTGTACCACCACCACTAGGCTTAAAGTTTCTTTTCTAATAACTTTATCTTCCCTTGAATGAAGAACTTGCCTGATCAGACTTAAGCCCTGCTTCTGGAGGCCTTTGTCCTGGGTTTTAGTTCTCAGCTTTGCTTTGATTTCTTTCTAAGACCTTTACTTAGAATTTAGTTTACTTATGATCTCCTTAGGGATGACTTGATGAGTACAGCCCAAGATGACTGCTAGAAGGAAGAGAATTAGTTGCCATCTCTGGCTGCAGGAGACTGTACCAGCCAGCCTGGTAATTAGACCTGTGGTGTACTGGGCAGGGAAAGGTCAGACTAAAGGTAAGAGACTGTAACCATTCAGGTCTGGACTCTCTGTGGGAAGGAGTCTAATAGAGCATGAGGCCATCAGAGCCTCTACCCTTTGCTACTTCCCCTAAGTAGAGGCATGCCATTGGAAAGCCTTCAAAAAATTGATAAATGTTCTTACAATTGCCTGGGAGCTGCCGAGTGGGTGTTCAGACACACACAAGAAAGAAGTCTACTTCCTGCAATGTTTATGCAGAGGACCATTTTGAGAGAGTTATGTGGAACGGAATTGGGTCTGACGTCAATTCTCAGTGTTCTTTCTCTCCCCTGGAGGAATAGCCCATATGTAGAGACAGATATAAGACTCAAGTCTTTTTTACATAGACATCATCCTGGGAGACAAGATGCACATTGCTTTGGGGTAGAAGTTGGAAAAGAACAGCTGGCTGCAAGCCAGTGAAAACCAGGTTGCTCTTATGCGCACTCTAAAAAGTCTTTCCTCACGTATAACCTATAACCTAAATGTACAAAGTGTTAACATACGGTTAATTGTTTTAAGAGGACATACCTGTGAAGACATTTCCTAAGACAAGAACTAGAATGAATCCCAGACCCAGGGTTTTCCCAGTGATCCCTCTGACTGTGTCTACATCATCACTGAGGTAGCCTGCTGACTTTTATAGTAATAGTTTTCTTGCTTTTGTCTTTATTTTAAATTTTCTTTCCATTCATGTATTTATGTATGTATGTTTGTATGTATGTATGTATGTATTTATTTATTTATTTAATGTGTGCACATATGTTGCTTGTGTACATGTGTGGGCACACATGTGCCATGGCATACATGTGGAGATCAGAAGACAACTTAAGGGAGTCAGTTCTCTGCTTCTACATTTGGCTCCTGGGGTCTGTTCTTAAGTCTTTAGGCTTGGTTGTAAGTATCCCCACTCACTGAGCCCTCTTGCCAGCTATACTTTGAACCTCTTTGAAATGTCCTAAGGACTCAGGGATTTCTGTGAGGTTGAATTATGGTTTCCAAAAATGGTTGGATGATAAGAAATACAGATCTTCTGTTTTGGTAGATCTATCAAATAGTTTTCTAAAAATTTGTAGTACCCTAATGTATAATTGTTGCTTTATATGATGGCCAACATTTTCTACTGTAATTTTTATTTTATTGTGATTTAACTTTACATTTTCTGCTTACTAGTGAAATGGAGCACTTTTTCAGTTGTTCATTTAGAGATTTTTGAAATACCTATTAATGTGCCAAGTATTACAGCTCTGAGGGGACAGGCTTCCTTCCTCAGTAGAGGTGTCACAGCTCTGAGGGGAATACCCATGTCCTTAGGACAATTAGAGAAGGTTCCAAGTAGGGCGGCCAGGAAAGGTGTCTTGGCAGTTGGAAGGCAAGGAATACCACGGAGTCACACTGCACAACAAACCTCACACCAGAGAGATGTTGGAGGGCGACTGCCCTGCTCTGGTGAGAAACAGCAGGGAACTGAACCAGAGACAGGCTTTTATAGGGTTTCTTGGGCAAACCGGTTTTCCAGGGTAGGGATTGCTGGAATTTCAAGCTGAGCCCAGGGTGTAGTCCCTGAGAGATAAGCCTCAGGAACTGTCAAAATGGTGGCGCCTGTCAAAACACCTCAGCCTGCAGCTGTCCACGGTAGCCACACTGCCTTTCCAGCCTCCTCAAGTGGCTCAGCAGTGATGGCTGGTGCTTCACCAAAGGCACCTGCAGCCGGGAAGTTTTTCCCATCCAACCCATGGGCCCAATGCACGGAAAAGAGGGTGGAAAAGCCACCAGTCCCTGAACTTCCCACAAAACCCCACCAGTCCCTGAGCATGGAAAACCCTTCAACTCAGGACTTGAAGTCCTCACTTTGGAATGTTCTGCCCTGAAAAGCCCAGCCCCCTAAGAAATCTTATATAAGCCCCGCCCTTGTTTAACTTCCTACTGTGTGATCTGTACTTTTCCTGCCCCTCAGCCCTGCGGCTGTACTTCCTCAGTTGGACTGAGCCTTGGTGTGGAGACAGTTCCATCGATGTCTCTGTCCAGTCTGTTGACTTGCAGGAGAAGCTCATGATCTTGTTGTATTGTTATAAGGTGCAGTGCAATTGTAGCCTCCCTCAGGAGAGTCAGGGCTCCCTCACAGATTGATACCTCTGTTATTCATGCCCTTTAGATCTCTAGGGTAAGATAGCTGGAGGGAAGGGAGTAGTGGTGAGCACAAGACAGGTTTTCTAGAGAAGCTGGACACTTGAATTGACTTCATAAGTGTCTATGGGCTAGAGGGACCTAAAAACATAGACTAGCTGAAGACCACCCACAACAAGTACATGCTGTCCCCAGGAGCCTCAGTGATAGCCCGTGTGTTTACAGAGCAGAAGAAGCACATGGCTTCTTGGCTTGGGTGCTTGTTCTTTTACCACCTTGTGGGAATTCTTAGGGCTGTGGTTGGGTTCCTAGTCTGCAGAAATCTTCACAATGACTGATGGAGAGCTGACCCTTTTCGTTTCAGATTGACATCAGCAAATGTCATTACTTAGTGGATCTGGACACTGTGAGAGAAACACCTCGGGAGCCAAACTACTCATCCAACAGAGAAGACTGGGTCAGCCTGGCCCACAGACCATTCCTGGATGCATCTAGGTATGTGGTTCAATTGTGAGAGATGTAAAAATGAATGCTGGATCTGAGGATCCAGGCCCTGGCTGTCTTGAGTAACTCTTATTTCCTTTTTATTTAATTCCAAGGCATCTTACAGTTTTGTCCATGTGTACTGAGAAATTTTAAAAGTATTCTCTTCTTGAGGCCTCGGAATGCAAAGTACATTCTATTATTATCGTAATGAAAGGCTCTGAGTAGTACAGGTAGGTCTACTGTGGAAACTCAAATAAGGTTTTAATTAGTTTTGGTAACGGATTTTAACTGTCTTAGCTGAGTGTTCTGACATCGCTAACAAGATTAACTGTGTACCTTCAGGAGCTTGTGTCTGTAGTTTTCAGAATCGAAGCTCAGCAAGTACTGGGTAGGACTTACTTGATTTTATTTTGGCTGTTTGAAACAGGATCTCACTTTGTAGCTCAGGGCTGCCATGGAATTCAATAGGTAGACCAGGCTAGTCTTGAACTTGTGGCTATCCTCTTGTCTCAGCTTCCCAAATGCTAGACTGCAAGTGTGCTGCATCATGCCTGGCAAATCTAGTGAAGATTTAAAAATAAAGCCAGGACATGGCTGGCTCTTCAGAAGGACCTCAGAATTAATGATAAGGAAAATGATGGGAAGTGTGAATTGGAAGTGTGAGGGTATTTGTAAGTGTGAGTTGGTGTGAGGGTGTTTGTAAGTGTGAATTGGGGGTGTAAGGGTGTTTGTAAGTGTGAATTGGGGGTGTGAGTGTTTATAAGTGTGAATTGGGGGTGTGAGTGTTTGTAAGTGTGAATTGGGGGTGTGAGTGTTTGTAAGTGTGAATTTGGGGTGTGAGGGTGTTTGTGAGTGTGAATTGGGGGTGTGAGGGTGTTTATGAGTGTGAATTGGGGGTGTGATGGTGTTTATGAGTGTGAATTGGTGTGAGGGTATTTGTAAGTGTGAATTGGGGGTGTGAGGGTGTTTGTAAGTGTGAGTTGGGGGTGTGAGGGT